>NW_024429182.1:11345277-11945277 GCF_017639785.1 Mesocricetus auratus
GAAACTTCACCTCAAGTTGTAGAATGTCTGATAGTACTGGAGGTTCTTGAGGCTTTTCCAGGACCCCTCAATATTGTATCAGATTCCTCTTATGTGGTTAATGCAGTTAATCTCCTTGAGATAGCTGGAATAATAAGATCCTCCAGCAGAGTTGCTAACATCTTTCAGAAGATACAAGCTGCCTTGTTAAATAGGAGATTTCCTGTTTTCATTACCCATGTCCGAGCACATTCTGGACTCCCAGGTCCCATGTCCTTAGGGAATGACTTAGCGGACAAGGCTACAAAGCTGGTGGCCGCTGCCTTGTCTACCCATGCACAAGCAGCAAAAGAATTCCATAAGCGCTTTCATGTGACGGCTGAGACCTTGCGCCGTCGTTTTGCTCTATCCAGGAAAGAGGCTAGGGAAATTGTTACTCAATGCCAGAATTGCTGCGAATTCTTACCTACTCCCCACATGGGAATAAACCCACGTGGCATTAGACCATTGCAGATGTGGCAGATGGATGTTACTCATATTCCCTCTTTTGGAAGGCTTCAATATGTTCATGTTTCTGTTGACACCTGTTCTGGCGTAATGTTTGCCACACCCCTAACAGGGGAAAAGGCCTCATATGTGATTCAACATTGCCTTGAGGCCTGGAGTGCTTGGGGAAAACCCAGAATTTTAAAAACAGACAATGGACCAGCATATACCTCTCAAAAATTCCGACAGTTTTGTCGGCAAATGGATGTTACCCATCTAACTGGCCTACCTTATAACCCTCAAGGACAGGGCATTGTGGAACGTGCCCATCGTACACTCAAATCATATCTGATTAAACAAAAGGGGAGTATTGAGGATGTTCTACCCTCGGTACCAAGAGTTGCTGTATCCATGGCACTTTTTACCCTTAATTTCTTGAACTGTGATGCCCAAGGCCACACTGCGGCTGATCGCCACAGTTTAGAGCCTGATAGGCCAAAAGAAATGGTAAAATGGAAAGATGTCTTGACTGATCTCTGGAAAGGCCCGGATCCTATTCTTATAAGATCCAGGGGAGCTGTGTGTGTTTTTCCACAGGAGGAAGAAAACCCCCTGTGGATCCCTGAAAGACTCACTCGAAGAGCTCCTTCACAACTCCAGAATAAGAAGGATGGAGGCCAAGTGGGTGATGAAGACTCTCCTACTCGGGATGATGGTTCCTAGTATGATGGGAGAGTTACGGTGGGCCATCATGTCTACCTTCCCCCTACCGATGCCAGTGATGCAGAATGCCCAGGTGTTCCCTAGATTTTTCACAAATAATAGAGAGTTGGGGCTTGCCTTTTTGCCTTTAGATCCTCAGATACAGAGTTTTCAGGATGAGAGAACCTTGTCATTAGTAGGAAGCTTGTGCTTTACTGTGATTTCTTCATTAAAGGATAATTTTATTCATATGGATCCAGAAAGATCTAATGCTAATCCTTTTGAATTAATGGAAGCTGTACTGATCTTTCTCCTATGATAGTGAGAAGGGACAGATTACTTTTGATTGGAAAGGGGCATTAGGCAACAGTCTGAGTGAGGGACAGAGCTCTGGATCATCTGATTGGTCCTCCTCCAATGTTAAGTATACCCCTTTTAAGAGAACTAATTATTCAGCTGCCCTTTATTTGGGTTGTGAGTAATGATACCTTAGGTAAGAATCAGAAAGAAATAAATTGTTCTGCTTAGAATTGTTTTTATGCATTATGCTGGGATGCTATTAAGCACCCTTTTGCTTTGGTAATGCGCATGCCTCGATTTATTCCAGCTCCTGTTGAGGCGCCAAGTAATTTGAGTTTGTTTAGGGAAAAGCGAGATTTTTGGGATCTCTGCTATTATTGTGGGCCTGATAGCCACCGCCGCGGTTACTGCTTCGGTTACCGCCTCGGCCCTTGCACTTTCTGCCACTGTGCAGACAACTCAAACCATTAATGAACTATAGGCCACTGTGACCATGGTCCTAGATAAACAGGCCACTGCCAATTCTCAGATACAAGGAGGCCTGATGTTGGTAAACCAACAGATTAATTTGGTTCAGGAACAATTGGATATATTGTGGCAGATGGCCAAATTGGGATGTGAACAAAGTTGCCTGGCCTTTGTGTCACTTAGTACAATATGAGAATTTTACAAGAGCAGCTAACCTGTCAAAAGCTCTGTCTCAACATTTATTACAGAATTGGACTTTTGAGTTTGAGCAGACACTCCGTGAGTTGAGAATGGCGATCCTGCAAGTGAATTCGACGCATCTGGATCTTTCTCTGATGGAAGACCTCTCCCCTGGATTTCATCTGCATTTTCTTATTTTAAGGAATGGGTGGGGGTAGGATCATTTAGCCTAGTTCTCTGCTGTGGAATAGTGTTGATGCTTTGGATGGTGTGTACGCTCAGAGCCCAAACAAAAGGAGAAAGTGGTGGTGGCACAAGCACTTGCTGCCTTAGAACACGGAGCATCCCCTGACATTTGGTTAACCATGTTAAAGCAATAGGTCGCTGGCCTCCCAGCTCTTGCACCCCACGAGGCTAGTCTCATTGCACGGGATAGAGTGGGTAGGCTTCAGCAGCCCAAGGAGTTGCAAGGCTAAGCACTGCACAGGAGAGGTCTGCGGTATAACGACTTTCTCCTGGGAGATAAGTCATCTTGCATGAAGGTTCTATGTCATGATCTCCTTCCCCCAGAAAAAAGACATCGGACTGGTCAGGACTTCCTCTGGGGATAAGACCCTGGAGAGGAGCTTTGTACATGTTCCGAATTTGCACATGGGGATTTGACCTCTATCTCCACTCCAAAGTTGTGGGTGTCCTATTGCTTCAAAAATAAATGAATAGGGGGAGATGTGAGGAGCCGCCCTCGCTATCGCTATTGCCGTTAGAAGATGGCGCTGACATCCACTGTCAGTTGGAGTTAACTGTCGCTGTCAGTTGGAGTTAACTGTCGCTGTCAGTTGGAGTTAACCGTTTAAACTGTGCCTCTCCCGTGACGTCATCTGGGGTGATGTGCAAACCACCAATCCCGGCTCTACACATCTCACTCGGAGCTCCTAGGCTTATATAAGAGGCTGGGTTTCTTAGCTTGGGGTCTCCCTCTAAGAAGCTGATCATCTATCTCTCAAGATGCATTAAAGCTTTACTGCAGAAGGATCCGAGTGTTCTGCGTCGTTCTTGCTGGCGAGACGGTAGCGCGGGGCAAGGCAGGAAGTAAATGAATATGAAATGGATTAATTTAAGTTATCTAAGCTAGTTAGAAACAAGTCTAACTATCAGTGAAACTTTCATAATTAATAATAAGTCTTTGTGTCTTTACTAGAGAGCTAATAGTCCCGATGAAAAAGTTTGACTAAAGTTCATTAATATTGGGGATTCTGAACATAAGTGTTAGTTTCCTTTCCTTTAAACTAAAGTTGATTTTTGGTGAGGAAGTAAAGTTAGGAAGCAAAATATGTGTGGTATTGGTATGTTTGTGTGTGTGGTATAACTGGGTGTGTCTTTGTATATGAAAGGTTTGTTTGTATGTTGTCTACATTTCTATTGTGTGTCTCTGTAGGGTGTATATGTGTCTGTGTACAGTGTGTGTTTAAATATGTATAGTACTATGTTGTGTGTGAGTTTTGTTATATTGTACAAGTGGGGTATGTGTGATATGTATGTGGTGTGTCTGTGTATCTGTGTGTTTGTATGCATGTGTGTAGTCTGTGTGAAATGTGAGTATGGTTTATATAATGTAGCATGTCTGTGTATCTGTGTATGTGGTGTAGGTATGTGTTACGCATGTGTGCATGTGGTATGTGTGTGGCATGGGTGTTATGTTTATAATGTATTTGCATGTATGTGGGTGTCTCTGTGTGGTATGGTGAGCAGTGTACATATGTGTGTGGTGTGTATATGGGATAAATATGTATGTTACTTGTATGTATGTACGCGTGTTTGTGTCTGTATTCACAGGTTTGTGTGTGGTATGGTATGTGGTGTGTGTGTGTGTGTTAGAAGAAGACAGAAGGTATATGTGGTATGTCTTTGTATTGGTGTGCATGCCTGTGTGTGGGTTATAGTGTGCATATAAGTGTGCACTTGTTTGTGCATGTGTGTGTGTTTGTGCCTGTGTATGAAGGTGATATTGGATTTTAGGAAAAAAGTGGAGCTCATTTGACTTCTGCTAGGGCAGGTTTTCCAGTTGGGCCAATATATTTTGCATTGGACAATCATCCAGAATTTTGCTACTGTATCCAGCAGTTCAGTTTCCAGGCTATATCACCTAGAATGCTTATAACAGGATTTCAGTAGAAGCAACCCAAGATGGATGAGAAACACAGAGATGAAGTACTTTTGTCACAGGTTCCATGAGATTATTAAAAGTTCAGGTTCTTCTTGACATTTGGGCCTCCATTACTCAGCAAACTATCTGTATCCTTGAAACTGTACCAAAAGCAGAAGAACTCTCCTAAACAGGATATAGTGATTTCTGAAGAAGTATGTTTTGGATTACCTGGTGATGACAAAAGTATTTACTCTTTCTTATGTTGTATCTTAAATGTCATTACTTACTATTCACCTTTTGATGTGGTTGACGTGAATGCTAAGAGACACAGACCTTGAACCTGTGCAATCCACCCATATGGTAATGACACAAAATGTCACTGGTGATTTCAAACAGCAGGTTTTGGAAACCAGTAAGCGGCTACATGTTCATGCCTCCAAGCAGTCTCGGGAACAGCTGCTACCAAAGAGTTTGGCTCATCAGATTCTGAAAAAAAAATCTGAGTTACAAAGAGTGCCTGAACTTTGGAGGTAAAGGGATGATTCAACGTGAAAATGAGTTCAAAGCTGAAAAATGCTTTAGTAGTTCTGTTAGAAGAGAAGGCCTTCCCTCCCATTCCTAAGCCAACCACATTCAAGGTTTTCATAAGCAGTGTAAATTCTCTGTACATTCTCACTGTGGAGCTGGAATTTGTCCTTTGATTCTTTCACTGTGAGGGGAATAGGAGAGGGTGCACCCACCAGGGAAGGCAGAGGTAACAGGAAGTGCGTGTGGGAGGTGGCAGGATATTTGATCTTTAATGCTGTGAAGCCTGGCTTCAGTTCCTTTTCTAATACTACTAGAACTGTAGCATTCAGCAGGATACTTAATTCTTTGAGGCTCAAGGCAAAGAGGCTGGTGAAAATGCTCACACCCTAAGGTTGCTATTAGGGATAGGAGGGTTAATGCATGCCAATGACAAAAACAGTGTCTGCCATATAGTACTCTCTGTGTGTCTCTAGGTGAGGGCTTATTACTAATGGAGGTGTTTGTTTCCCACACTCAGCTCAAGTTCCCTCTCTCTCTCTCTCTCTCTCTCTCTCTCTCTCTCTCTCTCTCTGTCTCCCCCTCTGTCTGTCTGTCTGTCTCTCTCTCTCTGTCTCCCCCTCTGTCTGTCTGTCTCTCTCTCTCTGTCTGTCTGTCTGTCTCACCCTCTCTCTGTCTGTCTGTCTCTGTTTCTCTCTCTCTCTGTCTCCCCCCCCCTCAGGTATCATTCTCCTTTTTAGCTCTATTCCCACCATCAGGAAGGCATTTGTTTTCCAAAACTTGAAGGTACCAGTAGGAGTCTGTAACTCTTTGTGGAGGACTCTTCAGCTCTTTATAGCAAGAGATAAATAGGCCACCTCAAGATAGTAAAAGTAGTCAACTTACTCTGCTATAGTTTAACAAATTACTTAAAGTCATGAAAGTCTACAGCACAGAGGCAACATGCTCTTTTAATAAACTTTAATGTTTTATCAGGGTCTGATCATTTATGAAGACATTGTCCTTTCCTGAAATATTACTCATTCCATTATGGACATGGACTCAGAGAATTATGTACTATGGGCATGTACTATTTTGCCATAGTTCTTAATTCCTCTAAACTCTGTGGCTGTGATAGTCTTCTTGAATAATGCCAGTTACTGGGAGCAGACATTCAGAAATGCCTTAACATCATGAGATGAATTAATCATGGTGAAGTAGCAGTCCTTGTGGCAGGGACTTCCCATAGCATGCTCATCTTATGGGATATAGCTGTCATCCATGGGATTAATGAAATTATTTTCAAATTCTCTAGGTAACAAGATGGAACCAGGCAGCTTGGCCAGCTCAAGGTCAGGTTTCATTTCTGTGCTGTTATCAGAAACAGTGTTCCGCAGGCTTGACCTCTGGAATTTTTCATTAAGGACAGTTTGCATTTAAAAAATAGTAACAGGTGTCATGTTTAAGGAAGGTACTTGGATGAAGCACTATAGGAATGACAAGTATTAGCTAGCACTAATTACCTAAGGTTCCACACACTCCATGACTTCAGCTATAAATTACCCGGGGTTTCACACACTCCATGACTTCTGCTAGAGATCTATATCCTAAAGGGTCTCAGTAAAGTGATCTGATGGGGTTGGAGACGTGGCTTAGTACTTATGACTGCCCGTTATTATTGTAGAGCATGGAGAATGGTTACCAGCACCCATGGTAGGAAGCTCACAACCTCCCACCAGCCCCAGGCGATGCAACTTCTGGATGTTAGGTGTGAATGCGGGCACATGTGAGTGAACTTGCACACATACATACACGGACACATGTACTCACATAATTCAAAATAAAAATAGAATGACCTGAGATTCTCAGTCGCATCCCCATGACATTCAATTAAATTTTAGGCCCAGGCTCTGCCACATGACTTTGTTTTGGGTTAGAGGTTGGAGAAACAACTTCACAAGGCTCTGATGAAAGAGAAATAAAAATGTGTGACAGAAACGTGGGTATGAAGAAAAAATAACTTGTGAGCCACCATTGTTTTAAATTGCAATATTATGTCTTGCAAGGAAAAAATAGCTGTTATTTTTGTTACATTTCTCAGTTACTGATTCTGTTGTAAGACCCAGATCAGTTGTTCTCAGATTTTAATGTTCATAAGAATAATTCTTGGTGCCTACTAAAATATCATATTTCTTTGTCTACTTTAGAAATGCTGAATACTGAGTTTTATGCACAATACAGTTTGAGATTTATTGACATAAGCATCTTACATTTGTTTTTCTGTCACTAAATTTGACTTTGCCACTAATTATCTTCCCATTTTTCTGATTCATATATATCGACACTTTTTGGTGTGTGGCACATATGCATATAATCATTTTGAAGTTAGATTACTTAAACCAAAGCCTCTTCTAGGTCAGGCAAATGTTCCACCATTAATCTATAGTCTCAGTCCAATAAATTATTTAATGGATATAGAAAGAGAATTTGGTCAACAGGAACTTAAGTCCATCCTACCTTTTATATTAATGATCAGCAACTTCCTTCTAGGTATAGACACCTCTGGTCCTGAGGCTCTCATGTGATCTCTACCCTCATAATTTGTTGCTTGAGTAAAAAATTCAGAGAAGATGATAGACAGCTGAGTCTGAACAATAACCAGTGAGTAGTACTTTGATCATGCATTGAGGAAGGCACCCAGCTTGGTGTTTGGTATGTGCCTGATCAGGACATGCATTCTGGGTAGCAAGATACCATGGTCTAAAATGATAAAACAGCTTCATCTGGGACTTGGCCTATTGAAAAGGCTGAGGGAAAATCACTAGGACTTTGCGTGTGGTGTAATAAGTAAGAATTAGGAGCATAGAAAGGATAGTCAGAGAGAAAGCAAACCAAAAATAAAATATGGACAAGCACCGTGAAGTCCACAGGTGCTATGCAGTAGGTCTGTGACTTTTGTAAATAACTAATCTGCTTTCTATCAGATGAAGTTGACATCATATACATCACTGAGGTATCATGAAGATTAAAGTAATGAATACTTAGCTTTATTCTTTTCATTGTGCTGGACATGCACAAAGATAAAATTAATTTAATAAAATATGATAGATAAATCTATGATTTCACTAAAAACCTCTGCTGGGACCTCACATGTCCATAAAGCAGACTGTTCAATATAAGCAGTTAGTGATGAATAAAACGATCCAATTTCATTCTTTGTTTTTGAACTTTCATCATTTATGTACATGGGTTTTCTATTAAGATGAAATTCAATACAATGGAAACCTAAGAAAGTGTGAAAATAGTAACAGTCTCTATCTAAACTGTTGGAAAGATTAAATGATATAATATATAAAAGGTAGCCTGTTGCTTGACAGGTAAAAGTCCTCAAAAACCATAGTTATTGTCATTGCTGATAGAGCAAATATCTTATGCTTGTTGTAATACTATTGCATTGATCAATATAAGGAAAGATTATGGATGGGTAAGGCACTGGGATCTGAGTCATACTATCTGTATTGCTTAGATGGGCCCATTTTGAAGTATGGGTGATCGTACTTTGTGTGGTGTGGTTTATGTACACCATGAATATTATATCTCCTTTAACATCCCATGATTATACAGAAGCAACTTCTTTCATTTTATTCAGCTGGAACAAGTTAAGACCATGGTTTCCAGGTGCTTCTGAAAGTTTTTATTCCCAGGAAGTTTCCTGACCCAATATTACACCTTGCATCTTACAGTATGCAACCAGCTCATTTAAAACTTAAGTATAAGTTTATAATTTCAACAGGAATACCAGAAGGGAGTTGTATGTTTTCAAGTTAATATTTTGAACCCTAAATTTGGTTCTTCAAACTAGATTGTCCAGCAAAATAAAATTCTTTAAAGCCTAATGTTCTTGCTATTAAGCAAAATTGTAGCAATATCAGTTTCTTTTTGTGCAGTTGGAAAGTGCTTAAATTAAATTGAAAGTGTGTGTGTGTGTGTGTGTGTGTGTGTGTGTGTGTGTGTGTGTGTGTGTGTGGTACAATAGTAAATGAGAACAGGAACCTCTAAATCTTAAAGGGGCAATCGTTAGGTGTCTAACTTAAATTACTATTCTCATATTGGCCATTCCTAGACACTTTTATTTATGGATTTATTCAAGTAGACAGGAAGATGATACATATCCCACTTTCTGCAAGACGGTGCTGGAAAGCCTGATTTTGTTTCTTTTGTTGCACCCAGACCAATAAGAAGCTACCTTTAATTGGTGATTTGTGGAAAAGCAACTGGAATGGAGCTCATTAGAGTATGAGCTGGTGGCTCAAAGGCCAGTCTTTGGAAAGATGCTGAGGCACTTCTGTTTGTTGTAATCCTACTATCATAGCACATCTAACCTGATTCCAGGAAACAATCCAGGAGAATTGCTTTGTTTTTCTTATATATTTTGTTGAATTTTACACATGATGTATAATCATATGTAATTATATATGTAGCATAATGTATTATATATATTATAATTATAATCTATCCCTCTATTTGTACATATGAGCATGCTACCTGTCTGCCTTGTTGAGAAATGTATACAATTTTATTTGTCAAGACATCATAGCAATCCAAGAGCACAAGTGGCCCAAAAAAAGGAATAATTCCAAGTTTCTTTCTCTATTTTTTTTTGCTTCTGTTTTTAAGCTGTAAATTTTTGCAAGTTCATACATTGTACATCACATAAGCCTAAGACTCAGTGGAGAAGCATGTCACCACTTTTGGGGAAAAATTGAAGACATTTGTCACCTTAGAATCAAAATGAGAATAACAGGTTTGCCTGTCCCCTTAGTTATTTTTGGAACTAGATGTGGTGTCAAGATAATTATTAGGTTTCTGTTCCATGAAGTTCTCTAATTCAGGTGAACTGAACTGCTTCTCTGATAGGTCTTATCTCTGTCCTCACATGTCAGTTCAGAAGGAAACTTTAGTTCTTAAACTACAGGATTGGAATTGCTATATTCAATGTTCTTATAACCATATTTAATGCATCTATTCATGGATGCATATTTGCTTTCAGGGTAACATTTATTGAACACTTACCATATTCAAAGCCATAGTCAGTGTGACAGAAAAATGTGAATGGCAATGCAAAATCAGATTTTCAGGACTTTTGGTTTAGGAAACAGATATAAATAGAAATCCTACCATGATGCCTTAGTACAAAAATAGAATGTTCTAGATTCATAAAGGATGGTAACCTAATTTAGATTAGAGTGTGCTGGAGGATAACAAAGTGTTCTAGAGAGTTGATCTGAGTTGAGTGTCAAAATATGCTAGATGGTTGGCATGGTAAAGAGTTATATTTATATAGAATTCTCTGAGGGTAAAACAGTCTTTCACTACTTAATAGAAAGCAGTAGAAGTAAAACCCATTGAGAAAATTAAATCTATTTTTGTAAAGAAAACATTGAAGCTATAGAACTTGGTCAAAGAAAATCTACAGTGAGAAGCTAAGCAGGAAGGACAGATGGCACAGATGCTATTGTTGAGCTGTCAGCTTTTAGTGACCTTAAGAATACTTTTTAGATAAAATTTGCTTTCTTCATGAACTCTTACTAACATGGCTAGTGGGAGGGAAAACAAATTTGTAACAATCAGCCAAATAAGAGTGAGCATCCCCACCCCCCTTGATCATTATGCTGTTCACTAAGCCCAGTTTCCTTTCTGGATTTAGTTTTCTGAATGGGGATCCATATAGGGTAAATATTATTCAAATGTCTCATAATTCTAAAAACTATGAAATCTAAAACTTTCTAGGTCCTGAGAATTCCTGGTAAGATAGACTCTTCCTATGTGTGGTTTGGACATGCTTTGCCATGAACTTATTATAAAGTATATGAGTAAAAGGGTCAGTTAGAAATCTAGTACAAGGAAAACTCCCAGAAATCCACAAAGATGACCTCATCTATGACTCCCAGCAATAGGGGATATGTAGCATAAACTGCCCCCACCCTACTGTGACCAGACAAAATTTCAATAGAGGGATTGGAACACCAACACAGCCACATGACCTGACCTTTGACCTACAGTCTGTCTGACCTATGGGGTGTGCCGACATAAGGGTGACACAGGGATTGTGGAGTGGCCAACCAATAACTGGTCCAGGTTGAGACCCACGCCAGAAGAATGCACCTGCCACTGCCTGGAGCACCAGGACCCAAAGGCTGGATGGCTCAGAGACCTAGAATGGAACCAACCCTGACTGGAGAAAAAAAGTCTATGTAATAATTACTAAAAATATTCTGCTATACTCATAGATTGTTGCCTACCCCAACTGTCATCTGAAAGGCTTCATTCAGCAACTGATGGAAACAGATGCAGAGACCCACAGACAAACATTAGATGGAGCTCAGAGTAACCTTCCAGAGAGGGGAAAAAGGATTGTAGGAGCAAGAGGGGTCAGTTATATCACAAGAAAACCCACAGAAACAACTCACATGGGCTCATTGGAACTACCAGAGACTCAACTGACAGCCAGGGAGCATACATGGGATTGGCATAAGTCCTCTGCATCTATGTGACCATTGTATAGCTTGGTCTTCTTGTGGAACTCCTAACAGTGGGATAGGGGATGTCTTTGACTCTTTTTCTGGCTTTTAGTGGACTCTGTTCCACATTTTGGTCTGCCTCACCCAGCCTAATACAAGGGCAGGTGCTAGTCTTATGGCAACTTGATATGTCATGTTTTGCTGCTACCCCTGGGAGACTTGCTCTTTTCTGAATAGAAGTGGAGGAGGAGAGGAGAGGACTGAAGAGAGCAGAGAGGTGGAGGGGAGGATCTTGGAGGAAAGTAGGGAGTGAAATGTGATCTGGAAATGAAACAAAAAAATATTTAAAAATAGTGTCATTCATTTAAAGATTATTACTGAATAAAATTAATACATTGTAGCAATAAATGGACAACTAAAAGCAAAGGGGGCATATATTTTTCCTGCCACATAGAAACTATGAAAACTTTAACTAAATTTCTAACATGGAACTCAGGCTCTTCTTCAAAAGGTTTGCACTAGGACTCTCAAGATGTGTCAGTCATTAGAACAGCCTATCATGAAGACTGATGACTTGAGTTCAAATCTCAGTGCCCACACTGCAGATGGAAAAAGTAATGCCTTCAAATTGTCATCTCTCTCTCTCTCTCTCTCTCTCTCTCTCTCTCTCTCTCTCTCTCTCTTTCTCTCTCTCTCACACACACACATACACACACAATAAAACTAGAATTTAAAAACAAATTGGAGATTCAGAAAAGTTCGTGTCCTCAGTAGATTTGACTGAGTAATATTGTCACTTAATAAAGTGACAGAATGGGTTATTCTGCAGAGTCCCTAGATGCCCTAACAGATTCAGAGATTGCATCAGAGGGTTTATAATTTCAATTTAGGCACAAAATCTTGACAACAACACATACTTTGACTTTTGAAGACATAGTTCTCTGATATGCACATACAATAAGGGCTTTGGGGGAAGCCCAAGGAGAGCCTTTGTCCTGCCTGGCTTCTTTTCTTTTTCCTTTTGATGTCTCTGAGACTGTAGCCTAACAAGGATTCATATGGGCTCCTTCTCCTGAGAAGGTTGCTCAATTAGGGGATACAGGAAACTTTGATAGAGAGAGACGAAGTGCTGATGAGCCAGCATAGAAGTTAACATTCAAAAATGCCTCTGTGCCAGCTCACAACACAGGCAACAGCAACAGTAATTATCATTACTATTTTAGAAATTTGTTGGTCTCAGGGTAGGTGTGCAAACTCAAGCCCAAAATAGACTTCCTCTGCTTGACTGATATTTTGGGAACAATTCTTTTTTACTCTAATTGTCAGCTTAGATATAAAGAAACCTGAAAAATTGTAAACAAGTTGCACAAGGATAATTTCTGTTTAACTAAAATTAAATAAAGGTCAAAATTAAGCCTAGTCCAAAATGCTTACCTATTGACAAAAATTTGTTTGGACTGTTTAGATACCGTCCAGAAAATCATAGTTAATGCTTAAGTAAGTAAGGAAGCAGGGAAATTATCTACCACTTTACTTTTATCAGTACAAAATTTTATCAAATGAATATAGCACTATTTACTGAGCTACTCGGGTTTATTAGGATCAGAAAACAGATATGCTCCTTGTTCTTAAAATGTATTCCTTCCTCTGAAGGCTCCACATCCTGCTTCTAATTACTCACTAGCCCATAATATCCAGCTTGTGATTTAATATCGCATATAAACAGCCAACTCCCAAAGTAGCTTTAATTCTGACCCACCTCTTGGATTTCAGATTCAGTGTCCAAGTTCTAATTGCTATCTCCA
This sequence comes from Mesocricetus auratus, assembly GCF_017639785.1. Taxonomy (NCBI): domain Eukaryota; kingdom Metazoa; phylum Chordata; class Mammalia; order Rodentia; family Cricetidae; genus Mesocricetus; species Mesocricetus auratus. The sequence goes on from NW_024429182.1 coordinate 11,358,369, forward strand.
CCAGAGCAATTATTTGCCAGTTCAGATAGCTGCCCTAGTATTTTGATTGTCACCTTGACTAGATTATGAGGTGCTGAGGAGCTTCATAAAGTGTGTTTCCCTGAGTGCATTCCTAGAGAAGAGTAACTCACTAGGACCCTGAGATAAGGAAAGGATTAATCCCTTGATGGCTACAAAACAAGATGGCAGTACTGAGAGATAATGAAAGATAAAAGGAGGAACCCCATCAGACAGAAGTCACTAGAGGACTGTTCCTGGCAAGAAGTCTAATACCTTATCCTTACCCTCCCCGTCTGCTTTTCTCTCTACCTTTTTCTTTCAAGAGTTATAAGGAGAGCCCTGGCTTTACACTTCTGCTCCCTTGAAATTCTGCTCCAACATGTGAGGCTAAGAGTTTATGGACTGAACACTACAAAGCCGTGGCCAAAACTTTCTTCCATTTTCAAACTTTCTATGCTGTATGTTTTATCATAATGCTGGGACAGTTAACTAATCCATCATCACAATCAGTTCTATATTTGCCACGCCCGCTGCACAGCCTGTATCTGAGAATGTGTGGAGGGTGTTAGGAATGATGACATAGAGACCAGTCAACCATGTAAAGAAAATTTTAAGCAGGCCCCAAAAAGGCTCAAGAAAACTTCCCAAGAAAGGCTTCCCTCCAGAAAGGCTTCTGCTCCCTGCCTTACCCCTGGCTGGTTCTGCTCTAACCCAGAGACTGACTTGGGTGTGTCAGAAGAGGTGGTTAGTCTTTGGAAAAGGTTGAGGTCTGGGTGGTTCCCATGGGCAAGCCCTTTTCAGGAACTTATTGCCCCAGGCATTGTATTGTTTTTGGTAAACATGCTTTTAGTAAGCATTGTCTTACAGCTGCCTGGTACCAGGCTGATGGGGAAGTAGGTCTCTGGCCAAGGTCTGTTGTCCCCACATATATTCTTTCCTTATCACTCATTCGATGAAAACCTGTTGTTTCTCTTCTTCATTGTATATAAGGCTAGTTTCATACTAGTCAAATTGCTTAGAAATTTTAGAATTTCCCTTTCTATGTGTATTCTCTCTGCCCTCCATATCCCCACTTCTTCCTCTTCTCCCTTCCCTCTCCCATTATATCCAGTCTGTAACATATTCTATTAAAGGTAACTGAGACATACTCCAAATTCCCTGAATCCTGCCATTGCACTACAATAAACACTGTCCTTCCTGCTCTGGGATATTGCATTAATTCCCCATCAGTCTCTTGGCCTCTGCTTCTTACATTCATTTTGGCTTAAAGCATTTATTTGTAAATGACAGGTACTGCTAGCCTTCTGTTCAAAGGCTCCAGCAAGTTCCCACCTCTTTCCAAGTAGTAATCACCCCTGCCTCATGGCTTGCTCTCCACAACTCCAATTCTATTTTGCCATCCAATTTATGCCTACTGCCTCTCACTCCAAACACAATCTATTTCTCAGATTTGGTATTTGGTGTTTAGTTTAAATGCTCTTTCTCACAACTTTCTGTATAACTCTCATTTAGCTTTCTAAATGATTATTTTGTAGAATGGCCTTCATTGATGATACCTTCTTCATTCTGCTTAAAAATATTTCTTTGTAGCATTTCTCATACTTCTCATCATTTATCATTATGTGGGAACAACAGACTTTAGCCGGAGGCCCACTTCCCCATCAGCCTGGGAGCAGGCAGCAGTAAGACAATGTTTACTAAAAACAATATGGTGCCTGGAGCAATAAGTTTCTGATAAGGGCTCACCCACAGGAACACCCTGACATTGACCTTTTCCAAAGACTGACTGCCACTTCCTGACCCACCCACTGCTGCCTCTGGTGTCAGGGCATATATAACCAGACAGGGGAAGAATAAAGTAGAGCCTTTTGAGGTGCCTTCTGAAAAGCCTTCTTGAAGTTTTCTTTGCACCACCAACGAGTCTCTGTGTCATCAATCCTGACTCCCTCCACACATTCTTGGACACAGGCTGTGCACCGGGCACAGCATTGTTACAGTTGATTCTCAATACTTAAGGATTGTGTGTGTGTGTGTGTGTGAGTGAGTGTGAGAGTGTGTGTGATCTCCTACATGCTAAAATTTATTGATAAGCCTTAAATCCATAAATGTAGCATCTTACGTTTTGTGGACTATCATAGATATTTACAGTGTTGCAATAGAATCAATAACCTAAAATGCCTGCTCCCACCTGAGCTAGAAGAAAAAGCTCAGGCCTGCTGGTTGCAGCTGACATGCTACAAACAATGGCTTTATTTGCATACTACTTAGTGGCAGTTTTTTTCTCTTCCTTCTCTTTATTGATGACTTGTCTATAAAAAAACAAAAACAAAAAATAAAACAAAATGAAACAAAACAAAAAACTCCTGAAAATAATGCTAAAGTATTGTCTAGATTTCTTAAGCTGAAAAATCCTGTAAAATGCCAATGAGAGCAACTACATGCATGAGATAAGTTTTGGCCAACCATGAGTTACATTGATTTCAGCCATGAACACCATGTTAATAAACTAACAGCATTAAATAAAGTACATAAGCATTGTTTTAAACAAGATCATTTATCTATTTATTTACTTATTTATAATTTATTTATTTTAAACCCTGGCAGCAGATTCCCCTCCCTTATCTATTCCCAGTCCCCTCACACACATTCTTCCTACTCCACCCCTAATCCATTTCTCCTCTGTTTCTGTTTAGGAAAGGGAAGGCTTCCATGAGTATCAATAAAACATATCAACTTTCAGTAAGATGAAACACCTCCCAAGGTGACCCAGTATGAGGAGCAGAATTCCAAGTTCAGTAAAGGAGTCAGAGACAGCCCCTGCTCCCACTTTTAGGGTCCCACAAGAAGTCCAAGCTACATTACTGTAACATATATGTAGAGTGCCTAGGTCAGTCTCATGCTGGATCCCTGGTTGTTGCTACAGTCCTTCTGACCTTTTATGAAGCCAGGTTAGTCAATTTTGTGAATTGTCTCATGGTACCTGTGACCTCTCTGTTTCCTACAATATTTTCTCCCTCTCTTTTGGAGGATACCCCAAACTCCACCTAATAAAGCATATGTTTCCATCACTTGCTGGCTGAAGCCTCTATGATGACAATCTGATTACAGGAAATGGCCAGTTCAGGCTATGTATCCACTGTTGCTAGGATTCTTAGCCAAAATCTTCCTTGTAGATTTCTGGGGGAATTTCCTTGTACCAGGATTTACCTGACCCTGAGCACCCCCATCTTCTAGTAGCCTCTTTCAGGACACTCCCCATTTACCTCCTTACCTGATAGCTCATGTTTCCCTTCCCATCAGCCTGCAGTCCAGTCATGAAATTTCATCTATTTCCTCTTCTCAAAGAATCTGAGTATTTCCTAATGAAAACTTCTTGTTACCTTATAGCATAGTTATCCTTTATTTTACTAATATCTACTTATGAGTGAGTACATACTGTGTTTGTCTTTCTTAGTTTGGGTTACCTCATTCAGGATGTTTTTTCTAGTTCCATCCATTTGCCTTCAATTTTCCTTGTGTCCTTGTTTTTAACAGCTGAGTAATACTCCATTGTGCAAATATACCACATTTTCTTTATGCATTCCTCGGTTGAAGGACATCTACGTTTTTCCAGGTTCTAGCTCTTACAAACAAAGTTTCTATGAACACAGTTGTATAAGTATCTTTGTGGTATGATTGAGCATCCTTTGGGTATATGTCCAAGAGTGGCATAGCTGGGTTTTATGTAGATTGGTTTCCAATTTTCTGAGAAACCACCACAAAACATTTGATGAAAATGTTATGACTTAAAAGATTCTGGAGCTGTGATCATTAACGCTTTTACCTTGACAGAATTTAGAATCACTTGTGAGGTGGGTCTCTAGGCAAGCCCATGTCAGATCGTCTTGATCAAGTAAGTCAATTGTGGTGGGAAGACTCTCTAAAAGAATTCTGCAATCAGCTATTAATGTCTGATATTAGAGTAGGAGATGGAAATAATAATGTTCCAGATACTAATTATGCCTCAAATAAATTATTCTTGGAAAATATACATTGGCTCCTATGGAACAATTGCTCATCTAAATACACACAAGATTAACACCATGTGGAACTTTTTAAAATTCTTGCAACACTATTTTAGAAGTGTGCTAGCTGTTGATATGGTAGGACTTGAGGAAGGGGAAGACCATGGTCAAATTATATTTAAAGATAAAAATTGCTTTAAATTATAAAAACATGATTTATAAAGTATATAAACAATGGTATTTATAAAAAGAGAAAAAATACTATCTACTCTATCTACTTTTCATGCTTAAAATGATGATCAACGTGACTACTCAGTACTTAAGAGTACTTGTTGCATTTGCAGAGGCCCCAGGCTCAATTCCCAGCACCCACATGGTGGTTCATAACTAACTACCTGTAACTCCAGTTCCAAAAGACCTGATTCCCTCTTGACCACTGTGTGCAGCAAACACGCAAGTGGTGCACATACATACATTCAGGCAAAACATAAATACATAAATAAAATAAATAAATCTAATAAAATTTAAAAAAAGAAAATGATGATCAATTAAGGCAGTGGATGTAAACGCATAATTTGAAATTAACAAACATTTGTTTCCTTTGCAATTTCATTTCTCTAATCTCTGTGGAAGAACATTTTGTTTGAAGGACTCAGCAGCTACTTTTGGTTTGATCCTCCCTTATTGGAACATCCATTGAATTGAAGACCAACCACTATTAATATCCATTGAGTTGAAGACTCACCTCTATTATTATCCTTTGAACTTAAGACTCACCTCTATTAATATCGATTGAATTGAAGACCCACCTCTATTATTATCCATTGAATTGAAGACCCACCTCTATTATTATCTTCTGACATGGCTTAACATTCTTATCTTTCTAAATTCAGTTCATATCTCACTTGGTTATTTCTTGCCAACGCTACAAGTTTGAGCTGAAATCCAAAAGCATTTGTCTTCAGAGTCTATCCCCCTCCCTCTGTCAATTCTTATCTCATTCAAATCCTTCTGGAAGGTCTCTTACTAGGAAAGCTTGAGCTTTTTTCAAAAGACTTGGCTTTGCTCTATACAAAATATGAAGAAGCTACTTATCTTTATTCCTCCTTGATATATCTGTCCTTTAAATGCCTGTGTGTAAACAAGAGGAAAGAACCTCTGCTGGTTCTTTTTCTTCTCTCTAACTGAACCAATACTTATCTTCCTATTTATTCTTTCTGCCTAGCATCCCCGCCTGTCCTTTTCTCTGCTCAGCTATTGTCCACTCAGTTCTTTATTAGACCAATCAGGAGCCTTAGGCAGGCAAGATGAAAAAGATGCAACACAACTTTTCATAATTAAATAATGCAGCATAAACAAAAGTAACACAACTTTAAACAGTTAAAGTAATTTCTGTATCATAAACAAATGTGTCACATCTTTGACTAGTTGAAATAATATTCTATAATAGCATACACCATAAATCAGAGTTTGTATTTCTTCATTCAAGCTAGTTTCTATAGAGGACGTATGATTCAATTGATCTGTAACATCTGCAAAGGATGCTATGCTTTGCTCCTGCATATTAAGAAAATAATTTCTGGATGAATATACATAGATGTTATACTGGTAGGCTAGGCAATTTTATTATAAATGCATTTTGTGGTTTTGTTGTTGTTTATTTGTTTGTTTTATGACAGGTCTTACTGTGTATCTCTAAACCTGGCTTATAACTCACTCCATGAACCAGACTGACCTTAAACAGCTAGATGTCCCTACTCAGATTAAAGTCATGCACCAATACACCTGGCTCTTTGTTGTAAACAAATGAGAATATCAATTATGAATAAACTAAAAGCATGTTGACACTTAAAAGTTTTAACATAGTTGGACTGTGAATACATGATATCAGATTCTCATATCTGAAACAGTATGTTAAATTTGTTATAGAGAAGGAATGAAAAACTCATCAGTCACCTATGTAAACTATACATGTCAAGGAAGTGTACCCTCTATACCATTTTATTACATCTCTGTAGGTTTTTAGTCAAATTGAATGATTTATTAGCTGCTATTTAATTCCCAGCTCACACGCATGCACTTCTCAGTCAGTTCATTTTGAAGGATTTATCAACTGTTCATGGAATACCACATGCAAAGTGGTGCCCTTGCTGCTTCATGGCTTTGCTTGCAAAAGAAACATTAGGCACATACAAGTATTGATTTTCTTATTTCACAAACACTACTTAAGCTCCTAACTTGACCTTCTATGGCAAAGAGCAACCATATTCCATTTGTCAATGATAAGGTGTGATCTCAAAATATATTGATCAGGTTGAATCTTTCCCTCACCATTTTAGTAGAACTTAAATGTTTGCTAAAGGCTAAGAGGAGATTCATCAAGTAAGTTTCCAATATCTAGCTCAAAGTACCTTTAGATTTCTGCAATGTTTTATAGTATATGTTAACTCAATAGCCTTAAATAATTTTACATTTTTGTCTTCATTGAACTATCATCTCTATCTATCTATCATCAATCTATATGTATATCTCTGTCATCTGTATATCACCTCTGTATTCGTAGATTTATGTAAAGATAGGCAGACAGATAGATGGATAGATAGCTATATACATAGATAAGAAAAATGAAACGTACAAGTATGCTATTAGTAAGAGTAATGGAAATGGACATACAACAAAACACAGAATGTATCTCTTCTCCAAAATCCAAAGTAAAATTAATTTTTTGTATGTAGCTTTCACAAAAGCTTACATTTACAGATTTTACCACTCCTCTATGCTTCACTATATTAGACTTTTATTTTTAAACAAAACATTGTTTGTATAGTTGGGCAAGCTTATGAATTATACTGTATACATATTTTTCATGTAAAGCATCATAATCAAGTTATAGAGCAAAACTCCTTTTACTACTTAACTGAAAGAACTTTCTTATCACAAATAATCCCCCTATGTTGTCTCTTTACACTCATGCATTTTCCTTACCCCAATTTTTTGCTACCACTGATCCAATAGTTACTGTAGCTTTTCAAAAATGTCATCTACATTCAACCTGAAAAGTTAAGTCTTGTATAAGACTTTTGAAACTTACCTAAGTTACTACAAGTATTAGTAATTCATTCATTCCCCTTGCCTGACTAGTATTCCTGATTTGGGGTATATTACCATTTGTTTATCCATTCATCCATTGAGGGTATATTTTTTTCACTTTTCAGTTTTTTATCTGTTTTGAATAGAACTGCTGTTAATATTTATCCGGATATCATTGCTTAAAGTTGAGTTTTCAGTTTTGAAAGTTGGCTGCCTAGAATTTTGGCTATAGGGATTTGAGGGCAAATGTTTAAATAGATAAGACACTAGAAAACTGTTTTCCTAAAGATCTGATTTCTACAATAATACATGAGAATTCAACTAGCTTTGGACAATTTCTGCTCTTGGTTTTGTAATTTTTGGTCATTCTAGTGCATTTGTGGTCATATGCTTAGGGTACAGATGGGGAGTCTGTGGGCAACAAGTACAGAAAAGGAAAAATAATCATAACAAGAAATGTATCTTTCCACTGGTATTCCAACCATTAAGATTGCCTAATATCTCTAATCAGAGAAAAAAGTTGGTCTCACGTGGTTTCCATTGATTCAGAAATGTCCCTTAATCACAAAGCAAGTTCAGTTATCTCTGTCTTTGGCCAGTTAATCATTGGTACTTAAACCTGCATGATGGGAGATGTCCTTCTCTATGATGTGAAAATATGTTTCTATTAATGGTTGATGAATAAAGGTGTTTCAGTCAATGGACAGGCAGTATTTAACTCAGAGGGAAGTCTAAACAGGGATAGAGAAAGACAGTAGTTGGAGTCAGGGAGATGACATGGAGCTACCTGAAGGTAGGAGACTCAGGCATTCTCTGGTGGTAAGGTAAGGCCTTGAGGAAAGACATGGATTAACAGTTATGAGTTAATAATTAAGATATAGATAGCCACTAATAAGCCTGAGCAATAAACCAAACAGTTTATAATTTATATAAGCCTATCTGTGTTTATCTGGGACTAAAGGGCTGTGGGACTGTGAGGGACAGAAATTTCTTTCTATAAATGGTTCCCAAATGTTTGGCAAGAATTTTCATGTAAAACCTAGGGATTCTAAGCACAAAAGAAGAGAATCAAGCACAGCTTCTGATAACAGCATTTTCTCAAATGGGTTCCGTTTGCTATAGGCAAGAGGAGACATGGCTTTTTTAAGAGAGGCTTCCTGACTCTGTATGAGTTGCAAAAGCACAAGGCTCATTTGAAAGAGGCTTAAACACTTAAATAGTACCACCAAACACTTAAATTGTCTTCATGAGCAGACAGAAGCATGCTTCTTGGTGGTAACATGGAACTAGATACTCCACAGAATTGTGGCAATAAACATGACTCCCAACATTACCTCTACCATGAAGCTAGACTCTCAAGAAGCCAAGGAACAAGACAGAACAAGCCACTGCTTTAATCCTAGTTAAGATGTTTAGCATAGTAAAGACTCACATGGTCAGAAAAAGACAGAGATATACTGTAAAGACAGATTCAGAGAGACAAAACCTCTAAACATTATACAGTTTGTTTAAAAATATACATGGCTTGATAGAGAAAAGAAAAAGGATAGGGAAAATTCTTAAAAATTAGAGTATCAGGTAGTGGTGGCACAAACCTTAAATCACAGCATTTGGGAGGCAGAGGCAGGCAGATCTCAGTGATATTAAGGCCAGCTTGTTCTACAGAGTATGTTCCAGAATAGCCAAAAATACACAAAGAAACCCTGTTTCAAAAAAACCAAGAAATAAAAGCAAAAGAAATAGAGTAATTTAAAAAAAGCAATGGAAAATACAAAAGAGTCTGGACATTGTATGTTATTTTGTTGTCTTGGAATTGTTTGGTTGCTGAGGAAGGAGAAACAGCTGCTAAAAGACATTTGATTATAAATGCTGCTGGATTAATCCAACCTATATATTTTGAAAATGCCTTGACTTTAAAATTGAAGTCTAAAAACATGTTACTTTGGAAAAGAGGTTCTGTTTTTGTTTCCACAGAAGATGAAAAACTGTGGATACCTTCCAGACTAATATAGTTTGATCAAGCAAGACCCCCTGAAGCAGTGGCCAGGTGACCCAACATCTAACAGCGGTGATGATGCAGCCTTGCAGGATACTACAGCTAAGGGTTGGCCATGATTCTGTGGTTTCTCAGGATCCCCATGGGATTGACAGTGCCTGCAAATAGCAGGAACCACTTTGGAAAGACCTATGCCCACATTCCCAAATAATAGTTATAAATGTTTGTTTTCATTTATACGGGTTGGTTACAAATGGTTAATGGTCACAGCCAATCTCTTTCTAAAAAGGGAGGGATATGATGTAGGATGAGTATTTTACATTGGTATGGATTTTAGTTTATTGATGCAAATTTAAGATCAATTTTGTTATATGCATACTTCTATTCTTGTTTAAGTATTGTGTTTATAAAACTCATTTAAAATATAATTTATAATTAAATACAGATTACAGATAGTCACCTATAATAGTCAAAACTTAAGTTATTTAGGTTTTCTAGATATAGAGAGCTGCATTTCAAATGGATATGTACTCTTCAAAACCTTTCAAAAACCTAGAGAATATGACATTTAAAATGGTTTATTAGGGTTTTTCATGAAAATGAGGCACAACTGCTCCTGGCAACATCAGTTATGACAGAGAAGAAGATGGGCATTGAGGAAACTCGTTATGGAGTTTTTCTTCAATATGGCAAAACTGGCCTATTGGGCATATAACTGCCCTTGCCTACCCTCAACTGCTTATACTAAGCACAGTGTTCAAACTGGACAAGCAAGTTACAAAGAATGTGACTGCTGAACTTGTCAAGAGAAAGGATGGTCCTTCAGTGCTCTTTACAGAAGACAACAACTAACCAACTTTACCAAAACAATACAGAAGAGATCTTCAAATTTCCTCCTTCATTAAAATGTCTGCTAGACCCTATGACCTATGACCTGAAGATGGATGCCCAAAATGTTACTAGAAATTTGGGTGACTTTCCAGACAGCAGGATGTTTATGTTACTTCTAGACTTTATATTATCCTTCTGGGATCTTTGATGGAGTTGAAGACAGATAGTTATGGTTTTCCTTAGTTATGATAAAAGATAAGTTACATATCAAACTTTAGAATCACAAAAATCAACTATAAGAGAGAATACATTCTTTAATATTTGATAAATATAAATGGACTATATATTGTTAATTCTCTTGCTTGACAACTGTTTTGTTATATATATATTTAGTATGTTAAAGTTAGATCCTTCCTTTTTATTTAAACAGAAGAGATGATTCAGAATGTCCTTCTGTATGCTATGAATATGTGTTTCTATTATTGGTTAATGAATAAAGCTTGCTTGACCAATGGAAAGGCAGGCCTTAGCCAGGTAAAAAATCCAAACATGGGTAGACAAAGACAGTAGGCAGTATCAGGGAGACACCATGTAGCTACCAGGATGGTAGTATGCCCAGACATTCTCCAGTAAAGATAAAGCCATATGGAGATACACAGATGAATAGAAATGGATTAATAATTAAGAGAGAGCTAGATAATAAGAAGCCCAAGCCATCAGCCAAACAGTTTATACTTAATACAAGCCTCTGTGTGTTTATCTTGGTCTCAAGGGCTGCAAGAGGACTGGTAGGGACAGAAACGTCCATCTACCCCTTCATGTATACTTTTGAACCTCAGTTACCTAATGGTATCAAAGCAGATTCTGTGTAAAAGGGAGTACAAAGAAGTTCCTACCCAATTCTATGAGAAGGACAAAGGGAGGAAAAACAGAGGAGAAGTTGTGAACACTCGGGTCCCACAGGAGAGAAGGGTCCCTTTGCTACCCCAACAATAATACACATCTGCATTATCACCAAGTACAATAAAGTTTGGCTGCTTGATATGTGACCTTGCCACTTGAATTCTACTCTCTTAGGAACAGAGGACCAAAGACTGTTCCTGCAGTTGGCAACTTGAAGCATGAGACATCTCTAAAATTATACTTCATTGTGGCTTAATTTGTATTCTCCTGTGACTATTTCTACTGATCTTTCTTTCTTCTTTTCATTTGTATCCTCTAAATGTTTTTAAATTTTCTGGTTTCTTCCACCAAACTCTGCATCCACACATGATCCTTTCAAAGACTTAATCATATGGAAAACTAATGTAAAGGAAATAATTGAATTCCACTGAAATCTAATTTATCAATAATTAGTTCAATATAACATGCTTTTGGAGTAATGAGCATACATTATTTACCTAAAATTATAAAAATAGGGAAAGAATGAAGGGAAAAATAGATAAATTCATAATCATGGCTGGAGATTTTCGTGCTTCCTTTTAATGCTAAACACAACAAACAATAAATAGAGAATCAGCAAGAATCTAGAGGAGCTGAGAAAAATGAACTCAGTTTATTCAATTGATAGTTCTAGAGCATGCCATCAGTAAGACATGCATTCTTTCTAAGACCATAACAAATATTAACCAAGACAAGCCATGTTATGTGATAAATACTCCAAGTCATGTAATAACCAAGATAAATGAAGGTGTGCAACAAGCTTTAAGGAATAAAAAAAAGAACAACTTTCATATCATGCAAAAATGGGATGGTAATGGAAAAATTGCAGACATCAACATTAAAAGCTGGAAAAATCACAAAGCAATTGAAAATTAAGCAATATGGGTCAATAAAGAAGGATTAAGCATAATTAGAAAACATTGGATCTTAAAAGTTTGACTTCATAGCATGTGGAATTCTGTGAAATATTGCTAAAAATGTGCAGAGGAGGATTTTATAGCAATAAAATTTATGTTTATGGCAATAATGCTTAAATCAAGCTTGTTTTGAGTTTATGTTGATGTTAATGGAGCCATTTTTCTATCTGCTTATTTTATAATTTACAATTTACTTTTTCCTTCATTACTTATTCAGTGATGTATTTCAAGCTCTACTTTAGCTATTCAGAGATATTATCAATTTATTAGTGCTGGAAAATTTTGACTTACTCAGAAAATTAGGAGAAATTTTGCTGTTGTCTTACACCACTTGATACTATATTTTAATTATATTGAATATACGTTAGAGAATATCATTTTACTACTACTATTTTTGTTAAGAAGTTATTTCTTCATAAATAGGGGTTCAGTTAGTAAATGTTCTATAAACCATGAAAAGAGTATTTTCTCTTATATCAAGAGGCATATGTTTATCAGAGATGAACATTTGTTCATTCTCAAAATATTATTTATGTGTATGTGTACTTCCTGTGCATTTTTGCAAGCTATATACATGCAGGTACCTGAAGGGGTCAATAGAGAGCTACAGAACTAGAATTATAGATGGTTGTACGCTGCCTTATATGGGTGCTGAGAACAAAACTGGAGTTCTGTACAAGAACAGCAAATGCTCTTTACCCATAATTTTGTGTCCAGCACTGGTTCATGGCTTTTTATAATGAAGATACTGCATTTATCCTACAAAAAGAGCATATATAACTGATTAGAAGTAAACATGCCATCTCTTAATTTCTAGAAATTTTCTTAGGACTTAGGTACCAGACATCATTGACATGCTTTCTTCTGTATTTCTATTGAAGTTTAGAATGTGAATACGAATGTTGGAATTTCATGTTGTATCATAAGAGTGAATGCCCTCATCCCTTCATTACCTTGGAATGGAAACCCAGAGGACTGTCAGCTTCTGAAGAGTTTAGAATAAACCATACTCCATATGTTTAGTATCTAGATTTAATGCACACCAAAGTATATCTACCCTTTCCTGCCTAGGTTTCACTGTCAACTTGACACAACTTGTAGTCACCAGGGAAGAGATAACATTAATTAAAGGCTTTTCTTTATCATATTGTCATCTTGGCCCGTAGACATGTCTTTGGGAGCATTGTTTTTACAGCGAGTTGATACAGAATGTCCCACCCAACTGTGGGTGATTTTATCTTTAGGCAGGTTATCCTGGACTGTATGAAAACACTGGGTGAACACATGCACAGATATAATAGCATTCCTTCATGGTTTCTACTTAAATTCCCGATGAGTTCTTGCCTTAATTTTCTTCAGTGACGGATTTTGATCTGGAAATGTAAGACAAAAATCCTTTCTTCCATTTTGTTTCCCTGGTCATAGTGCTTTATCATAGCAACAAAAATGCAAACTATGACACACATTTTGTTTCCCTGGTCATAGTGCTTTATCATAGCAACAAAAATGCAAACTATGACACACATACACACACATCTTGTCTTTCTCAAATGAGTATTACTATTTGATTGCATTTCCTACATGACATTCCTATGTTAATATGTCATGGTTGTAGGCATCACTATTATTAATTACTGAATTTGTATATGTATTTTTGGTTGTAGATGAGTAGAGCTGTTACCTCTAATAGGATTTTTTGGACCACCAGCCCCCAATCATGATACAACTTTTATTATTATTATTATTATTATTATTATTATTATTATTATTATTTAATTTTACATTCCAACCACATTACTCCCACCCACCACTCCTCCTACCCTTCCTTGCCTCCTCCTGAGCCTACCCTCATCCACTCCTCTGAATGGGGAAGCTCTCCCTGAGGAGTCAACAAAGACTGTCACATTAAGCTGTGGCAGGACTAAGCCCCTTTCCCTGCATTAAATCTGAGAATGACATCCCACCATAGGCAATGGCCTCCAATAAGCAGGCTCATGTACTTGGGATAGATCCTGTTTCTACTTCCAGGGGCCTCTCAGATAGTCCAAGCTTCACAACTATCTCCCACATACAGTGGGACTAGTTCAGACCTGTGGAAGTTCCACAGCTGTAGGTCAAGATTTCATGAGTTTACACAAGCTTACTTGAGCTGTCTCTGTAGATTTCTCCTTCATGATCTTTATCTCCCTTGCTCCTCACTCTCTTCAACTGAATTCCCAGAGCTAAGTCTGGTGCTTGGTTGTGGATCTCTGCATCTAAGTTCCATCAATTACTGGATGAAGGCTATTCACTAATCTGACTATAGAAAAGGGCCAGTTTGGGTACCTACTTCTCTATTTCTAGGAGTCTTAGTTGGGTCATCCTTGTGGATTTTTGGAAATCTCCCTAGAACCAGGTTTCTCCCTAACCCCCCAGTGGCTCTCTCTATCAAGATATCTCTCTCATTGCTCTCCCACTCCACCCCTCTCCACCTCAACATCCTGTTCCCTTATATTCTCCCCTCACCTATACAGTCCCAACCTCAATTTACTTAGGAGATCTCATTTAATTTCCCTTCCCAGGGGGATCCATGTGGCATTCTAAGGGTCCTCTACCTGCCAGAATGGCTAAGATAAAAAAATACTGAGGACAGCTTATGTTGGAGAGGATGTGGAGTCAGGGGAAAATTCTTCCACTACTGGTGGGAGTGAAAAAATGTACAGCTACTTTGGAAATCTTTGTAGTGGTTCCTCAGAAAAATGGGATTCACTATACCTTAAGACCTAGTGACACCACTCTTGAGCATATGCACAAAGGATGCTCAATCATACCACAAGGACACTTGCTCAATGATGTCCATAGAAACATTATTCTTAGTAGCCAGAACCTGGAAACAGCCTAGATGCCCCTCCACTGAAGACTGAATAAAGAAAATGTGATACAATTACATAATAGAGTATTTCTCAGCAGAAAGACAAACATGGTGTGTACTCACTCATAAATGACTATTAGATATAAAGCAAAGGATAACAAGACTAGAATACACAGATCCAGACACAACTTATTATTAACTATGAAAAATCAGCTTTAGCTTAGGCTTGTTTCTAACTAGCTACTTTAACTTAAGTTCACCCATTTCTGTTCATCTATGTAACTCCATGTGGCTCATAGCTTTTTTCTCTCCTTTTGTATTTCCTGCTTCTTCTACTTCTGGCTTTTCTTCTGTGAGACCTCTCTGCTCCTAAAAGTTCTGCCTAACTTCTTCCTGCTTCACTACTGGCCATCCAGCTCTTGATTAAACCAGTCCCACTGACATATGTTCACACAGTGTAAGGGAATATTCCACAGCAGTTATCTCTTTTTCTTAATTGCTGATTTGGCATTATGTTTTCTCCACTAGAGTATGCTCCTCCACATAGACCGCAGTATATTCTCTGTGCTCCTAGTTTGCTCTGCCATGTTTCACTTTCCCCTGTAAACTAATTGGGAAGACCTGTTTCATTCTGACAGAGACATTGTTGAACATTATCATCTCATTTTATTTGATGTTCTGTATTAGCTTGAGAATGATTTCTCAACCATACTGAGCATTGGAAGCTTTTGTTAAGAGGAATTGCTTTGACTCTGAAGCCAATGAGATGCCTTATTCTGTCATGGTGCACCAAATGAAGTGATAAATCATGAGGAGCAAGTAGAAAAGACTGCAGACATAATCTCTTAAACATCTAGAGGAATATTTTAGATGAGTTGCTTTATGACTTTACAGTGAAACGTATGCAATGTATGGCCTATGAATATTTTAGTTTTTCTATCAGGCAATGATGTTCACCTGAGGCTTTCACTTTCCTAACTCATCACTTTTACATTATTACAAGTGTTTTCTTCATTTGTAGACAATCTCTACTAAAATATATGTTATAAGAAATTAAATTGTGTCAATAACTAATGAGGGAGACATATATCTAAATAGATAAATTAACTACTATTTTTGATGTTTAAATCAAATCCCTCTGAGTTTCAGCAACATTAGACTGTATTACTGAAGAATCAACTTTAAAACTTACAGGAAATATATTCAGTTCTAGATGGAAGACCATGGCTAAAAATATTGAGAGCAATCTTCAGGAACATGGTTGTATAGATTCAAGTTAAAATTTGACATTTTTACTTGAACGCAAAAGGATACAAAGCAGAGGATCTGTATGTTTAAATGTTTCTGGCTATATCTCCCCTTCCAAATGTCAGTATTAGTTTCTATGATCACTGTAATGAATGATCATTAACTGTAATGTGAAAAATTAATGACCCAGAGACTGATGTTGGGGTTCAAGCTTCAATCTGAAAATCAGAGAAGCAAAGTAGCTGGCCACTAGCTCTTACCACTACTTTAGGCTGAAAAGGCTGATACTGCTGCCTCTCCTCAGTGTGGCTGGAGAATCCTGAGACTGAATGTCTCCCTATCCTCAATGTGCCTGGAGAATGAATCCCTCTTATCCTCAAAGTGACTGAAGAATGAATGTTTGATACAGACTACTGAAGACCCTGCTCCTATCTTTTATACCTTTTTAGTGTTGTGATCCCAGGTGCTGAGATCATCTTTGTGTGAGCTGTTTCTTTTTAGGACTGGACTAATCTTGTATACATTTTGGTGGCCTTGGAGTCACAGAGATCTGTCTACTTCTTACTCCTGAGTCCTAGGATTAAAGGTGTGTATCACCGCTACTTGATCTCTATAGCTTCAGGCTGACTCTGCTTTCTGAATCCTCAGGCAAGCTTTAATAAATAATGATAATATGTCGCCACAATGAACTCTCTTAAAATTTTGGATGTCAGAACTAGAAGACCAAGGTAGAAGTAGGACTACTCCCTGTTGGCAATTGCTTCATATTCCTTTTTGCTGCAAGTAGCCTTGGTGTTTCTAGGGGTAATATGGTAAATTTGTCCCCATTCATATTTTTACAACCTGGATCTCTCTGTTTCAAGGCTAAATCTGCCTTGTTCTTATACAGACAGTCCTATTAGAAGTATTTCAAGACCCTGAACTTACTAATACCTGCAGACAATCTTTGTCTAAACAATATCATACTCACTGGTATTGGATGTGGGTATATCTTTTTCAGAAATATTATTCTTGTCAGTAAAGTATCCATCACATGTTCAGTTGACTGTCACTCAGGTCCATGTTTAGAAACTATAATCAATGTGCTAGAATACAAATAGCATGTCTTCAATTCAAGTAATGAGAAAACCTGCATGTTGAAGCTCATGGCAGGAGGGAGGTATTCTCTGATCACAGATAGCATACTGTTTGTTACCAATCCATGTGTGCACTGCTTTATAATATTGCTTTTCTTCAACATACAGTGTAAATAGGAATTATATTTCACACAAAGAAATTGCTTTACACCAAATCATTATTTTCACTCTAGGATTTCAATTGAACATAATGCTTTCAAAAATATCTGTTGATTAAAAACAGGTAAGTATACATTTGGGACAAATAAGCCTGAAAGTTTTGAATGTTCTACCATCTAAGGTGTTAATGGATTTTGTTGAAAACTTACTGAACCACTGCTGAAGGTTATTTACAAAAATTTACAGAGAACTGGGAAATGACAGGATTCAGTGTTAACAGTGTATCAATTTTTCAAAATAGAAGGAGCTGCTATCAAGGCAATTATAGTTCAGTGAATGTAACTTAAATCTTTCAGTAATGGGATAACTATTAAAAAGAAAAAACCATAAAAGCCTCTCAAAGGTAACTGAATCATGAACAATAAATAGAATTGGCTTATAAAGAAAAACTCCTGACAGATGGGATTTAATCACTTTTTGATAGGATTACCAAATTAATAGACTATGGAAAGAAGCAAATGTAATATGTTTTTACTTTATTACATGTGATGGTCTCTAGTGAAATGTATATCAGTGCAAATTTCCTGGAAAACAAGTAGTCTTGTGGTTTGAAAATGAAGTAAGATTTCAAAGAGAAAAGAAGCATGAACAGAATATTTCATATGAGGAAGAATGGGCTATTCTGATACATTCGGGTTAAAAATAAAGTTTTATTTTAACAAATAATTGGTGGTCTCAATGAGGCAATTTTGTTGTGAGAAATTTTTATCAGTTTTAAGAAGTGAAAAATCTAACACAGGAATGCATGCTAGTGAGAATAGCACAAGATGGCCATTTCTCCTTACTTCTTTACTTTTTGAAGAAATAAGAAGGTGATAGACTTTGAAAATAGAGGGATTAAATATCTAAAATTAAATCAAGGAATTTAATTTTGGACTTTTATTTATATCTAGACCATCGATTTATGTCTAAGTGACAATCTACTTTTGATATTTGACCTCATTTTAATAAAAGAACAATTTTTATAAAGGTGTTTCTGATTTTGGACATTATCTGAAGCATATTTTATCCAGAAGAGAGAAAAGGGTTTGCTATTTAACTGACATGTATTACACTGGTGAAGATGCAAAACAATACAGAGGAGCCTTAACAATTCTCAACAGGAGTTATAATCAAAATATTCCATGCAAGAGCTCCCAAATGGCATGATATTCAAAATGAACCTAAAAGCATGGTGTAACTGCAAAATACAGAGCATTGAAATAGAAAATGCAAAAAGTAAACATAATACTTTCCCAACGTTAAAAAAGAAGCATATGAAAAGTTAATTTTTTATATATCAAAGTCAATATCCCTACATACATTTGTTCTTTTGTATTACAGCTAGCATTTTGGAGATTAGATAGTATAGAAACAGGAGAAGAAACAATCATAGTAAATTTAATTTTCATGTAACATGACTGTTGGGGCGATAATTTTAAAATGAATTTTGGAGAATATAATGCTCAGTATAATTTCTTATATTCATTTTGTAATATGACATTGCAGTATAAAGAATTTTGATATGATTTATTTTGACTTCCTGTTAACTCCAATGAATTAATAAACAAAAGGATCTTGGCAGATACAATTAAGATAATTATTTATTTAACTTTCAAATTGAAAGATGAGGTTATGTTATAAAAATATAATATATTATAATATAATCATGTGACCTCCTCCAAGATTTTCCTTTGAAGGCAAAAGTTAGGGATTCCTAGAAAGTGAATTCAATTTATTGTTGTTTGCTTCATAATGGAAGGAAACCCCAACACGCAACTGCAAGAAACTCAATTTTTCTAAGATACTAAATAAGAATGAATGGCTCTTCTAGAACCTCCAATTAGGAACCATCTTATTGTTTGCAGGGTCTGCACAAAGCAGCTCACTCTGATTACAGGTCTGGTTGATAGAAATTTGAGAGAGAAAGTAGGCTGTTTTTTTTTTAAACCAGTAAGCCCATGGATGCCTTGTAAATGGAGTTATTAATTGGTCTAAGTAATAAAAACCCAGAGTCAGATATAGAGGAAAATGCTGAGAGATCAGAGAGAAGGAGCAAACCAATGCCACACCTTACCTCATAAATATCTCAACAGACAAGAGAGAAATTTTCTGTTCCTCCCTTCTTACATCCTGTTTCTGCCCAGTTACCTCACTTCCTGTATGTTTGTACAGACCTCCAGACCTCTATGGTTAGCTAGTGACAAACTCCATTCTCTGACCCTCAGATAGACTTTGTACAAGCAAGATATCACCACATATCTCCCTTTTTTGTCTAAAATGAAAAAGGTTGTAAGTAATATAAGAAAACTATATACAATAAGTATATACAATAATGTATATACTTAATGCAGGCAGTAAGTACATTAACAATATCTAGTCCATTAGCATTAGAAAATTCAGAGAAAATACTCCATTATCTATTCTTTCTTGATGAGTCCAAAGTATTTTACCTAATTTGGTTTTTATTCTAATTTGCAATATCAAATTATCTTTTAATGTCTTTCAAACCTATTACACTTAATTCCTCTTTAGTAAGTTTCTTTACCGATTCTGGTAAACAAGGAAAACTATAACTATACTATCTAGACTTCAGCTCCCTCAGAGGCTTGAGAAGGAAATAATATTAACTAAGTTAAACAGGAAATGCAAGCAAGTGACTTCCAAAAAATGTGAGAAATGACAGGAACATCTGAATGCCTCTGCAGTCACCCAAATTTCCTCTGCAATGTTGGGGCATCCATGTTCAGCCTATAGGTGTAGCATATCTGACAGACATTTCTGTAACCAGAATATTCTGAAGGACTGGACTGTCTTGAGGTAGTGGCAAGCTCCATTCTCTGACCCTTAGACAGGCATTATTTGTACAAGCAAGAAATCACCACAATGCCTTAGTATAGCAATTGAAGCACAACAAACATATCAATAATGTTTTGGTAACATGGTAAGTTTTGACAATACACATTGACATTGAAAATTATTGTAATTTGACATTTGACATTGAAAATTACACACTGTAATTTTCTTTTCTATTACTTATAATTTTTTCTTCTATTTGTGAACTGTCCCCCAATATAAATATGTGCTGCCTTGTAGGGCAATCTGAAAGGTGATGTTGCTGGAGTGACTGTTTTCTATTTTGCACATCCTTTATATAACAGACAGATTATATACCCGGTGCAAGGGAAATTTCCAGAAATCCGCAAGAATGACCCCCATCTAAGACCCCTAACACTAGTGGAGAAGGTATTTGAATTTATCTACGTGTGGGTGACAGGTGTGTGGCTTGGTCTGTTTGTTAGATAACCAGGCAGTGGGACCAGGAGCTTATCCCTGGTACATGAGCTGGCATTTTAGAGCCATTTCTCATGGTGGAATTCCATGCTCAGCCTTGATACACAGGGGTGGGCCTTGATCCTGCTTCAACTTGATGTGCCAGGCTTTGTTGACAACCCGTGGGAGGCCTTGCCCTTTCTGAGGAGTGGGTGGGGGTAGGGTCAGGGGAGATGAGGGGGAGCAGGAGAAGGGGAGGAAGAAGAAACTGTGGTTGGTATGTAAAATGAATAGAAAATTTAAAATAAAAAGGTATGTGTTATGGGATCATACAAATTAAGAGTGAAAATTCTAAGTACCAATAAGAAAACTCAATAAACAGAACTGAATATACTCTCCCCTTCTGTCCTTCCTTCCTTATTCATTGACTAATATATCTCATATCCTTATTGTATTCAATATGATGATTTTAGATACACAGTATGTGATAGGTATATAAAAGCAGTCACCATATTCATTCACTGTCTCACAGAGTTATATCTTTTTGTGAAAATGAACTTAAAATCTATTCCTACCAACTTTCAAGATGGGAACTCTAGATAATTATACCAATTTAAGTTAAATTCTTCCCCTTTTTCTAACTGAATTTTATTTCAACTGACCAATATCTTCCCACGTAATTGCAGCCCTAGTCTCTGATATTCACTGTTCGGCTTTCTAGTTCTACAATACCAACTGCTTAAGATTCTCAAGCCAGGTGAGTGGTGTTGGGGGCATGATACAAGAACTCCAGAGTCAGAGGCAGGTGGATCTCTGTGACTTCCAAGAAAACCTGGTCTACAGACTAGTATGAAGACAGCTACGGCTGTTACACAGTGAAACCCTGTTTCAAAACAAACAACCAAAAAAAAGAGATTGTTTATGTTCAGTCACATAATATTTGCTCTTCTGCATTATTCACAGTGGAATGAAAAATGCTATATCCATTTTAACAGGCAGTGTTTTGGTTGTTACTTTTCAGCCTGCATTGAAGGGCCCTGACCCCCACCCAGTCTCCTTCTTTGGTAGCCATGACAGGGTGCAGAAAGCAAAATTTAGACCCCTGACTCAGCAGGATGTGCTGAGCCCCAAGACCTTGTCTGACCTTGCCCAAATTACTGGGAAGAAATGGGCAGATCCCCTCCCTGTGGTAAGGAATCAATCAGAAGTTAGCTGGTAGACTTTGGATGTGCTTTACTGATAATAGTGGAAGGCAGTATGTAGCAATGGCCCTGGGATGGCCTCCAGGCATAGCAACCTTGCTGCAGCTGAAGCTGTTTAATCAACACAGGACAGATTCCACCAGTCCCAAGACTGTTACTATGCAACTAACAGGCCCCCAGATGCCCCACCCTTGCTCTACTCCCAATATATGCCCTGTTCCACTGCTGCTCTGGGTCCCTCCTATTCCACCTGCTGTGTAATATAGCTGGAAGACCGCAGTTAACTAATAACTAAAGAGACTTGCTTTTGCAATGGATCTGGTCTCTTGGTGGTTTTGGAGGTTCCAGAGTCTGGGCACAAAAGCATACCATCTAATCCTATAACGGACTGCTTCTGCTCTTAGTAGTTGATGGACTGATTCATAAACGTATGTGCTTACAGAAACCTACCTGTAATATTGACCGCAGCTGGGTTTATAATTTCCACAAACTGAATGTGTCCAGGGTAAGTGAAATGGGTAGATGAACATACCAGCTGAAGTTCATGCAATACACTATTCAGTGATCAAAAGAATGAAAGACCTTTAATGCTTCCAGGGTGGAGAGCAACATGAGAGAGCCACCTGCTCTGTGCCTCCACGCATGATACACAAAGGAAAAGGAAAAACAATGTGGGGACAGAAACAGTACCTAGAATTCCTAGAAACTGAGGGGGTGAGGGGAGCTGAAGAAGTTACACAGGATATTTTTCAGTTGGTTATGACATTCTGTCTCATACTTGTGGCTGTTTCAAAGTTTGAATTTTTCAAAAACATATTAAAGTTTATAGCATGGAGAATGAAACCTAATGTATGCAAATTTAAAAACAAACATTTTAGAAGTTGGGAAAGGCCCATGCTGAAATGCATATGTGACAAAAAGTTTAAGTACATTAATACATATATATGTATGTGTATATATAAATATATATATCAGCCAATGAGAGGTTGAGAGAAATGCTTACATAAGTAACTTTTTAAATGAATGGAGTATGGAAAAATCACAGTAAAATAAACTGTAAGTACATAGTAAATCCAGTCGATAAGGCTGCTTCCCCTAGGGATATGGGTTAATAAATCTGATGCTATACTGTACATACCCACTACAGTTAACCAATAAAATAAATGACAGACTATCAGAGCCAGAGTTTTAACAGCTGCAGTGACAATTTAAGATAAGTAAGGGAAGTTAGTGAGAATAAGTCTTGTGGTAACAAATTAAAATCAAAGAAGTCAATATGAACTTGCAATTGGTTTAATATAGATGGTATAATAAATACATAAGACATAAGAATAATATGATTCAATATACATACTTATGCAAGATTAGCCTGGATAAAAGTTACTGGCCCAGTAATAATGGGCATATCCATTGCATAGATCTTGGTTTCTTTTTATTTTCTGTTCTTTTTTTTAACTTTTAAAGCTACCACAACTAGTGTTATCTTCCAAGATCTGGGATACAGACAAAGTCAGTACACCTAGCTCTTTGGAACTTTCAAAATTCTTTGTGACTGTTTGGATCTATTATATGTTGAGGTGAAGAGGTCATTCCAGTTGAATCCATTTGCATATTTGTGCCACTTTCTCTTTTTATTAAAATGTCATAATATTGATGACCATTTACCTACTTAGGTTTTACTTACCTGAGTTTCAGAAGCATTAAACAAAACAATATCTACTATTCTTTTTTATGATTGGGTCATTTAACAGATTTAGTTTCAAAGTTAAGTGGCTTTTTCTTCAACTTGATCTTATCTGCTATGGAGGAAATCAATTTAATTTCTATGACATTTTGTATTTTTCAGCTCCTGGATTTATCTGTTGTTGTTTTTTTTTTCACAGTAGTTTTTTTTTTGCCCTGATTGAATTTGTCATTCAGATTGTAAGTTACCTTCCTGATTGTTTTGTGCTTTTTATCTACATTCTCTTACATCACAGAATTTCCTTAAGATCATTACTGTGAGTCTTTTTCAGATAAATTCTACCTCAACTTTGAATTACAAGTAGCCATTTCCCTTTAGAGAATTCAAAAAATAAAAGATGAACACACATAGAGGGTTATTTTGTTATGGGGAAAGATGACAGGCACAGCATTGGCAGGCTAACCAAGGCCAAGATCAACATTAGAACTAACTATCCATGCACATTGTGTGTGCATTTGATATGGTGGGATGAACTGACACCATGCATTACTATGCTGTGTTTCTTCTTAACAAAATTAATACTCACATGTACTCACAATTAAAGCAATCAGCCCCATAGCGGATAACCCTGTAAACAACTTAACTAGGTGTCATCAAAACGGTGAAGGCATTATTAACAAGGGGAATCTGTGAATTTGTGGTAGCCATGAGTCACATACACTTTGTACAGGTTCATGAGGCTGGTAATGGCATTGTAAAACCTGCGTGGAAATAGACAACATGGAATCCATGCTGATTAATTTTTCAGTATTAGCTCATTAATATAAAAATATATCACAGTAATATATGATGCTAGTTGTTAACAGGAGTGTTGGGGAAGTCCTGTGTACTTGTCAATAAAGCACTGTTGGCCAATAGCGAAGTAAGATAAGTGGGACTAGGAGTCGAGGAGGACTCTGGGTAGGAGAAACACAGAAAGTCAAGATGTAACACCATGGGATAGGAAGCCCGGGAAGTTCTCCGGTAAGAGAAATACTTAGATTAACAATTATGGGGTAATTACTTAAGTCAGAGCTAGCCAGTAAGAAACAAACAAGGCCAACACCTTAATAATTAATATAGCCTCCTGTGTGTTTATTTGGGACTGATGCGGCTCTGGAACCAGGCTGATGGGAAGGCTTCTCTCAAGGAAAAGGTTTCTCTTTACACAGGAGAATCTGGGTTTTTCATGTGTAAAATTTGTATGGTTTCTATAAATTTAAAACTGTTCAAATATTCTCCATTGGTGTTTGTATTTTAATTTATTATTGTTATGTTAGTTTATAGTTTGACACACTTGTGGAGGCAAGAGGACAGCTTTAAGGATTTGTCCTTTTTTTGTTTGGTTTGGTTTTTTGCTTTCATCTCTATGTGGGTTGCAGAAATCAAACTCGGGTTGTCAGGCTTGCATGATCAGTTTCCTAATTGAGTCAATTCACTAGACCTCTAAAATATTTTTTATTTAGAAATAGGTTTCATGAAAAGCAGTAAAATATTTACATATGTAGTGCAACTATCAATTGTGGCATATATATATGAAACTAGTGATTCCATAAGTATTATACATTGGTTGCCAGTGCTTGGATATTTGGAATTACTTCAGGGTTGATTATAGTATTAAGGTTCTTAAAGAATCACATATTGGAATAATTCTAGAGGAGTTGGGATTTGTTTCAAAATAATCATTTTGGTGAATAGAAAGATAAGAGTCTATTTGAAAAAGAGAAAGGCAAAACAAAAGTTTATTTAATATTGGTCACATTAGGAATGTTGGCTGCAGGTTGTATTAATAAGCATTTATTATTCTGTTTTCTATATCTCTGTAGATATTTTAAGTGTTTGATTACCAAAATTATCTATTTGAGTTTGGAAAATATGTGTGGGAGCAAATGGGAGAACAAGCAAGTATAAGCAGAAAATCCATCGCCATTTATTTTTGGAACTGCAGTGCAAATGTATTTTGAGTTTTATTCTTAAATCTTTGTAAATATAAAAGAGTTTATGATGTGAATGTCTTTAGATGTCTCAGCAAAGAAAGTATTGCTCATTTTTAGGATGCTTTCTAAAGGCAAGGGGAAGTCTATGGAAAATGTTTGATTTCACGAGTTTCAAACCATTTCATTGGCAGCTTTTTTGTCTTAAAACCATCCATTGTAGCAGTCTACTAACCAATTCATAATCCATTGAGTGAGTTCATGGATGGAATGAAATAAGGTTTTATCTTATCAATGAGCTTTAGGTTATTTCTTCAAAAAATGACATAATGGATTTATCTTCAGTTACAGTTCTTTCCTATTCACTAATAAGCACGTATGCACATTCTGTGTCTCTCTGTCTCTGTCTCTGTCTCTGTCTCTCTCTCTCTCTCTCTCTCTCTCTCTCTCACACACACACACCATATGCACACACACCCCTGGGTATTTCTGACTATTTTTACTGGGGTGTATAATCATTAAAAATGTTTTTATGAACATTACATGGTATGAATATCTGATACCTAAATTCAAGGTAACTATAAAGGAGTCCCCAGTGCTCTGAATGGGATTCTGTATTAGCTTGGTAGTAAGTTAAATTTATTGTAGGCAAATGAGTGTGTTACGACAATTTATAACCAACAGATTTCTTTCATTTTTTTCTTCATTTGACTTTAGCCGAGCCAGATAATGGCCATATGAGAAGGCTACATTTTCTTTGGAAAATTACAAATAATCAGAATGTCATCTAGATAATCAAAAGTATATTCTATGGGATCATAGTTCTTTATCCAGTAGCTGATGGAAGCAGAATCAGAGATCCACAGCCAAGCACTGAGCCAAACTCCTGGAATCAAGTTTCAGAGAGAGAGGAGTGAGGAAAAAAGGTGTCAAGACCATGCTGAGAAAACCCACAGGAACAGCTGACCTGAGAAAATGGGAACTCATGGACCCCAGTCTGACAGCTGGGGAACCAAGATGGGACCAAACCAGGCCCCTGAACGTGGGTGTCTCTTAGGAGCTCTGGGCAGTTTATGGGGCCTCTGGCAGGGGAACCAGGATGTATCGCTAGTGCACAAACTGATTTTGGGAGACCATTTCCCATGTAGGGATACTGTCTTAGCCTTGATACACAGAGCCAGGCCTAGGCCCTGCCCCAAATGACCTTACAGATTTTGATGATCCTTCATGGAAGTCCTCACCCTCCCTGGGGAGTGGATGGGGGATGGGATGGGGGCTCCATGGGGAGCATGGGAGGATGGGAGGGAGAGGGAACTGGGATTGATATGCAAAATAAGGTTGTTTCTAAATTAAATATATATATATGGGAATATTATTACTTCTAATTTTACAAGAAGGTGAAAATTGTTCATTAAAACTTTATCCAACTATGTCTACCTTTATACACAAATATACTTTACACTTTTCTGGAAATAGGAAGGGTTTCAGCATCTCCCTGATCCTGTTTGTCCTCTGTCTCAAGCTCTGTTATCTTCTCTTTTCTTCCCTTTGCCCTACACCTTCTGCTCCACCTCTCTTCCATCCTTCTGAAAACCACTTCCTGAATTGGAACCTATTTTCCTGTAGTCAGAATATTTATCAAAAGTAGAAAGCACCTACAGCCTCCATCATACTAATTCTCAGTATTTCTACCCATCCTCAACTATCTTTATCGCACCTTGTTTGAATACTAGAACATGGGAAGAGAAGTTTTCTAAATAATTTCGTGTGCTTGTCCATTCATATACAAATTTGCAATTTGTTTTGCAGACAGATGACAGAACTCATGAACAGATTTTACAAAAGGGACTCTGACAAATGTGCAGTTACTTATTGGCATACTCATATAACCTTTGGTACATACTTTAATGGCAGATTCTGTGATGAAATTTATCTTTTGTGCATGTAGTTATTGCTTATCTGAATGAACACGAAAATGCTTTCATTAAAAGTAATCTAGTAACCATGCTATGTCCTGCTCAGATTAAATGCTAATGCTGGCATTTAATGCTCTGCCTCCATTTTCCACGATCTCATGATGTTCCCCTCCTTACTCTTTCTTGAAGATGTTTTAAACATTTTTCCTTTCTTGTCAGTTCTAGAAATATTTTCCTCCTCACTTGCTTCATTCATCTGACCCAAAGTAAAATTTATGGGTTTAGACTTACTAAATTTTCCTGCCTTCATAATCTCCAAGTACTTCCTCAGGCTTTACTTGCTTTAATAACCCAGTACAGTGTTAGAATTAAAAGGAACAGAACACATGGATCACGTGGGCAGCTTTCTTGCAACCCTGGGCTATACTGTTCCCTGAATTCAGAATTCCTTTCATTTTCAACCCAAGATCTTCAAGTATTTCTAAGAATTTATGACTTTCCCCCAAATACGAAAGTAACTCTTAGATGTTTTTCAATTCAGGACAAAAGAATACAAATAGAGACTTGCTTTGAATTGTCATGTTATGCTTCTGATATCTGAGTCTTATGCATACTTTTTTTGTAACAAGGTGAAAGAGAAAAAAAAATTAGACACTAATTTTAAAGTTAGCCAAAAACTTGAGAGACTTTCTGGATTTCTGCCTCATTACAGACAAATATGGGTGACTTGGCTTTTCCCTAGGCTATCACAAGTGTGTATCAACCTCTGGTAAATGCAGTGGGAAAAAAAGAGAGTGTTCTAACTTGGCCTTTGGATTCTAAAGGCACAAAGGCTATGTTTACTAGTTTTATAAATAAAAGTAATTTATGACTGGTGGACAAAGGCTCAAATGTGTGTACAACCTCCTTGCACAGGAGTTTCTAATGCTCTCTTATGCAGGCTTCTGTACAGTGTTACCTTTCTGTAGAATGTGAGGGCTGTGGATGTATCAGTGGTGTACTCAGGAGGGATTTGTTTATAGGGTTTCAGCATTTCAGTATTGATTATCCACTGTGACTTCACTTATTCCCAAAGGGAGCAATTGATAATTCTCAAAGATGAGAGGAGATAGATACTAACTCAAATCATCATGGCTCAAATGGATTGAATTAGAAAAAAAAAATCTTAAGTGAGGTAACCCAGACCCAGAAAGGCAAACATGGTATGTACTCACTCATTAGTGAACATTAGTTATAAAGTAAAGAATAACCATGCTACAGTCCACAGACCCATAGATACTAGGTAACAAGGACCAAGTGGGGATCCTTGGATCTCCCTGGAAGGGAAAATAGAAGGGATCTGCTGGATGGACTGGGGGTAGGCAGGTGGGGATGGGCACCTGAGGGGTCAGGATGGGGAGTGGATAGAGATGGAGAACACTGAAAGAGGGGTATTTTGGGATCAGGTAGAAATCCTGTGCTAAAGAAACTCCCACACATCTATAAGGATGACCCCAGGGAGGACTCCTAGCAATAGTGGATATGCAGCCTGAGCTGGCTATCTCCTGTGATCAGATTGGTTACTACCCCAATTGTCATCAGAGAGACTCAATCCAGTAACTGATGGAAACAAATGCAGAGACCCACAGTCAAAAATTAGGCTGAGCTCAGGGAACTTTGCAAAAAGAGAAGGAGGAAGGATTGTAGGAGGCAGAGGGGTCAGGACCATCACAAGAAACCCCACAGAGACAAGTAACCTGGCTCATAGGAACTCACAGAGCCGGAGACAACAACCAGGGTGAGACTACCTGGAACCAGACCTAATCCCTCTGCATATATATATGACAGACTGGTAGCTTGAGACTCCTCACAATGGGAGCCCATGTCCCTATTGTTTTGGTTGGCTCTTGGGAATCTATTCATTCCTTATACCGGATTGCCTTGTCTAGACTAAATATAAGGGGGGAGGTGCTTAGTCTTATTGCATCTTGATATGCCATACTTTGTTGATACTTGTGGGAGGCTTGCCCCTTTCTGAACACAAATAGAGGAGTGGATGGGGGAGGAGGGGGAGAAGAGAGGTGAGGGAGGGAATGGGAGAAGAAGAGGGAAGGGAAACTGTCATCATAATATAAAATAAATAAATAATTTAAAGAAAATATCATCATGGTCAAATTAATTAAAGCATGCAATTAATTAAGCAAGCTTTTTTTTTATTTGTGTTATCAGGTTGCGTCCCCAAGGTGGAGTTCAAGAGGTCAGCACTGGATGTGGGCAAGAAAGGGTTTTTTTTTGTTTATTTGTTTTTTTGTTTTTGGTTTTACGAGACAGGGTTTCTCTGTTTTGTTTTGGAGGCTGTCGGTCCAGCCCGGCCTCGAACTCACAGAGATCTGCCTGCCTCTGCCTCCCGAGTGCTGGGATTAAAGGTGTGCGCCCCCACCGCCTGGCTGAAAGGGTTTTTATAGAGAAGTGGTTTCCACAACAGTAATTTGGAGGGCAAAACAGGCAAGGTTACAGAAGCAGAACATACAAAAGTGGTCATAATGAGGTAGTTGTAGGGAAAAGGGGCCAGACAAAGAAACACACCCTGAGCAGAGCCAAAAAAACACACTTTGGCCCTGCAATCAGAACCAAAGAAATGTACCCTGACCCT
Source organism: Mesocricetus auratus (assembly GCF_017639785.1). Lineage (NCBI taxonomy): Eukaryota > Metazoa > Chordata > Mammalia > Rodentia > Cricetidae > Mesocricetus > Mesocricetus auratus. The sequence continues at coordinate 11,388,202 of NW_024429182.1, forward strand.
GAAACCAGTGTCAAAGGAACACACTTAGTCCCTGGAATCTGAGTCAGTGAAAGAAATGCACCCTGGCCCTAAAATTGGAGCCAAAAGGCTGAAAAGGACCATAGAAAGAAACACACTTTGGCACTAAAACCAGAGCCAAATCTGACCTTAATCCTGTGCAGAAAACTAACCAATCCTCCAGCAGAGCTCTAGCCAATCTGAACTCGGCACTGAAATCGGACCAATCCCTATCCTGGAAAAACTTCCCTGCCCCCAAGAATCCTATATAAACCCTGTGTATGTTGAGCTTGGCTTGTCCAGCTGCTTCCTTCCAATAAGCCCTTCGGTTGAGCTTTGGGTGAAGATCTTTTGCGGTGGCCACTGAGCAGAGGCAACCCTGGGCAGAGCAGAGCAGAGCGAGCAGGGCTGTAACACTAGCCTGGAAAACATTCCCTTGGCAGAGCTGAACTGTAGCAAATTCACCTGAGAAACCTCCTGCTGAGCAAAACTGCTACACTGCCTGAACATCCCCAGCTGGAAGACCCTTTCCTGCCTGAGCAGAGCTGATACACTGGGGAGGCCTTTCCCTGAGGCAAGGCTGTAAGCTGCTAAGCTTACTACAACCTGTGGTGGTCCTTGGCTCCCGAGCTCCAGGATACCTTTCTACCTTGATGCTGCAATGACAAACGGCACACTTACTGAAAGTATAAGTAAGTATTTATTGTAAAAATTACTCACAAGAGAAAAACAAGTGACCAAGATGAGCCGAGTATTTTTCCCCAGCTGAACTGGAAGCTGAAAAGAGGGCGAGACTTCTGCTCTTCAGTCTTTTATTCCTTCCTCCGTACACACCCCTAGCCATGCCCAAAGTGTGTCTGGCTAGTGATATAGTTTACTGACTACGTCCTTTTATATGTCTTTAGTCGTGCCTAGAGTGGGTATGGTTAGAGGTGTGGTAAACCACCCTTTTATTACCTCATCTGTATGCGCCTCTAATAAGTCTCATGCTAATGGCAGAGCACTGTTTCCTCTTACAATTCCCATTTTAGTCTAAAAAGTATATTTAAACTTAAAACAACTAAGTTGAACCAGGCGGTGGTGGCACATGCCTTTATTCCCAGCACTCGGGAGGCATAGGCAGGTGGATCTCTGTGAGTTCGAGGCCTGGCTGTTCCGAAAGCCTCCAGAACAATAAAGAGAAACCCTGTCTCATAAAACCAAAAAAAAAAAAAAAAAAAAAAAACAACCCCAAAAACAACTAACTTGTGTCAATGAACAAAATGTATCAAATATCTATCCCATCTAAACCTAAACTTATCTGAAAGAAACACCTAGGTTTGAACACCGCTTTCCAATCCCAACTCTAAGATAATTGAAAATTATATACAGCTGGAAATGGCAGTGACCACATCTCTAAGCTGGCAGCTTTTGCTGGATGTCAATATAGATTGAGACAGTGAGCTGGAATCACACTTATGCCCCCCATCTTGGAAAAACTGCAGTTTAAACAGCTGCAGTTTTAACAGATAAGACACGTGGCCAGAAAAACATAAAGCTTTACAGTAAAGTCAGACTTGGATGAAGAAAAACCTCTAAAGGTTTACATTGTGTTTAAAAATGTACATAGGATTGAGAGTGAAAACGAAACGGCATAGTGGTAAATAAATAGAGAAGCCGGCTGTGGTGGCGCACTCCAGTGGATTTGCTCCAGAGGCAGAGGCAGGAGGATTTCCAAAGAGAAACCCTTTCTCAGAGAAAAATAAATAAAAGTAAAAGAAATAGAGTAATAATAATAGATAAATAAATAAGCTACATAAAGATGGAAAATACACAGAGAGTCTGGATACTGCATACTATTCTGTTTTTTCAATTTTTTGATTGCTAAGGAAGAAAACTACTAAAGTACATTTGATTATAAATGCCGCTGAATTAATTCAACTTATATCTTTGAAAATGCCTTGACTTCAAAATTTAAGTATAAGGATATGTTACTTGGGAAAAGAGTTTTTGTTTATGTTTCTACAGAAAATGGAAATGGAAAGCTATGGATTTCTTCCAGGCTTCTGTGGTTTAATGAACCAAGACCCCCAAGAAGCTATGGCCCAAGTGATTCAACATCTAAAACAGCTAAGATGATACAGCTTTACAGACCATGAAAATAAGGACTTATACAGATTTCTGAGTTTTGTCATGATCCCCATGGTGTGAATAGTGCCCAGTTCCAGCACAAAGCAGTTTGGAATGAGCGATGTCCAAATCCCCATATTGTTTATAAATCTTTGTTTTTATTTGAATGGGGTTGCTTATAATTGGTTAATGATCACAACCAATCTCTTTTTAAAGGAAAAAGGGGATTATGGTATGGAAATGAGTACTTTGTATTGGTATGGTTTTTCATTTATTGATACAAATTCAAGGTCAATTTTGTGATGTGTATATTTCTCCTCTTGATTAAGTATTGTGCTTATACTGATCTTTTAAAATGTAATTAATAATTAAATACAGACTATAGATAGTTACTTATAATAGTCAGAACTCATAGTTAGGTAAGTTAGGTTTTCTAGATATACAGAAATATATTTGAGATAGATAGACAGTCTTCAAACCTTTCAAAGACCTTCAGAAAATGGCATTTAAACTGGTTTAGGGTTTTTCTTGACAATGAGAAATGTCTGCTCCTGGCATCACCAATTATGTCTGAGAGGAAGATGGGCATCGAAGAAACTCATTATGGAGTTTACTTTCAACATGGCAAGATTAGCCATTTGGGCAAGAAACTGCTCTTGCCTAGACTGCTTGACTATTGCTGTATAATCTGGATATGCAGGACCCATAGGAAAGTGACTGCTGAACTCAAACAGTCCTTCAGGGTTCCTGATTCATGGAAAAGTCTACAAGACTTTCTGAAGAACACAGAAAAATGACTGACAGACTGCTGATACAGATGAACAGTTTGAAATTTCCTACTTTGCTGAAAAGTCTTCCAGACACACTGTGGCTTATGGGCTGAAGATGGATGCCCCAACATTACAGACAAACTTCAGGTGACTGTCCAGGCAGCAAGATGTATCTGTCAATCCTAGTGTTTATATATTATCCTTCTGTGGACTTTGATGGAGTTGAAGACAGATAGTTATAATTATAGTTTTCCTTAGTTATGATAAAAGATAAGCTACATATAGAACTTTGGACTCACAAAGATAGGATGGATGATATTTTCTTTAAATCTTGCTAAATATTGATAGACAAAATATTGTAACTGTGTTCTTGAGAACTACTCTGTTATATATAATTTGACTATGTTAAAATTAAGACCCGAATTTAAAAAGTGCTTACCAAATAACTAAATTCGGAAACACCTAAAGGTCAACAGTGATGGGCAGACCCTCACTGCATGAAGGGTTTCTGCCTTCTGGTGAGCATGATGTGTCACAATTCCTTTCACCCTTAGAATGGGTAGTTCTGTGTTTTCCTTCAAAGAAAATCAGTATAATATGTAAAGGTTACCACCATCATTAGTTTATGTTGGATAGAAAATATTCCCTTTCAGCCAGCTAAGACAGTAAACATCATGGGGAAAGCAAAGGAATGACAATAGCCTACAGGAACTATGTGGTTGGTAAGAGTTGAGGGTTTCCTCTATTCATCAGTCAGTTCTAAGTTCTTCCTCATTCACAAAGCCATAGCGAATATTCCAAATACCCAGTTGAGCTTGGAATTCAATCCCTCTTCATGTCTAGCCTTAAGATGCAAACATAGGTTATAGGACTTACTGATTATAGCATCATGAGACCAAAAGAAAAATGCTAAGATAAGTCATATCTGACTATCTGACCCCTACTGAATCGGAAGAAATAAATGGACTGTGATAACTTTCTTAGTTTGCAATAAAAAATAGATGAAATCATGACCAGCTGGGTGCTATTTAACTAACAGATTATCTTACATGATATGTGTTTGTCCAAATCAAGTAGCATGATAGCTTAAGTATGCAAAGACATTGGGACCTGACTTGGCAGCAGAGTGCAAGGACAGAAAGAACTTTCACTCATTATGACCAAAACCCAAACTTTTTGTGAAATACTAAACTTTTATGTTATGCCCTTACTTGCTGTCACTGTAATACACTGACTTGCTTTTTTCTTCTTGCTGCATCTCATAAATTTTCATCATAAGGAAGAGAGGGCAATCTTCATTTCTTATCAATGAAAGTATTGTTTCCCATTCTGCATTTTCCAAGGATCACTTCTGAAAAGTAACAAAGGAATTCATTACAGAAGCTGGGCTTCTGGAGCTTGATAATTCATTCCCCTTGTTATTCAGTGTTCAGTGGGAGAGCTGAAGGCAGCCTTCTCAATCTTCGGTCAGACAATGATACAATGTAATTCCAATCAGTGGCTGGATGGAAGGTTGCATCCCACATAATGTAGAATTCAATTAAGTACATTGGGTCGAATAAGGTCTGCATGACTGTGTTAAAATTGTCCAACTCCATCACCTTCTCTGATCAATTTCATTTTCCTGTTCTGGCACTAGATAAGATGAAATTTTGATAATTTTGTCTTTATAGATTTTAGCATACTAGTAATTTTATTTTCTACAATCATCTGATGTAAGGACAGGTTAATAAGTATCTCAAAAATAGTAAATAAAAATTTATTAAGCTTATTAAATATAGATAAAAGTATCACACAGTATCAGGACGGGAACAATGCCATTTCACAGCTAATTGCACTTAACTAGCATGTAAGCTATTTTTACCAAATGTGTAGGAGCACACATGGCTTCTGCAGGTCTGATTCAGTTTAGGTAAGATAGCAGGCTGTGCTGGAGTTTGCATATACACCTGTGTAATTGTTTGGATCTGAAATGTTCCCCAAAGAGTCCAGCATTTGAATCCAGTTGGTGGTGCTTTTGGGAAAGGTTTAGGACAGGAAACCGTGGCAGGAAGGGTCACAAGACATGACATTTGAGACTAAAATGCTCCACTACTTCTGATTTGTTCTCTCTGTTTGCTGTGGGCTTGAAGTTCCAGATGTGCACTCTCAGCCTCCTCCTTCTATCCATGACAGTACTGTCCTGTTATTCCAGATTTTATGGACTTCAGCCCTCTGTAACTGTGAGCCAAAATAGACACTTTAAAAAGTTTTCTTGGTCATAGTGTTTTATCACAACAACAAGATAAATAAGGCAATCTAACAGCCAACTATCACTTCTCCATCACAGAATTGACCCATGTTCAAAACATAATAATGTGCTGTTAAAATTCAGGTATGCTATACACTACCCACGCATAGGTGTATCAGAAACACCCCAAATTACACCTATGTGTAAACGTACAGTCAAGAACAAGAACATGCTGAGTTTTATTCTCTTGGCCACAACTTCTCTATCTCCCCAATGCTGCTGCTATGCGGATAACTGTAACTTTATACAATATGTTTGGAAACAGAAAAAATTTATTTTGGCATTTGTTTTTTCAAGACTTGTTTGGCTGTTTTGTGTCTTCAGCATTTCCTACTATGTTTTAGCATCAGGTAGTCAGTTCTGCCAAGAAGGAATTTGAAATATCCTGAAGGATTTGATGAACTGTGCAAATCAATGTAAGGAATTTCTCAATTAGTCCTCTGTATTGTTGAATAATACATACCTTTGCACATATTTGCTTTTGTTACTTTATTTCAACAGTATATTGTAGTTTTCAGTGTATTAACTTGTGTGTGTGTGTGTGTGTGTGTGTGTGTGTGTGTGTGTGTGTGTGTGTGATATGTGTGGTATATGTGCTGTGGTGTAAATTCAGTTATGTGCTCATATGTGGGAAGGATAGATGGGAACATTGGGTATCTTATTCTGTCACTCTTAGTGACAAGCTCTCTCCTTGAAAATGGAGCTAAGCTGGCACTCTGTTTCCAAGGAACTCTCCAATCTCTGCACCAATATTGGTATCACAGAGTTTGTGGCTGTCTTTAGAACTCAAACTGTGGGGATTCAAATTCAGGAGGCTCACTAGTATAGCAAGCCCTCTTACCCAGAGGGCCATTTACCCATCACCAAGTTCTTCATTCTTGTTGAACAATTTCTAAATAATTTATTTTAATGTTACTATAAATGAAAGTAAATTCTTAATATAATTTTCAGATTTTCATTTCTAGTATTTAGAAATAATTGAAATTTAAGTGTGTGTAATGTATCCTTAAGCCTATTGAACTTATTATTTATGGATTTTAAATATTTGGACACATGCCAAGAATTTTCTATGAGCAAACTCAGGTCATTTGAAAATAGATTTTCCTTCCTTGTGCCCAGCATTCTTTTACTTTTCCAGTTTTTTGTGTGGATTTAGGGTGATGTTGAAGAGAAATGGTGAGAGCATTGCTGATTTTGAAGAATCCTCACTTAGCACTTTCAGGTGATTTTTTAGAATTTGCTTTGTCTCATTTAATTTGAGTTCATGTGTATGTATAAGTGAAGGTTTCAGGTGCTCTGCACCATGGCATATGTGTTGCTTCCCCTGCCTTGTGGGTTCCGGGGAGAAATCAGGTCCTAGGGCATGGTGGTAAGTGCCATCTTGTCTGCTGAGATGCTATTTTTAGAGGTAATTTTTTTCATATTTAGAGTAGTCACTCTGTTTGCGTGCATTATTTTTCCAATGAACAAATGTTATATTTTGCCAGATGATTTTCTGCATCTGTTTGAATGTTCAGTCCTTTTGCTTTATATTTAAAATGTACTTTTGTCTTTATTTGTGTCAAACAACATGTATTACGTTAACTCACATTCATATTTGGAATTCATCTGCAGGTCTTGAGACACATTTCACAGTAGTGTTTTAAACTTTTTTTAAACAAAAACACAAGGCTGTGTTAAACTCATCATGTTAATATTATTAAAAACTTTCTGTCATTATTTCTTTAATTTTGTGAGATATTTCTTGTATTCATGTGGCAACAATTGCCTTCAGCCATGAGCTGGAAGGGCCTATCTCATGGCTAATTTTGGTAGAATTTAAGAAACATTTGTCTTAGTACACTTTTAAACAAAGGATAGGATCTACCAGTAAGTCTGACACTAAGCTTTTTCTTGTAACAAAACTTTGCATTTTTAAACTTAATAATCAATTTAGCATCTCATTTATATCTATTAGAATTTTCATTTTGAAACCATTAATTTTAATGTTTTACAGATTTCTTGATGCTTGTCCTTCCCATTTAAGTTATCTGTTTGTGAGAAGCAATTATTCATGGTGATATCTTATCATCCTTTTTACCTGACTTAGGTTGCTATTACTCTCATTTTATTCATCCCAATTTCATTCATGTGAGGTGTCCTCTGCTTACTCAGCTTAACTAGTTTGTTAATTTTGTTGATATGAGAATGCAAACCAATCATTATGCTGATTTTCCCCATTTACTCTTTCACCCTTTGCAGCTCTTTATCTCAGGTGTTTATAGTTTCTTGACACTGATTGCTTGTGGTTTGAGCTAGCTCTTTCTAGCTCAGTCTCCTACAACAGAGGAAAAGCTTACTGGTATGGTATTTATTTTTTTAATAACTACAATTTTATTTTAATGACTTTCTTGGCTGAATGCACTAAGTTTCTACTTAAACAGCATTTCTTTTGTCATGTCACAGTATTTCTCAATTTCAGTGTAATTTCTCTTCTGTGACTTTACTTAATACTTACTTAGGATTATGTTGCTTGTTTTCTATAATTTTGGGTAAAATTTTCTTCTTCTGTTTGGCCTTTGGTTCCATTCTCTTGTGGTTTCAAAAAATACTTAGCATAGAACTTAGCACGGGATTAAGAAATAGCATGTCTTGTTTTATAATCTTGTAGTATAACCCATGTGCATTGAGAATAGTGATTTCTCTTGGTGAGTGGACTGTATATAAATGTATGTCAGGCTCAGATGGATTGCAGAATTAGAATATCTGTTCTATTAGATATGGGTGACAATCACCTGGGTTGTTGTCATAAATAATGTTGAAATTGTTACTAAAGACTGTAAAAGCTGACATGCATATAGTCTCAACACAAGGGAGGCAGAGAGAAAGAGAGAGACAGAGACAGAGATACAGAGAGACAGAGACAAAGAGACAGAGAGGAAAGAGACAGAGAGAGGAGAGAGAGAGTGAGAAAGCCATCTAATTACAACATTGTTTTTAATCTCAGAAGCTTTGGATGATTGGCAGGTAATATTTAAATGCGAAGGTAATTTTTAGTTTTTTTTTGTGGAGCATTTTGTAGAATGGAATGCATCCATTCCATTTTTGAAATCCTCCAAAGTTTTCAATCTCCAAACAACCATTTATAACTGATACCCAGTTCTCACACTGTATTTTCTTATGTCTACAGCATAATTAACATTGCATAAAAATGGTTGAAAGTATTACTCTATATTGTTTCCAGGTTTATCATGGAATAATTTTTAAAGTCTGTGCTCTGATTCCATCCTACTAACACCAAACTCATGCTAGCTTGTAAAACATGTCTATCTATATATCGGAAAAGTCATGATTATGAGACAAGAAACTACCCTAAAAGCCCATTCCCCTGAGTCCTCAGGATTTTAATTTGTTGACACTGTTCAGATTATCTTCAAATGAGTAATTTCTAACAATTTAATCTCAATTCAATTTGATACGATGGTGCTTTAAGCATAAACATTGACTTTTAGGACAAATGTTATATCTGATATAAAACAATGTTACTTAACACTTTCCTATCTTTGTTTTCTCTTGAAAATTTCTCAATGTGGAAGTTTCTCAGACACAGATCACACTTAGGACTTGGTATTGAGGATTGGGGACCTTAAAATGAAAAGTTCCATCCCAGTTTTGTTTGATCTAGAGGATATATTTATTGGACTGAAAGATACCTTGACATAAGGATAAGAGAACCACACTGCCCACTCAACAGGCCTATTTGGCTGCTACTAGATTTTGGTAATGCTCACAATTGCAAGCTCCATAAACTAAGCCCTGGAGTGGGACAAATGACCCTAGAAGCAAATATCCAAGCCTTGCTTATTATAAGGTTGACTAATTGACTAAATGATTAAGATTCTGATGAATATATATTCATAAAGCCTGATAAATTAATATTAATTTCAGAAGTAAATGTTGATGGCACAGAATGAGTTCAAAATTCAGAGTTTATTATCTTATTTTTACTAATAAGATAACTACAATTTGACAAGCTCTACATCTTAGAAAAACATCTTTTTTAGCCAGTCCATACACGAATTACTAGGTTTATTTAAACTCTTTTTAAACAGTATAACTTTCATTTCAGAAGGTAAGAATTCTACATCATTTCAATGCTTCAACATATGTTACTCATACTTACAAACTCCACCAACCCAGTCAATCAACCACCTAGAAAAACATTTTAAAATTCTTTTATTGATATTTCTCTTTGAGTTTTGGCACTAACATCCCAACATAGGATAGTGTATATTCAAATGAACAAACAAATTATTTTTTCACATGTGACCAATTTTGAGATATAAGAAATAGTTGAGGCTACTTTAAATGCCCTTCCCCAATAATGAGATTGATGACTATCTTATATGCCATCCTAGAGCATTCATCCAGTAGCTGATGGAAGCAGAAGCAGACAAGCACTGCTAAACACTGAGCCAAACTCTTGAAATCCAGTTGCAGAGAGGGAGGAGTGATGAGCAAGGTGATCAAGACCAGGCTGGAGAAAACCACAGAAGCAGCTGTAAAATGGGAGCTCATGGGCCCCAGACTGACAACTGGGAAACCAACATAGGACCGACCCAGGCCCCCTGAATATGGGTGTCAGTGAGGAGGCCTGAGCAATCTATGGGGCCTCTGGCAGTGGATCAGTATTTATCCCTAGTGTACAAATGAACTTTGGGAGCCCATTCCACATAGAGGGATGTTCTCTCAGCCTAGGTCCTGCTCCACGTGATGTAACAGACTGAAGGTTCCCCATGGAAGGCCTCAACCTTCCTGGAAAGCAGAAAGGGGATGGAATAGGGGGTCAGTGGGGTCAGGGGAGGAGGGGAGGGAGACAGAACTGGAATTGACATGTAAAACAAGTTTATTTCTAATTTAAATTTAAAAATTCAAAGTTTGAATATGTCAGTATTTCATAATAGTCAACAACATACACTATAGGTTCCTGCTTCTTTAAAGATAACAACTGATTTGTTTTGTTATTTCTGGAAATATGGGGCTAAAATAATAATAGTCATTGGTGATGAATTTGTTAGAGATGGTTTGGCACAGTGAGATTTAGAAATCAGCATGTATTTTGCTAAATGCATTTGATTTCTCTATATAATATATTGTATTTATCTTTAAAATATGTGAACATTGGAGACTATCAATGTCTTAGACAATCTCCTATATACTTGCTTTTGTACAGCACTTGGCTACAATTTATATCTTCTCTGAAGTGCTTAAAGAGTTCTCTGAACTCCAGGTGACTCATATCATGCCTTTTCTGAGCATTAAGTGTGGCAACCCTGAAGCTTACTTAAGAAGAGCCAGGAATATTCTATAAGGTACCACTTCAAATTCCAGGAAAGCATCCGTTCAGTTCAGTTGCATAGTGTTATATGGTCTGGTAGAATTCAATTTGGATCATTTTATGTATATGCAATATTGCTTCAGAACAAGAACAAATGATTCATCTGTGTATGAAAGTTAATTTTTCAAAGGCCTACTTCATCCCAACACTGAATTTAAAATGCTCTTTGAGAAGGCTCTTGGAAATAAAATAATAATAAATCAAAGACCCTCAAGTACAGGAAGTTTATCTCAGTTCTTTGCAGAAATTTTGCTAACAAGGAAACTTTAGGGTCCTTAAGGAAAGTGTTTCAGAAGACAGACCTGTAATTCTAATAAAGATATAATTCATGAGAAGTCAGTTAGTGGGAAAGTATGAGTAAAGTTAGATATTTTCCTCTTAACATGAAAGGAATTTTGGAGAAGGGATGTGGAGAGCCATATCCTTAGTTTTGGGATGGACTGCATACCAAAAAGTGGCATCATATAGGACTGATGGTGCTGGATACTTGTCTATATTTGTAATGTCACTCAAACATGGGTTCATTTTCAATGGGATGACTTATAGGTACTCTGTAGTAGTTTTCAGACAAACTCTTCAAATAAAACAAGTATGAAAACTGAATTTATTATCAACAATAAGTGAATTTCTTAAGTAAGAAGACAAGTATTACAAATGTTGAGACTTCACATAGACAATACATGGAATAAAAGAAAATTCAAAAGGAATGTGGTGATATTTGGTTTTTCCTTTCTCTGGAGATAATTTCTGAGTGTTGACTAATTCTACCATTTTTCTAATTTTGTGAGTTTTTTTTTTTTGAGACAGGTTCTCCTGTATTTCAGGTTGTCCTTAAATTTACTATGTAAATGAGGCTGTCCCTGAACTCCTGGCCCTCTTGCCTGAGTCTCAAATTGTTCCTATTCTATTTGGAAACTTTAATGATAGCTACGATGATGAGCATAACACTAAATTATGTCATGGTGCTTAGGATAACAAAACACTAAAATTCATGACTAGCCAATGAGGAATCACCCTAAAAGGAAACCTGCTTAAAACTTCTATATGCTATATCCTAGGATGCAAACGAAGTGGAAATTCACAGTCTTTTCAAGTATTACAGATACGCTTTGAATTATCTCAGATTACTATGGATTAAGACAATCTGGCACTAGGGAAATGTTAAGATATCTACAAGGATTACACAAACTAACAATCTAAGCAATAGTTGAGAGGCTACCTTAAATATCCTTTCCCAATAATGAGATTGATGACTACTATATGGCATCCTAGAACCTTCATCCAGTAGCTGATGGAAGCAGAAGCAGACACCCACAACTAAACACTGAACTGAACTCCTGGAATCCAGTTGCAGAGAGGGAGGAGTGATGAGGAAAGGGGTCAAGATCAGGCTGGTGAAATCCATAGGAACAGCTGACCTGAACAAGGGGGAGCTCATGGACCCCAGACTGATAGCTGGGAAACCAGCATAGGATCTACCCAGATCCCCTGATTGTGGGTGTCAGTTAGGAGGCCTTGACAACCTATGGGGCCTCTGGTAGTAGTTCAGTACTTATCCCTAGCATATGAATGATCTTTCAGAGCCCATTCCACACAGAGGGATATTCTCTCAGCCTAGACATATGGGAGAGGGCCTAGGCCCTCCTGCAAATGATATAATAGGCTTTGAAGCTTCTCCATGGAAGCCTCACACTCCCTGGGGAGCAGAAAGGAGATGGGATAGGTGGTTAGTGGGGATCAGGGGAAGAGGGAAGGGAGAGAGAACTGAGATTGACATGCAAAACAAGCTTGTTTTTAATTTAAATAAAAGCAATAGAAAATGTTAGCAAATAAAATATAATTAGCATCTTTTCAAAGAAAGAAAGAAAAAAAAGGAAAACCAGCTTCTGGCCTAGATACCTAGAAGCAACTTAAATCACTTTTGAACTGGAAGTTATGCTTCAGATGTCTTACATATTAAATTTCTGTTGTTAAAAAAGCAGTAACAACATGCAGAAGAAGAAAAGATTTGACTGAAAACCATACAATTAGAGAGCTTAATTGGATACTTAGCATACTTAGTTGCAAGAATTATCAGACACTATGTTGAAAATATTTATAGTCAATATTTTTCACAAGTGTATATGTGTTTGGAATTAATGCATGTGTATGTTGTGTAGTGCATGGATATGTATGTGTCTATGGAATGTGTGGTATGCTTGTTCATGTTCATATGAGCATATGTATATAACATGTATGCACATGCGTGTGGAGGTCAGAGACTGGTTTTTGTCTTGCTTGAATATTCTCCTAATTATTCATAAGGAATGATCTTCAAATTGAAGCTAGAGCTTGGCAGTATGACTAATGTAACTAGACATCTCAACCCATGAACTCCTTGTTCCTGCCTACCAAGTGCCGGATTTCTGACCAGTTGCTGTTCTTGTGTACGTGTGTTCTGGGAACCTGAGGACAAATCTTCATGTTTATGAGGTAACCACTATAACCACTGAGTGGTCTCCCTGGTTCCAGTATAATCAATATCTTTAGAAGCATTAAAAGACATAATAGAGAATGTGGGTATGGATATAGAAAGATAAAAATGTTGAATGTGTCTTCACAGAAGTGAAGTCTAAATATCGAACAACACATGAAAAGCTATTTTTGGGGTGAAAATTAAAATATAAACTAAAGCAAAAAATAAAAATCTATGTACCTGGCTATTTGAGAAATCAGAGAACAATTCTTTATTTCTTGCAAAATTACAAGGCAGAGTAAGGTAATTTTAAGACTTTTTTTCTTCTCAGAATTACATGTGTTTAGTGTCATATTATCACCTCTGAAAACATGTCTTAGAGAACACAACACTGAAAACTCTGGAATTCCAGAGCTCTGAAAAATGGAAGTGAAGTGTATTTGCAAAATAGCTGACCGCATGCATTGGTAAAATGCTGTGCCTGAGGAGGGAATCATGCTCCAATGAGATGGAAGAGGGTGGAGGAAAAACTTACTGATCATTTGTATATTTGACTGACTCCTTAATTTTGCTCATGCTTTATTAGAATGTATTGTTTAGGTTCCCTGTAATCTGATCCTCCAGCAAGAAAGGGAATGTTCTAGTGTTCCTGGCTACACACTGTGTTTCTGTATTTCTTCCAATAATCACACCCTTCAACCTAGCTTTATCACCGCCTAACAGTGTTGAACCTGTACTGAATTCTGCGAGCTTTTAATTGAAATACAAATTCTGATACGTTTCTAGAGTACATGTATATACTATAGTTCATTTCTGTAAATAATGATGCAAATATATCATTCTTCATTATTCGCGAATGAAGTGACTGCAATCTAAGCCATTCAGATTCCTTATGCATAATTGTAAAATACCCCAATATAGCCTATGCGAATCCTGGTGTACACGTAGTGTTTAAGGCAACTTTTGTCTATTGTAATGAAAATATACAAATACCACAAGAAAGTAAGTCTGCATAATGTTTTTGGTTCATGGGCAGCTGAATTCTTCAAGGCAGAACCTGGCAATATAAAGGTAGCCTGTTGAAAAATCAAACCAACAAATGTTCATGGACATTTACAGCATATAAACACTACTGTTTACATAAACTAACCTTGATTTTTGCCAAAATATTCATAGTACATTGATGCTTCCCTATCTCTTGAGCCTATCCTCAACTCAGAAAAGGTAAATAAGGGAAACTCTGTTGAGATATTTGGGAAGATTTTTTTTTCAATTTTTAATTTTAATTTTTAAATTTAAATTAGAAACAATGATGCTTCACATGTCAATCCCAGCTCCCTCTCCCTCTCCTCCTCACACACCCACCCACCAATCCTGCTCCCTCCTCCCCCAAACCCCACTCCTTTCCCCAGGGAGGGTGAGGCCCTCCATGGGGGGTATCCATAGTCTGTCATTTCATCTAGGACAGGGCCTAGGCCCTCCCCCAAGAGTCTAGGCTGAGAGAGCGTCTCTCATTGTGGGATGGGCACCCAAAGTCCATTTGTAGGCCAGAGATAAAAACTGAACTGCTTACTACCCAAAGCCCCATAGATTGCCTAGGCCTTCTCACTGACACCAACATTCAGGGGGTCTGGATCAGTCCTATGCTGGATTCCCAGCCACCAGTCTGGAGTTCAAGAGCTCTCCCTTGTTCAGGTCAGCTGTTTCTATGTGTTAAAAAAGCCCAGCCTTGATCCCTATGCTCATCAGTCCTCCCTCTCTGTCACTGGTTTCCTTGAGTTCAGCTCAGTCTTTAGCTGTGGGTGTCTGTCTCTGTTTCCATTAGTCATTGTTTGAAGGTTCTGTTTTCCAGACTCTCTGGAAGTGGAATTGTAGGCTGGCATTCCCCTGATTCTTGTCTAAAATCCATATATGAATGAGTGCATACCATGTTTGTCTTTTTGTGACTGGATTACGTCATTCAAGATGGTTTCTTCTAGTGCCATCCATTTGCCTGCAAATTTCGAGATTCCATTTCTTTTCTGCCAAATAGTACTCCATTGTGTAAATGTACCACACTTTCTCTATCTACTCTTCAGTTGAGGCACATCTAATTGCTTCCAGGTTCTGGCTATTGCAAATAATTCTGCTATGAATACAGTGGAACAGACATCCTTGTTGTATGAATGTGCATCTTTTGGGTATATGTCTAATAGTGGAATTGTTGGGTCTTGTGGTAGGCTGATTCCCATTTTCCTGAGGAATTTCCATACTAATTTCCAAAGTGGCCATAGGAGTTGGCATTCCCACCAACAGTGGAGGAGTGTTCCCCTTTCTCTACATCCCCTCCAGCATAAACTGTCATTGGAATTTTTATTTTAGCCATTCTGACAGGAGTAAGATGGTGTCTCAGTGTTGTTTTAATTTACATTTCCCTGATGGCTAGGAATACTGATCACTTTCTCAAGTGCCTGTCAGCCATTTTAGACTCCTTTATTGAGAATTCTCTATTTAGTTCTATAACCCACTTTTTAATTGGATCCTTAGGTGTTTTGAAGACTTGCTTCTTGAGTTATTTGTAAATTTTGGAGATCATCCTACTGTCAGATGTGAGGTTGGTGAAAATCTTTTCACATTCTGTGGGCTGCCTTTTTGTCTTCTTGACTGTATCCTTTGCCTTATAGAAGCTTCTCTGTTTTAGGAGGTCCCATGTATTAATTGTTGACCTCAGTGTCTGTGCTACTGGTGTTATGTTCAGGAAGCAGTCTCCTGTACCAATTCATTTAAGGGTACCACCCACTTTCTCTTCTAAGAGTTTCAGTGTGGCTGGATTTATGTTGAGGTCTTTGATCAATTTGGACGTAAGTTTTGTGCATGGTGATAGACATGGATCTATCTGAAGTCTTCTACATGCCAGTATCCAGTTATGCCAGCACATTTGTTGAAGATGCTTTCTTTTTTCAATTGTGTATTTTTAGCTTCTTTGTCGATGATCAGATGCTCATATGTGTATGGGTTAATATCAGGGTGTTCAATTTGATTCCATTGGTATACCTGTATATTTTTGTGTGAATACCAAGCTGTTGGCAGGACTACAGCTCTACAATAGAGCTTGAAATCAAGAATGGTGATGCCTCTGCACATTGCTTTGTTGAATAGGGTTGTTTTGGCTATCCTGGGTCTTTGTTTTTCCATATAGAGTTGAGAATTGTTCTTCGAAGGTCTGTGAAGAATTGTGCTGGGATTTTAATGGGGATTGCATTGAATCTGTAGATTGCTTTTGGCAGGATTGCCATTTTTACTACTTTGACCCTACATATCCAAGAGCATGGGAGATCTTTCTGTTTTCTGGTGTCTTCTTTAATTTCTTTCTTTAAAGACTCAAAGTTCTTGCGATACAGCTCTTTCACTTGTTTGGTTAGCATTACCCCAAGGTATTTTATGTTGTTTGCAGAAACTATGAAATGGCAGAGTGTGAACATGCAAATTAACAAAATCAGAAATCAAAAGGTATACATAACAACGAACACTGAGGAAATCCAGAGAATCATCAAGTCATACTTTGAAAATCTGTATTCCACAAACTTAAAAAATTTAAAGGAAATGGACAATATTCTGGATAGATATCGCTTGCCAAAATTAAATCAAGAACAGATAAGCAATTTAAATAGACTTATAATCCCTATGGAAATAGAAGCAGTCATCAAAAGTCTCCCAGTTCCAGATGGCCTCACTGCAGAATTCTATCAGAAATTCAAAGAACAGCTTATACCAATTCTTCTCAAAGTATTCCATGCAGTAGAAGCAGAAGGGTCTTTGCCAAACTCTTTTATGAGGCTTTAATAACCTTGATACCTAAGCCACAACTAAGACAAAACTAAGAAAGAGAACTTCAGACCAATATTCCTCATGAACATTGATGCAAAAAATACCCAATAAAATACTGGGCAATCAGATCCAAGAACACATCAACACAATCATCCACCATGATCAAGTAGGTTTCATCCCAGGAATGCAGGAATGGTTCAACATACAAAAATCCATCTATGTAATCCACCATATAAACAAGGCGCAAAGCCAAAAAAAAAATTCACATGATCATTTCACTAGATGCTGAAAAAGCCTTTGACAAACTCCAACACCCCTTCATGATAAAGGTCTTGGAGACATCTGGGATAACAGGAACATACTTAAACATTATAAAAGCTATATACAGCAAAACAACAGCCAACATCAAATTAAATGGACAGAAACTTGACTTTGATTCCCCTAAAATCAGAAACAAGGCAAGGCTGTCCACTCTCTCCATACCTCTTCAATATTGTAATATTGTAATATTGTACTTGAAGTTCTAGATAGACGATCAAGGAGATACAAATTGGAAAGGAAGAGGTCAAACTCTTACTATGTGCAGATAATATGATATTTTACATAAGTCACCCAAAAAATTCTACCAGGGAACTCCTACATCTGATAAATACTTTCAGCAAATTGGTAGGATACAAGATCAACTCAAGAAACTCAGTAGCCCTTGTAGGGGATACTTAAGACTCCACCATTATCCATGTGGTGCTCTAAAGAAGCATATGAATGTGGTAACGAAAGGGCAGAACTGTGCTGTTAACCACACCCACTTTAGGCATGACTAGACACAGAGCAGTGGAACTATGCCACTAGCCAGGCCCACTTTTGAGCATGGTTGGGGTGTATATGTAGGAAGGAATAAAAGGATGAACAGCAGAGCACTCGCCCTTTTTCGGCTTCCAGTTCGGTGGACAAAAACTATTTGACTCATCTGGGTTGCTTGTTTTTCTCTTGTGAGTAATTTCTCCAATAGTTACCTATACCCTCAATAAGTGTGCCATTTATCGTTGCAGCATCAAGCCCTACCATATACAGATGATAAAAGGGTTGAGAAAGAAATTGAGGAATATGTTTTTTCTTGAATTTACTAATGGAGAGGAGAGAAAACAGAGGACAGAGAGAAAGCTGGGAAGGGAAGGGAATGAGAAGGGAGAGCTAGCAGATAATTTCATGTTCGCATTACTGGCCCAGAGTGTGTACCATCTGGAACGTTGCAGCAGTCTGTGACCTTGAGACAAGAAAATTATCATATACTTAGGGCTTCTTTACACCTGGAAGGATTAATTTATTGTATTCTTATGGCTAGATCAATTAACTTTTTATATTTTGGAGATTATTTTTTAACTGACAAAGTTTTAAAACCTAGTAATCATATCTCATTGTGAATGCATGTCTTTTTATGTATATATTTAAAATAATCACTTGTACATGTTGTATGTATTTCAGGATAGTATGGACAGACAAATCAAGTGCTTGAGTTTGTTTTGTTTGAAGAATAAACAAAAACAAAAGATAGTAATGTATGGAAAGAGAGGGAGAGTTCAACAAAAGAAAAGTCAGAGAAGGAAGAGAAGTGGAAAGGAAAAATTAAGTGTTAAAATAAGTCCACGGGTGTACAAGCATTTCTTGAATTAATAGATATTATTTTAGGTCATTTAAAACATATTATACCTTCCTCTTTTGTTTGTAAACAAATGAGTGCAGGCAGTATTATCGCATACAGGAACTCACAGGAGCTATGAATGCACATGACCTTCACAAGACCAAGCCAATCAAAATCCCAAAGTGGGAGGGAAAGAGGCTCAAGAGATTTGTGGATCTATTGGCAGTTGATGACTTCTGGGGTGGGAGAATCCATTGCTGTCAGAGATGAAGGCCCTGGAAAGCTTCTTATGCTTCAGGAGATGGTCCCACAACCATGCACCTACAGGCAGTACTAAATGGACTTAGTTCATTAAACAATAGCAAATAGGAGCACATGAAATTAGGAGAGAACAGTCTGTCATGTAGGAGATAGAAAAGGCATTAAAGGAGAGAAAAAGAGGTGAATTTGATCCAAAAACATTATGTTCATATATAAAATTATGAAACAAAATGATTCCATAAACAGGAAGGTAATAAATATAGTTTTAATGAGCAGAATGTTTTTAGAAGCACAAAAAGTTAAATAGTTGAAAATGCAAAAATATTGTTAAGTTGAAATAAAATTCTAATTGAAAATGCTATGAAGATATTTTATAGATCTACCTAAATTTTAATTTATTTCCATAGTATTGTCATTACTGTTTCAGTCAAAGCCTAAATTAAGAGATACTTATAAAAAGTAAGAAGGTCATCAAATAGAGTGTATATTCAAAAAAGTGTCTTTTGCTGAAGCTTTGTTTAAAATTTGTGCATTATCAACTCAAAGAGTTATCCTCATATTAAGCATAAGACAATTTTTCTATTTTTCCTTTAAACTAATAAAGCTGATAGGAGACACAACACAGACTATGCATGAGCTTAGAAAATGGTGAGCCATATGCTGCAGACAAAACAACCATAATTTCCTAATTTTTCTGAAGTACATGTGGAAAACTTTGCACATTAATCTCTGTGATTCATAGAGAAGGGAGGTGGCTAGTGAGGTTTAAGTGATTGAAAACGACGCCAGTGGCCTTCTGTGAAGCCTGATTATATCTCTGATGATTGATCCTTTGCCATTAGCACAGAAGGGGAGATGCTCAGAAACTGAACCAAGTAAATCAAGCAAAATCATTTTGGTTTACAGGGAACACTTAGACATGATTCAGAACTGTTTTAACCAAGATTTCATTTTCTGTAAATATATGCTGTGTTCGAAAATGAAGTATTCATTTCAGTGACTTTTCCCTGAACTGCACTTTAATCTTGTCTTCGGGAGAGTCCAGCTTGTTCTGACACTTTACCCAAGCTTCAGGGTTGGCGTTATTTACTAAAGCCACAGCACACCACTTTATTGGTGTTCCTCTTTGCATTTGGCAGCTTCTAAGTAATGTGTGTTGCTGTTGCTGGGAGACATGAACAGTAAAAAAAAATTCAGAAATAAGCAACGTGAGGAATCTGTTCTCTGCTCAGAAACCTCCCTGCATTTGTAAAATGTCCCGAGTCTATTTGACATAAGGGACAAACTGCCACAAATTGTTACTTTGAGCTTGAGTGCATTGATTATACATTGATGTCTCTCCATAACATCAGGGACTAGAAAACAGACTTAATCGTACTGTACATCTAGGCAGGAGTTCATCCTAAAGAGTTTAATCCAAGAGTGGCTGGCTTGCTAGGATTTGTTATCAGCTGACATGCAACATGGGTCCTGTTGTAGCAAATTTCCAGTTAATTGTCAGGTGAGTTAAGTATACTTATGAAGAAAGTGTGTGTGTGTGTGTGTGTGTGTGTGTGTGTGTGTGTGTGTGTGTGTGTGAATGTGGGTGCACACATGTATGTTTGTTTATGTACCACACACTTGGTAAATATACTTAGTACTCTTTTGTAAAGTACTGAGCAGCTTATAAAAATTGAGAATGTACCAACTGGACTTTATCCTCGGTGAGAACTTAATGTCTTTCACTGTTTCAAAGTCAGCATTTATGTTTACATAAAATTTTATTTATTGTGTCTTTGTGTCTGTGTGTGTGTGTCTGACAGACAGATAGAGGGAGAGAAAGAGAGAGGGGGGAGGGAGGGAGGGAGGGTGGGAGGGAAGGAGGGAGAGAGAGAGAGAGAATGCTTGTAAGTATACACTTACAAACGTGTAGAAATTAGAGGGCAACTTACAGGAGTTAGTTCTCTCCTCCACCATGCAGAATTCAAGGATCAAACTCAGATAATACTCACGATTGACATCAAGTGTTGTTACCAGGTGAGGCTTCTTTCTGGATTCCTAACTTTCAAGTGTTTACTATGTGTGAGACTTTAAATTCTTTCAAGTAGAAGTCATGTATTAATTCTTTACTTTGAAAGTTTAGCAAAATACTTACTTGTGTTGAAATATGCAAGTATTTAACTAAATGAGCAAATCAAACTGTTTAATTGTTGTTTAATCTTAACTGTGTCTCACTCATGTAAACACTTTTGGAATAGCATTCTGTTGACCCTCTTTTTAGATCCTGAATGTGACATTTGTAAAAAGTTCTTAACTTTCCATGAGTATAGTACTGATTACTGTTTTTAGATGGTGTTTTCAAGATGATTTGCCATGGGGTTGATAGCACATGCCTTCAGTCCCTGAACTGAAGGGAGCAGTCAAAAGGACCATTCACAAATTCAAGTCTGAAGGGAGCAGCCTTGTATACATAGAGAGATTTAGTTTATTTAATAAAAGTAATGATTAATACTATTAATATTAAAAACACAAATAAAGAAAATGATAATTTCAGAACATGAGCACTTAGAGTGACTGAGAAAATTTAAGATTAACTAATGAAATCAAGGTGCTATAGGATGGTAGCCTATGGAGAATGGTGTAATAGGGATAGAGGAAAGAGAATATGGCATATTTTCTCACATATGTGGAATGCAAATATATTTGAAGATAGGAAAAAAACTAGTGAGAGATGGAAAAATGGGCAATAGGATCACTTCACACATACAAACACACACATGAAAATGTCATAAACTTATTATGTGCTAACTGAAAACTAATAATACATATACGAACCCTTTATTGATTTACGTAATATAAATTTTAGTTTCTTTGTTAGTTTGTTTGTAAACGTTTTTGCAAATTCTTATAAACCAGTGGCACCTGAATTTTACATTCAAATCACCCTCATGAATGCTTTTTAAAGACTTTTTGACTTTCAAGTCTCTCTATCCTTTGCTTTCTAGCAAAAAAGTTGAGATCTTTCTGTGTAAGTTTTTCATCGAGTCTCCATGAGCTTCATGACTTAGTACAACATAAATATATTATCTTATAATTCTAAAGGTCAAAGATAAAAAAAATTTGAAGCTCAAATCAAAGTGTCAGAAGGATTGTGATCCTTCTGGAGTCTCGAGAAAAGGATTCATTTCCTTATTTTTGTAGAAGCTGCCTGTGACAGGAATCTGTTTGAAACTGTCTCTCCCCCCTATCTGTCCTTTCTGCTGTCTATCTTTACTTAATCATTCTTTTTTTTCTAAATAGAATTCCTTCCTGTATGTGAAGCCCACAGGAAAGCAACCACATAGATGGCCACTCCATGATTACAGGGAATGTTTTTTATTATTATTTCTTATTATTGACAAGAGAGAGAAAACATCCAGAGATGCTGAAAGTGTTCAGAGCAGAGAGATAAAGAAGCAGACTGGACATGGTCTGGGCCAGGGAAGGAGATCTGGAAAAGCCCTTTGGATAACAAGGAAGATGAGTAGCTGGTGGGAGGAAAGCCTGTGAGCCAGAGCAGGCGTGAGAGTTTACGTTAGAGGACAAGAAGAAAAGGGTCAGGATAGGCTTTGAATAGGAACTGAGGAAGCCTTCAGTCCAGTAAGTGCTTTGCTATGCCAAGAGTATATACCAATAGCTGGCCATACAGCCCATCTGCCAGAATCAAAGGAAATGACTCCTTTTGGCTTGAGTAATTCAGAACCTAACCACCAGAAATTCTATAGTCCAGTTTGAGGTGAAACAAGACTGCCACTTCTTGACATATGTGCTTCATGAGACGTAACGCTTCCTTGGGGTTATACTTAACTAGCTGTAGCTGGTTGAAGCCCACCAAGAACTTGCAGCCAGAGAGGAGCATAGAAGAAGAATTTATGAATGAAGAAGACGCTACTCACCACGTCTATGGGCTTCCTCCCCATGAATTCTCACTGTTTCTCCTTTTCCAGCATAAAAATTCTCTGTCCCCTGGCATTCCCTGAGATAGATATTTGACACATAGACTATCTGCGTTCTTCAAGAATGGCTTTGAACCGAATAAAGCCTATTTTTTAAAATGTTTTTGTTTTTTGTTTTTCATCACCTTTGTCTCCTGAGTATTTGGTAGAATAGTAAAACTTTAGAACCCTAGAAGCTGGGCGTTGGTGGCACATGCCTTTAATCCCAGCACTTGGGAGGCAGAGGCAGGAGGATCTCTGTGAGTTTGAGGCCAGCCTGGGCTGCAGAGAAATGACAGAATAGGCTCCAACGCTACACAGAGAAACCCTGTCTCAAAAAATCAAATCAAAACAAAATGAAACAAAACAAAGAATCCTAGATCCCTAGATACTGGGACTAGATAGATGGCTTGGACAGTAAGGAGATTTCTATATGAGCAGAAAAAAAATCCAAGTTTAGATCTCCAGAACCCATGCAGTATGCATGTATAATCCTAGTTCTGGGAAGAAAGAGAAGGGGTGTACTGAACTTTTGCTAACTAGCCACTCTAGCTTAATGTAACATCTAGGTTTAATTAGAGGTCCTTTGGAACGCAATGAAAATCATCACTGGCTTGTGGACACTTCATCACAGAGAATTGTGTGAACCATAGGCTTTATCATCACAGTTATTATGCTTCCTCCCATTTGTTTATAATGTGTCTTGTACATCAGACCCTCCCAGATACTTTCCTATTTCAGATTTTTGTTTAATCCAAAATCAATCAAGTATCTTTTGAGAGGTTCCTGGAACTAGGATATGAGTATCTTTATGGGGGTTTTTATTGTATCTACCACAAAATCCATGAAGATAAAAAGAAATTGGGATTCATTTTTAATCAAATCTACTACTAATTTTCTGAGTATAACCTTGCCTGTGTTTGAGATTCTGATGACAGACTGTTGCATAGTCAATTTGATGCAGATAAGGGAAAGCTTTTGGTGAAGGATGACTTCATATACATTTGATTCCACATACAGTTTTGTATCTGTAAAACCAGTACAGGGAGAAGGGTTCCATTTTTCTATCTTCTAAAGGCAACAGCAGGAATGGTGTGTAAATTTTTGGTAAGATATTTTTTATAATTCTGAACATATTAGATTTTTTTAAAAAATAAGATGTTTGAAGTATATTACAACTGAACTAAAGTTACATCCATTTAATCACCTCTGCAAGAAATATTTTATTGACCAAACCACAAAGCTAATGTGATCCAGGTTATTTGCCATCAACATAAGTTTATACTTTCCTGCTAAAATTTCCCATTCAATTTCCACTCTGTAGAGGTTTGCTCATATTTGTATAGCCATCACTCAGTATTCAAAGTGACTTTGTCTCAGGATCCTTTTTATGTGTCAAAATTTGCAGATGATCAAGTTTATCAGGGAAAGTAACACTGTGTTTGCACATAACTTATAAATACTCACCACACATTTTAAATAAACCAGTATTGCTCCTAATATGCATTGTGATGTGTTATGAAAACAATGGTTATAATGTACTGTTTATGCAATAGTGGCAAGAAATACATGGCTATGTATGTCCAATAAATATTCCTTTTTTCCAGAATATTTTTGATCTTTCAATGGTTGGATATTTTTCGTGCAGAACATGTGAAATCAACAACTAACTATTTTTTAAAATTAAATTGTTCTCTCCCACTTGAATTTTTACACTTTCAATATTCTCCTACAGCAAATTTTGTTTTTCTTTATTTTACCTTTTTTGTCCAAAGTGTCAATCAAAAGTTTGGGGGTAATTTCTGAAGTCCTTTCTTCAATTTCAAGAGAAGTGCTACATCTTTGTCTGACTGAAGCATTTGCTTTCATCATAAAGCTATTGTGAAGGTAGTAGGTGGTTGCTGCATTGACTGTTCTCTGTGAACAGTTGGTTTAGATGCATGGCCTTTTTTACTGATGACTAAGCATCCCACAATCCATTTCTCTTCTTCCTATGTCTGTTAATTATAGCTTCTCTAGGTTCCAGATCCTGCATAAGCTTTTTCTGTGTAAGAATTTTCCTTTAACTAATCATTTCAGCCAAGAGTCATCTCACCTTCTGGAACATTATACATCATGCTGAGTATATATATATATATATATATATATATATATGTGTGTGTGTGTGTGTGTGTGTGTGTGTGTGTGTGTGTGTGAGTGTGTGTGTGTGAGTGTGTGTGTGTATGTATGATGTATGCATGTATGTATGTATATACATGTATATATATGTAGTGTGAAAGAGAGAGAGAGAAATTAAATTAAGGATTCATCACATTACTCAGTTCTAAAAGGCTAGAACTGATGTCCTCATATGTGTTGTACTCATTTCCTCACTGCTTTCTAAATCTCCTACCTAGTGAGAAGTAAACACTTTACAGCTTCTGAGTGAACACACGGAAAGGTAAGTACTCAGCCAAGAAGAGATGATATTAATTTGAATAAACTACTATACTCCCAATTCTGCATCTAGTAGATCCATTGCCATGGCCTCTGTTCTAACTCTGTTACACACCAGTTTTCTGTTTAGAGACAATAAGCTTCTGTGTGCATCTTCAGTTTTTACAGAAAGAAAAACAATATGATTCATGAGATTAGTGCATTTGGTGTAGATATTACAGATAATAGCATCTCATCACTGATATGAGCACACCCCACACATCTACCAAGGCTTGTTGCCCTTTATGACATTGTGTTTGTGTTTGCCCTTCAAACTTCCTAAAAGCATTGTTAAGGAGCAATTGCTATAAGTCACCAGAATCAATCAGAAAAACTGAAGCTTGGCAATGAAATTACTTCCCAAGGGTTGTTCAAGTAGGAAGACTCATTGTCATAGGTATACTGAATCCCTGCCTGATTACCACCACTTAAATTTTTAAAGCCATTTGGCAAATTTGGCCTCTACCTGTTAAATATCTGGTCTAATGGCATTCGGATTTTGTGTTTAGTCCCTTACCTTGTAGTACCTATTTTAACATATATTGAGAATTATGCTCTAAATCACTGTTTATTTGGGCTCTTTAGAAGGTATTTATATGACTGTCTTTGTTGGATAATAATGTTAGGTGTGAGGCCTAATCAAACTGGGAAAAGCTGAGTATCGTCATTGACTTAATTGTTTTTTATTATTTTGGTCTACATCAGCTATTTTACACAAAGAGTTGCACACAAGCTCATGTGCAAAGACAGAGACACACACGCGTGCACACACACAGACACACACAGAGACAGAGAGACAGAGAGAGAGACAGAGACAGAGACAGCAAACACCTTGAGAAAGCTATGGTATCTGAGTGGAATGGGATGAGATCATTCAGTGGCATCATCTCCTTAGGATTCTTCAAGTATTGTTCAAGAATCTTAGAGCCCAGGTATAGCCTCACCAAAGCAGTGTTTGGAGGAAATTCCCATTCAGTTTGCCCTTGTAACAACCAACTTAGCAATGTTAGGGAGGAAGGTAATTTGTTGCTTGGAAATTTCTTCCAAATAAAATGGCCCAGTATTCACTACCTTGAGATACTGAGGTACTTACGATGTGCCCAGTGATCTGAAAGGCATTTACATTTCTTGGTAAAGCCATGAACCTGCTTGTTATTCTCTATCATCTCTTTCCTCCAAGGTGAAGAAAAATCCAGTGGTTCTTTGTTGCTGAAGCCCAAGACAATGCAACGTCTTCTCTCTAGAAGTTCCTACTGTGTGTAACTTATTCAGTGTGTGTGAATACAAATATAAATATATATTCTTTTAATTTTCACATTGGAGATACTAAGGAAATTTTCTACTTGATACTTACACTGAGGAGGAACAAATTAGGAGACTCCTCTTCACTTTCTCTGCCAATTGCTATTGCCAAAAATCTGGAGAAATTTAGTTGTGTTAGCATGTGCTTAAGATGGCAATTCTGGTATCAGATAATGAGTATATGGTTTAACTTACAGATTTTTCTTAAATTTCTTTCTTTAAGACAGGATCTCATTATATAGCTCTGGCTGTCCTGGAAGTCATTGTGCAGAACAGGCTGGCCTTGAACAAAAAGAGAACTGTCTGTCTCTGACTTCTGAGTACTGGGATTAAAGGTGCAAGGAGTCATACCTAGAACACTTATAATTTTTATGTCTGACCCTGTATGTGTACGTGTGTGCATAAACATGGAAATCATTTGTTTACATTGAGGAGTTGTTATGTGGATTAAGTGTGGTACAATCATAATCCTACTGAAGTCCTAGTTCATTTTAGATCCTTATCAAATCACAGCCACCACTGCATCATTATTAGAAAATGGACTTTCTATTTTATTTTGTATACTATTGCTTTATTCTTTCTCAGAAATAAGAAGTCAAAAATAGCATAGAAGTTTGTCAATAGGGCAACTGCCATTAATGCCTCCCAAGTTCTTCTAGGTAACTGTTAACTTGACAGTATAGTCTCCTTGAAAATAACAAGAACAAAGAACACTCTGATGACCTAACCACTTGTTAACGCTGCAACTAGTCATTGAGTGTCCTGCATCCAGCAAAAATATTAGTGAAGTCACACTATAATGCTACTATTTTAGTAAAGTAAATTGACTGATGGTCAGCTCCCAGCACAAATATACCCTCCTATAACTTCCCATGTCTTCCTGGTTCATTTTCTCATGAAAAGAGAAAGCAACAACTCCCCGAATAACATACAGAGCATTAGTAAGTAAAGGAATGATTCTGGCTCCTTTGTTCCTAATGATTTGCGGACAAAATTTCTGATCTGGATGTTATATGTAAAAGACCTCTACCTCTAATCATTCATTGCTTTGTTCTGCAAAAATTTAAATCTCTACTTTGAATTCCCTCCCATCATATAGGAGGGATTGTAGTCTGAGGTGATCCTCCCTGAATCTTTCACCAGTATAGGTATAGTACCTTGCCCATAATATGCTTATAATATGTATTGGGGCAATATGAAGGTATGTATTCCATTATTATGGGTCGATAGAAAATAATGAAAGACAGTAAAGGACGATGTGAAATGTAATGTCTATTTTATTTTGATTAGGTCATAGGGAGTTTGGTTGTCTGCTTATGTATTTACATATGGTCCCAAGTGTTTACATGTGTTTGTTTTCCACTATTTATATAATTATTGAATTTCAGAGATTATGGTTTTCTATGTCATAGTCTTTACTTACTCTTTGATGTACTTTCAATATGTGATACTTTTGTTTTTCATCAGTCTTTGTTTTCATCTCACACAGATAATTTCACTTAGTCCTGTGGCTTCAAATGCCACCTACTTGCTAATGACTCTTTATTGCTTATTTCAGCAATATTATCTTTTGAGATCCAATCATGAAAAACTTGTTGCATATTTTATATCTTCTACTGAATGTCTAACAGGTGGTTTGATAGTTATATATATCCAGTAAAACTTCTGAAACACCCAGCCCATAGCCCTTGGTGATTTCCTGCTTACAACTTCCCATACTGTGCTGTAATCTGAATCATTTTTCAAGCACTTCTAAAAATTCATCCTTGGTTCTTCTTTTCTTCATACTGTATAACTAATCAGTACATTCTAAAGTTTTATTTTCAAATTCTATCCCCAGTCTCACTGTTCTGTTGCCCCCTAGCCCAAACTATCATTCCAGAGACCTGGCTGGCTGTGTTGATCTCTGGTCTGGTTTTGCTTTTTCCACCTAAGCCTTCCTCGCATCAGTTCCCACAGCATCCTGTGTAGTATTTAGAAAAGCGTAATTCATATCATGGCATTTATTTGCTTAGAGTCATTCGATTATTTCCAATCATTCTCATAAAGAAATCTTCAGCATGACTCAATAAAGATTTCAGATTGGTCTCACGTTCCATTCTTGATCTAAGGAAACATCTTTCTTCTTGGTCACCTTACTTCAGATTCAGACTGAATATTTGATTTATTCACATATTAGTATGCTTTCCTTATAAAACTCAGCAAAATTCTCCATCCCTCGCTCCTTCTCTCTCTCTCTCTCTCTCTCTCTCTCTCTCTCTCTCTCTCTCTCTCTCTCTCTCTCTCTCTCTCCCTCTCTCTCTCTCTGTGCAAATCTGCGTGTGTAAAATTTCTAACACTTCAAGATCTGAAGCCATTCCATAGTCTGTACCTAATGCAGAGATCAGCACTTAATACTCATTCAATAAATGTTGGTGAAGTTAAGCCGAATCAATGCAGAGCTCTTCACATTTATTGTTCATTTGCTTGGATAGACTTTTTTCAATTGATCAAATGATTGAATAGGACATCTTTGCTAGCTCATATAAAGCACTAAAATTGTTAAAATACAAATAAATTAGGGGTACTCCTTTACTTTCTGTGCAATGCCAATGCTTGCTTGGAAAGTCCTTTGCAGTATTTTTCACATAAGGCAATTATTGAGGAAACTAGATGGTAACCATATTTTCTTAATTTGAAATTTAAGGATATTGAATAATCCCCTTTGACTTTACTATAATAAACTATAAATGCATGAATGGAATGTAAGCACAACTAGGTAATAATGATGAATAAATTGAGGCTAAGCAAAGCCAACAGAATTTCTTAAGTTCTTATATACTTTGAGGACAACAGCCCAAACATTATTTGGTGATGATAGTAGAATAAGAAAATCTGTCTCTTTATGTATCACAGACTCTTTCTATGAGTCTCTCTTGTCTTCTCTTCTTATTTGGAAGGTGGCTTTCTGTATCATGGGAAACCAGGTGATGAGAATCTTGTAGATCCAAGGCAAAGGCACCCACGGTCATATCAAAGAGCAAGTTTAAGCTGGATCTGGACAGCAATGGCAATGACTTTGGCATCTACAGCCCTTTGACATTGTGTCAGGGGTTATCATAATATTCAATCATACTATTACTTATAATGCATCTATATTGATGAAAGTGTGCTAAAATCAGGATTTTTTTTCAGATGACCATATAGACTATACATGAAATAGCTGGGTTTGGTGACAGCTGAGTAACTGATTTTTAACATTATTTGGAAGAGATCATTGTTTTGGAAATGCATCAATGTAAAAGCAAGACTGGAGCTCAGTTATCTCTCAGTGAAGAGCAAGTGCACACGGATACAGTATTTTAGAATGATTAAATTATGTCAACTCTAAGTATTTTAAAGAAGGACCCTCTTCTATGTTTTTCTTCCAAATTGGAGTTGGTGACTCACACTGCTCAGTAAAACAGTCTAAAGAGTTTCTTTTATAAATAATTTTTCATATAATATAGTTTCATCATATTCTTTCTTTTGTCCCAACTCCTGTCTCCTCACCCATTCAAAAGTTATATCTCTCTTTAATTTTTTAAAACAAAAGTGAAAAATCAAAACAAACAACCAAAAAATTCCAGTATCCTGAAACTATCAGAAACATCAAAACAAACAAGAAAATCATGAAGTTCATTTTGTTTCTGTCAACTACTTCTGGTAATAGAGCCTATCCTGGAGTATGGTTACTAGATCCAGTAACACATCTACTGAAAAAAAATGATTTCCCTTTTCCAGCAACTATAAATTGCAAACAGATTCTGCTCAGTTCTAGAAATCCCATCTAGTTGGACTTGTGTATGTCTTATGCATACTGTCACAGTATCTTGTGTCTGGAAGACACTGTTTCTTTGGAGTAAATCCCCACCTCTGCCTCTGACAATTTCACCCCCTTCTCCCATAAATCCCTGAACCTTGATGTGGGGATGGAGCTTTCTAATGAAATCCCACTACTGCTGAGTGCTCCAAAGTTCTCACACTGTGCATTTTCTTGCTGTGGGTCAGTGGGTCTCTGAATTAACTACAATTGACTGCTAGAAGGAGCTTCTCTGCTGAGGGTTGAGTGTTGCTCTGATATGTGGCTATAAAATATGTCATTGAAAGTTACTGTTTGGCTTTGTTCATTTTCTTAATTTTCTGTTCACTAAACAGTATTTTAAGCAGAAGTCATGATTACTTATTCATTTCATCTTTTGATTTTCAGATTCTTGTCATTGCTTATGTACTTATTAAATTATACTTTAAACTTTGTGAAACTCCTTGTTTACTAATTAAAAATAAAAATATCTAGGGCAGAACTTACAAAAAAACTTTTTGTTTTTCTAGGACTCGTTTTCAGAGAGTAAAATTAAGTCTTTGTAAAGTTTGAATCCAGGGGCTATAAATTTCTCAAGACTCAAATGACGTCTAAAGAAAGGGTTCTCTCCCAGGATGTGTAATCTCATCACTATTGGTGTTCCCTAGTATTCACGCTACTGGATTTATACATCTTTGTAATGACCAGTAGAAATTATCTAGTATCAATTAATTTCAACTTAAACAACTAAGGTAAGGTTGCTAAACTGAATTGAGAAAATTGGATAAGATAACTATTTTTGCATGAATCAAGTTATCTGTAGATGAAGTCTGCTACTGTGCAGCAGTTTCGGGATCCAGTGTTTTTTTGGTTGAGCATAGAGGGAGGATATTCCAAGAGGGAAGTTGTTAGTGAGGAAGATGTTGTAAAAGTCATGTTTTCTTATCCTTATGGGTAGATGTTCCCCTTCATAGTGTGTAAATGTTTATGAAAATTAGTTAGTACACTTCTATTGATTTTCCATTGACTGTACTTCTATGTTGCAAAAATAAGTCTACCTTCAAAACATTGTAAATATTTTGATGTTTATGATGAAATAATCAATGATATTTGTTTTTGTTTACGTTTATTATTTTAAATGGAAGCACAGTGTCATTCCACAGTCATCTAAATAATCAATTAATTACAGTGGCTTATTCTCCAAATGACTGTACAAACTTCAATATAGTCAGGTCTCCTCTGTTTAAATAACCCCTTCATCTCAGCTGTAACTTCCATTTTGGTTCACTGAGATGATAATAACCAGTAGGAAACCATAATAATTAAAGCTCATCTAGCTGTATTTGCACTGATACTGTGTCTCTATTGTATAATGGATGAATGCAAGTATACATTGCTTCCATTAGGTTGATGATCTCTTTATACACCTGCCCAGGAGTCACATACCTTTCTACAATTCTTCATCTATCCCCATCACTTACGGTTCCTTGCTCATTAGCCAAGCATGTCCACAATTTCTTATCTTATACAAGTTGGCATGAATGAGCTTATTTTTATCAATATTATCTTCATACACCTCATTTCTAAATCTTTTAAATGTTGCATATAATTCCTTTTCACTTTTCTCTTCTTTCATTCTCTTATAAACCCAATCTTCCTGGTGATCCTGTCTGGTGATGAGCATAGGGAGTTGAAGTCTCCCACTACAACTGTGTGAGGTTGTAAGTGTGATTTGAGTTTTAGTAATGTTTCTTTTACAAATGTGGATGCTTTTATATTTGGGGCATAGATGTTCAGAACTGAAACTTCATCCTGATGGATTTTTCCTGTGGTGAATATGAAATGACCTTCTTAGTCTCTTTGGATTGATTTTAGTTTGAAGTCTAATTTGTTTGTTACCAGGATAGCTAGACCAGGTTGTTTCTTGGATCCATTTGATTGGAAAATCTTATCCTAACCCTTTACTCAGAGGTAATGTCTGTCTTTGAAGTTGAGGTGTGTTTCTTGTATGCAGCAGAAGGATGAATTCTGTCTTTATATCCATTCTGTTAGCCTGTGTCTTTTTTATAGGCAAATTAAAGCCATTAGTATTGAAGGAGATCAAGGACCATTGAGTGTTAATTCTTGTTTGATTTTGATTTGTTGTTGGTGGTGTTATTGTTTGTGAATTTACCCCGCTTTTTCTTTTGACTTTTGGTAAAGTTGGATTATCTATAGCCTATGTTGCGAGCAGAGTTATCGTCATTAGATTGAAGTTTCCTTCCAGTAGTTTCCATAAGACTGGATTAGTGGAAATGTATTGTTTAAATCTGGTTTTGTCATGAAATATCTTGTTTTCTCCATCTATAGTGATTGAAAGCTTTGCTTAGATTTCTAACAGGCAATGAAACTTAAAACAGAGCCAGAATTCTTGACTATTGTTTGTTCCCTCAAGATGCCCTACCTCTCTGCTGATGCTCTTCTCACTCAAGTCATCATTATGTCTTGCCTAAGTTTTCTTAACAAATATTTTGTTTTCTGTTTTGTTTTGTTTTAATAAAGACCTCTATCTATGTAAAGTCACCGCAAAGTGCTCCAATGAAATTTGTGTTTCAATTTAATCCTCGATGTGATTTACAATTTCTGTATGGGCTAGGCCTCTAAACTATAAACTTATTTCACATAATGCTTTCCTAAACATCAGTAACCAAGAAAATAAATCAACACACACACATACACACACACACACACACACACACACACGCACACACACACATACACACACTTCCGTTTTCAACACACCAATCTTTTAACCTGGTTTACATTCTGCAGGATCTCCCTTAGATTGGGTTTTACTAGTCTAATACCATAGACTGTGTGATTTTTAATGAAAAGCATACTTTTCTAATAGTCCTCAGATAATTTGTTGTCTAGGAGTTGTCTATTTCAACATTAGAATCCTCTTCCTGGCTTTCAAAAAGTGCCTTCTTCATGCATTTTTATCTGTGGATGCTGACAGGTGGGCTTTCTCATATCTGTTCTGTTAAGGTCATTAATCCCACCACTAGATTCTGGTCATGTCCTTATTTAAAGTACTTACCTCTTGGAAGTTACACATCTCAGAGAATTGAAAATTAGAATTTGAACATTAAGATTTGTGGGGGAATACATACATCAAGTCCATCATATAGCATTTGCACTAATGTTCTACATGAATTTCTCTTTCAGTTTTGCTTGGATATTTTCCCAACATGCAGATTTCAATCTTACTATGCCCTTTGGAGGAAATGTTCTAGAATACCCAGTTCCGTTAAATCATGTTGCCCTATTTTTCCACTGGCAGAGAATTTATCTCCTGAGATGCAATAGAATATATCTTATGTGTACATGCACAGTAAATATTTGTTATTGCTGTTTTGCACACTACCATTGACATTTTGCAGGGCATGATTTTGTTTATATTATTTGTTTTCCAATGAAATAAAAGAGCAATATCTAATTTGATTTGAATTACAGTAATTAAGACACAATATAGAAGTGCAATTGAAAATAAAGGAAGTAGCAATTTGAACCTTAAATTGAATATTTTTGTGGCAACTTGTAATTAACCAGTATAGAATAAATCTGCTTTTGAGAAAATGGGTATAAACAAGAGAACATGATGATCATGGGTCTTAGAATTCTGTTTTAAATTTCTATGGATAAGAATTATAACAACAAATTATCTTCACCCTTCACTATCCATTAGTTTCAAATGATTTTAGTCTCTCATCTGTTGGGGGATTGAAACTAGACCTCTTGCTTGCTCATTCATCCTTTTTTTTTTGTTCTAATAGTAATCCTGGATGATAGATTGTGAGAAATTCACTGATGGTACTAAAACACTCAAAGATGAAAGGACAGCCAGTGATGTAGAAGCTCAGTGAACTTGGATTCTCCAAAGTTCAAAGATAAATACTTTAGGATTTATAAATGGTGAATTATATTATTTCTGCAGTTTCAGATTGAAGTACCCACAAATCAACCACACTTTCAGGAATATCAGAAGATTGGGTTATTTATACTTCCCAGTAGCCCTTTTCTGATAACAGCATTTACTCTTTGGGAAACACTTCTTGCTCCTACTTTAACTTTACAGGTTTTCTGTACATTTGGATATTATCAGTGTGATGTGTGTGTGTTTGTATTTAACTTGAGCAATCATATTATTTCCTGACTTTGATATAGATGTTAGTCCAGGGTTAGACATGAAATCAGCATCAATAAATAAAAATCTGTTAGTCTATTAAGACAGAAAGAACCACTCCCTGTTTTCTTCTCTTAATCATGACAGAATTGAAGTTTGGATCTGTTACTTCCACAAGGAGGGGGAGGATGAATGTGACTGGTCCAGAACACAGGGAGTAATCAGATTATGGCATTCAGCTCACTCTAATCATGGTGTTTTAGTTCATGGGAGCCAGTAAGTTTCTATTCTGAATGAACATCTATGAACACATTAAAGAAATCTCAGAGGGGACAATAAAATGTATTGATATCATATTAAAGAAAGAAAAGAGAGACTTTCTCTTGAAAGACTTTGACCACAAACAAGCCCAAATTGGAATTCTCCACTTCCTTTTTTATATAACTTGTCTCTCCACCTCTCTGTAGCCTCTAGATACTGGCCTATCTGTGTTGCCTATTTATTGTGTCTGTCTGATTTCCTCTGTCCCCGTTGCCAGTGTATTGTGCCTGATCATAACAAAGGGCTATCATCCAAAAATTAGGGCATGGGTAAAAATGAGGAAATATTCAAAGAAAATTTAACTAAGTTTTACAGGTTACTTTATTATCCCCAATTAACTCAGAATAGCACTCAAGATCTCAAACAAATGTCCTCAGCCTATGTCCACATGGTTCTCCTATCATTTAAGGAATACTTAATTTGTTTAAGGTTGATTTTTTTTGTTTTTTTTTCCAGACAGGGTTTCTCTGTATTGTTTTGGAGGCTGTCCTGGAACTCATTCTGTAGACCAGGCTGGCCTCGAACTCACAGAGATCCGCCTACCTCTGCCTCCCTAGTGCTAGGATTAAAGGCATGTGCCACCAACGACTGGCCTATGGTTGATTTTTTGACTATCAGCTATTTTCAGAAAAAAATTATGACCCTACACACATATATTATTCTGGATTAATGACATGGCAGAGTAAATAAAAAGATGAAATCTATCCGTCAAAGTAAAGTTTTAAAAGTCAACTACATGGGAAATCCAAAGCATAGTAAGATTGGTGAAAATTTTCTCTTAAAAGCAGGTTAAATTTATGCAGGTCAAGTACACAATAGGACAGCATGTTAAGTACATAGCCTTAGATGATCTCAAGGTTTATTATTAACTTGTCTGAAATGTCTGACAAAAGTTGAGGATCTTTGAAGCTAAGAGGTGTTTATAGAAACTCTCTCTCCCCACATCTTTTGCTGTTTAGTAATGAAAATGTTCTCCAAGCTGTTTTGAACTAGGTTATATTGTCCTGTTTTCTTACATTGTGTTTGTGGTGTGTGCATGTGTGTGTGTGTGTGTGTGTGTACTCTTTTGTTTTACCTTATAATTTGAATTCAAAGAAAGAAAATTTACTATTTTGCTTATGTTGATATCATAATTTATGTTAACTTGTATTGATTCCCATGTTGTGCTCATGGTTGTTCTGATGGCAGTGGGAACATTTCACAGTGTAATTTTGAGAGCACTGAACATAAAACAAATGCTTACAAACTATGAATGTATTATTGTGAGTTATCTTTGAATTTTAATTTATGTAGGTTATGATATTGGGTTTGAAATAAGCACATTGAGGTTTAAAAAAATCTTATATCTTCAAAGCTTCAACTTTTATTGATAACATAGATGAATGAGAAAATAGCTTGATACAGTTTTTTTTTCCAAAATTTGAGATCCTTTTCAACTTTGTAGTTTAGAAAAGTGGTAAATAATGGCTTGGGATATCCATATGAAATGCACTTCAGTTAGACCTTAAGGGAAATATAAACTTCATAAAGTTAGGGAAACTCATAAGGTTTAGTCTGTTAAGTCCCAAATGCAAAGCCTTTGTGCATTTATAACAAAGAATATGATCTTTATAGAAATAAAACATTAAATTAAAAGGTTTATTTCCACATCATGGTCTGCAGAATTGAGAATTTGTTAAGTTATAAAGCTTCCTCACACTTCTCACTTTTAAATATCTTAGTAGTGCATTGAAAACATATTTGTGGATGCCTTATGTCCTTTGGGAGGTGGTGTTAGTCACCATCCAATTGTTGTGAAGACACAACAACCAAGGCAACTCTTATAAAAAGAAAACATTTAATTGGGAGCTTGCTTAGAATTTCAAAGGCTTAGTCCATTATCATCATGGAAGATAGCATATGACAGGCAAGTATGATGCTGGAGATGTAGCTGAGAGCTACATCCTGATCCACAAGCAGAGTGACAGAGTCTTGGGCTGCCGTGGGCTTTTGAAACCTCAAAGCCTACCTGTAACGATGCATTTCCTCCATCAAGGTCAATCCTTCTAATCTTTTCAAATAATACCATTTCTTGGTGAATAAGCATTCACATATATAAGCCTATGAGGGTGAATCTTATTCAGACTAGCACAGAGGCTGTATGTGGGCTGGATCAGTTCATAAAGGCCTTCAAAATCAGGTTGGGAAAACTAGCAACAATTCTCTACAGGGACCTTCATGACAGTCTTCTAGTTTCTCATACAGCAAGGATTTTGTATTGATTTGTGATTTTGGTGTTATCTATAACAACATGTGTAGTGAGGCCCTTTCTTTTGGAGCCATAATAACACAGATAAAGAAGCATCTGCCACATTTGAGCATTTATTTTTTCTCCATTTGTCCCAATTTTCCTGCGAGTACTTTGTCCTTATCCTTGGATCTGTTCCCCAGCTGGTTTCTACAGGTTAGAATGAAAATATAATTGCAATGAGGAAGTTAAAGCCTGCCGTACATTAGACATATTTAAAGTCTATTTGTAATTTTTTCTAACAGCTGCAAAGTGGCTTTTTAACACAGCCAGTAATTGAAATTATTTTGAAATGCTAGTCGTGTCATACATCATTAAGATCACACTCCTACCTCTAGGCTGATTTAGGAGTGGCTTAGATATTTGGACTGCCCTGCTGAATAAATTTAATTTGTTTATAGCTATCAAGAATGCAACATTAGGTTTGGTGATTCCTGGGTGACTTGTATATTTGAATGCTTACAGCCTTCCCAGCTTTAGAGTTGTTCTGCTAAACATGTCCTTGTCTGAATTACCAGCGCGTGGGAATGTCTGTTTCATATTATTTATTATTGTTGATAATCCTTTCCCATGAGATCTATGTCTCTGTCTCTCACAATTAAGTTTAGAAATGGAGAATTGCTCTAAATGTTATCTTCAGTGGTAAGTAGTTCCTTTGCCTATGAACTCCTCTTTCTTGTCTTGATTTTTCTGGTTAGCTGTTGCTGCTGCAGTTGCTGTTGCACTGCTAATGATGTGAATTCTTTAGTTCATAGTGATACCAAGGATTTCATAAGATGTAAATAGGCTGCTTCATTGGTCTAGGGAATGCTAATTATATGCTTCCTTACCATTATTAACACACTGGAATTATGTTGAACATTTTATCTCTGGAAGAGAACAGCCAAACCATGAACCAGAGGTAGGCATCAAAGTATGAAATAAAATTAATATTCTTCCTTCCTTGAAAGTGTCAGAACCTGATGAGAGTGAAGCAGATAAAAGTGATGGGCAGGTGTCTTAACAGGGAAAGAAGAACCATAGCAGGTAAAGCTAGGGCTGGAAAGTTTGGCTAATTTGGGGCAACAGAGCCTCAGATGATAGAAGCCTGTAGTGGGTCAAAACACAGCATAGGCCCGTTATTTATTTGGCTGAGAGAGTTCTGTTGGGTGGGTCCTGATGCTTTGAGCTTTTATTTTTACTTGTCATTTAAATCTGCTCTACATCTCCTTGAAGAAACGCTTTAAACATCAAGCAATTTATTCCACCCTTGATTGAGAACCGCTGCAAGGTGCTTTGCATACATTAGCGCTAATCCTCCAAAGAACCCTCCAGGTAAGTATTTTTACTTCACTTTTACTGATGAATAATTTGTAACTCATAGCGATTTAGTAAATCTATCCAGGGCTCTGCAGCTCTGCTGTGTCAGAGCCAGGATTCACAGCCAGCACAGTGCCCAAGTCCAGAGCAGGATTGGTTTTCTCTCAAGTCTGTGCCCCTGATTCCCTTTTGCTTAGTGGAATTCCAAGTCAGACATTGCTTTCCAGCTGGATTCATAACTATACATGCAGAGAATATGGAAAAATGAAAATGAAAATATTCTAAGTCATTGTCTTCACAAGGAAACTAGGAGAAGTTAAATTACTTTCCAGGTGGCTTTTACCAGCAAGGTAGATGTCAGAACTAAACTCCAGGTCTTTATACTCCTAGGACAATATTATACTTCTTGAATACATACCTCTCATATCACACCACTGAATACTGATGATGAGAATCCAGAGTTTTGTGAATTATTGTAAAGATCTGTTTCTTTTTATTTTGTCTGAATGTATGTATGTGCATTTGAAACTCAAAGGGTGACAATGACATAAAATCCCCTGGAACTGGAGATACAGATGTTTGTGAGACACCATGTGGGTGCTATAAATCTAGCCTTAGTTTTTGCAAGATTATCCAGTGCTCCTAACTGTGGAGCCATCTCTCCAGACCAGAGAATCTGGAGTTTTTGTCCTTTACATTCTCTTCTCTGTCATTCTTGGTAGATTGACCCTTTGAATGCAGAACTACATTTACTGACTGATGAAACACTTGGATCTTATTAAGGCTCAAAGGATGTTCCTGTTGTAATGAATATCCTTGTAGGAGAGGTTTTACAGTAAGGAGTTCCTAGGTAGACTGCCTTGTCTCAAAATTGATGCATCATACATGAATAGGCAGCATGCATTTCTTGTTTTGTGTTATTTGATACTAGGTAACAATAAATTCTTTTAGCCTCCAGGGATTTGTTGCATCTTGAGTTCTGCCACAGACAATTCCATCAATCTAGTAACATTGAACTACTTCTCTAAGAGAAATGTGTAAACGTGTTCTGATATAGAAAAAACAACCAACGGATTTAGTCATTTACATGGAAATTAGACTACACCCTGTAGCTTGAGACCTGGCTTTGTTTTGAACATCATTGAAAAGAAAAAATACTTCCAAGATACCAGGGAGACAAAACAACATTTCTGTTGGGTCAGATGTTGTATTTAAAGTGATAATATCAACACAAGTGATATATTTCTCAATCCTGTTTACTAGAATTCTTTTACTACCGAACTGCCATTTGAGTAAATTCAAAGAACAGTTGTTAAGGTGAAGT
Source organism: Mesocricetus auratus (assembly GCF_017639785.1). Taxonomy (NCBI): domain Eukaryota; kingdom Metazoa; phylum Chordata; class Mammalia; order Rodentia; family Cricetidae; genus Mesocricetus; species Mesocricetus auratus. The sequence continues at coordinate 11,427,853 of NW_024429182.1, forward strand.
CTAGACTTGCAACACAGCCAACCTGCTAGAAATGAAATGATGGAGACTTCTTAGTCAGAAACCTTGAAAGCAAAGAAGAGGAACCTTTTCAGGTTATTTTTATATCCACTAAATTTTAAGAAATTATGTACTAAAATATGCACTTATTGCCTTATGGTGAGCATGTATATGAGTGTTGTTTTTCACATGTGTCAAGAATTTGGCTTAAGTTAAATCTGGAGGATTCTTATCGCCTTTTGTAACTAGGATGTCAAAGGGGGAGTTCCTTATACTTAAGTTTAATTGTCATTATGGCATTATTTATCTGTAGCTCTTGGAATGGTTTTCCTTAGGGACCTGTCTTTGTTTTGCAGGTTTGTTGCATTTAAAGGGCAGCATCAGTTCTAGTTCTGTGTGATTTCCATAATACTTTGTTTGGATAGCTTTAAAGTATGACAGAGTTACTCTCATTTCTTCTCTGGCACTGCCTGATCATCCTTTCATGGATGAAATAATTTTCCTCCTGGAGTCTTGGAGCAGTTTCAGAACCACATGAGCAACATCTGCTTGAAGTAAGGGAGAAGGCCTGCCAAAGAAAGATCATAGTGCCAACAGTAACTCAGAAAAGCAGCAGTATATTATGAAATCCTTCTACCAGGTTGTTTTAGGTTGATGTATTTGTTCCTTCAGTATATGTGTTAGAATCTTAACCCCAGTAACTCAGAATGTTAATTTATTTGGAAACAGAGTCATTACTGATTTAATCCTAGAGTCAGGTGATGTAAATTTAGCACTCCTGGTGTTCCTGGGTAAAGGAAAACCCTGGGCACTGTTGTCCATTCAGGGATGCTATATTCATACAACAGTTGAAACATCATAAGCCACATATTTTCCAGGCGTTAGGAAAGTGCCTGGAATAGATCCTTCCTGTTGTTACTTTCAGTTGCTGATCCCTTGAGGTTTGAAATTTTACCTCCTAAAACTGGGTGACAATTAGTTTACATATTTAAGATATGAACTTTGCACTATTTTCTTATAGCGACGACAGAGAACTAACAGCAGGAGTTGTGTGCTAGTTTCTTCTCATGCCATATAAGATTGAGATCAATGTTTGTTCTATATCACCTTTGTATTAGAACCACTGAAGTAATTTGTCAATAAGGCTCTCAGAAAACATGGCTTGCAGCAGAAGCAATTGGAGATAAGTGATCAGCTGATAGATGCACGTCAGAATTATGGAAACTGCTAATTGCTAGCAGGTAGGAATGCTTTCAGTATTTCCAGCAAGGAAAAAATGGATTTAGGAGCTCTGATAAATGAAAGAGATAAGATTTTTGTTAATATATTATATTAATAAAGGCAAGAGTCTAAAACCAGATGTATCACTGATTCTATTTATTTATTTGTTTGTTGATTTATTGCCCTGGAACAACATACTGGTCAAGAGTTAGGCATGTGAGTACTAATGTGAAATCTTCAAGTTCAGGGACCTAGATAGTAGGTTTATGATACAAGGATTAAGTTTGGATGGAGATAAGCAGAAAAAAACAGTAAATATACATTTCTCATTGAGACAAAGGAAGAAAATGTGTTTTCAATATTTTCTTGTCTTCCCTTTATCAGTTATTTTCTACAGAGATACCTAAGAAAGATTTCATCTCATTGTCTCTGAAAGCATCTAGGAATGAAGACACTAGTGATAGTACTACAGACCTGAGCAAGAATATGATAAGCTATCAGGGCCTGAGTTCTAAATTGTAACATGATTTAGAATTACCACGCATTTGTTTTGAAAAATGTCTAGGATAAACATGACATCTGAAAAACAGTGTGTGGAGCTTAACTCCTCATATGGCACAAGGACAGCAAGAAAAAGAGACAAAGCAAGTAAGCCCAGTGAAAGTCATTGTAATAGATATGAACACCCAAGGAAACACTGGCAAAGAGAAGCTACATCCCATCTCTTCTTTTTCTATTTTCCAAATCCAAAAGGAGGAAGACAATGAAGGAGCTGAGATGCAGTCTGTGATTGTAAGTCTACTGGACACAAGGCAGAGCAGAGTAAGTAGAACAGAAAATATATTAATATGTGTATTTTAGAGAAAGTTTATAATTAAAAATCACTATACTGAAGAGAAGTCCACATGCTATAAATGTAGGGTTCAGCGAATGATCACCCAGTGGATATATCTAGGTAATCACCATGCTGTTGAGGAGAGAAGACAGTGTGACATTCTAGAATGTCTATGTTCATACCAACCTTGGCTTCCCCCAGAGACAGCACCATCCTAATTGCTCACATCCCAGGCTTGTCTGTTTCTGAATTTAAAAGAATGACCAAGAGTTTAAGTAGAATTCACTATACAACCATCTTTCCCAGGCTGAGAGATTAGGCCAATGGATTAGTTCTTAGGATAGATCACTTCATATTTGGATTTGCCTAAAAGTAGAGACACCATTTCCTAACTTCTTAGAAAGAAGAGAGTTATAGGTACAGTAACATTAAATAACTATATTTAGAAAAACCAATTGTTACTGATCCCTTTAAGAAAAATATAATGTCACCTGTACAAGATACTCAAAGAAATGTACTTAAGATAGGATGACTTTGAATCATACACAAGAACATCAGTCAACTCAATCAAGCGTGGGTGTGAAAGGACCCACACTGATTTCGGGGGCTATACCATTATGTAAAGACCTTACTTTCTGAAAGGAAGCAGGGATTCTTCAATTCTCGGTCAGGAATTTTCTTACTGTGGAAAGGACATGTTATTCAAGGGGTTTGAGCACAAGGTGTTGCTTAATGAACACTAGTCAATGAGTCCAGCTATTGAAATAATAAGAGTGATTTATATACAAACATAAAGTGGCATAAATGAAGAATTGGGATAATAATTTCTACAGTAATATTAGACATTAAAAGAGTCTAAGATTTACCACTACATCAAAAGGGTAGCAAGGGTCACCGGTGTTCTTTTGTTGGGAAATATAGCTAATTAGCACATACTCGGGGCATGGAGGATGTGTTATGTAGTTCAAGTCTTATTTAATTTCAAGTGCTGGCCAGGATTTCAAGTTTTAATACAAATGAGACTTTTGAGAAAGTCAGTGTTGTGTGACTAGGATCAGTGTGTTGTGCTTGGTAACTAAAATCCAGTTAGTGCTGTCTTACAGAGCAAATATAGTTAGAACTTAGTTTGAAGAGAATAATGTTTGACAGGGACTTCTCTAGAGAGATTTATATTTTTAAGGAAATGAATATTTACAAAAAGCCATTAGCTCTACATAAAGTGCAGTATGACTCTGTGACTTTACATAAAGTTCACTACTACAATAAGAAAATTAGATGGGGATAAACAATGTTTTCCTAGGAAAAAATCTTTGTGTAGCCAATAACCATCAGACACTTCCTCCTCTCACAATCTGCTTTACACTCACACACACACACACACACACACACACACACACACAAGCTCTCACAAATAAGAAAGTAATGTGGAGAATTTGTCTTTCAGAGTTTGGTTTATTTCACTGTATATTCCAACTCTCCTTGTTTATCCATATTCCTGTGAATACATGATTTTATTCTTGAAAGCTCTATAGACTTTCCATGGGACAGTGGTGGCACATACATTTAATTCCAGCACTCAGGAGGCAGAGTAAGGCAGATAGATGCATTTGATGAAGCCAAATTGTTCTACAGAGTGAGTTCCATAACAGTCAGGGCTACACAGAGAAACCCTGTCTCTAATTAGTCAAAAAATCCCATTATGTATATTTTGTTTTTCTATAAATATGTTGATAGCCATCTGGGTTGAATGTGTTTCTTAGTTATTATGAAGAGCATGGCAACAACATAAATAGCATAGATATCCAGTATCATCTTTATGTGTTATAAATCTATGCTGTACATACCCAGAGTTGTCAGAAAGCAGTTCTCTTTTTGATGGTTTGCTTTGTTGATTTATTGTTTATTCATTCTTTTCTCATACATTATATCCCAATACATTTTTCCCTCTCTTTGCTCCTCTCAGTTCCTTCCTCTTCCCTCTCCCCCATATCTACTCCTCCATTCCCTTCAGAAAAGGTCAGGCATCCCAAGGATATCAACCAAACATGACATAACAAGTTACAATAAGACTAGGCACAAATACTTATATTAAGGCTGGACATGGCAACCTAGTAGAAGAGAGAGTACTAAGACCAGACAAAAGAGTCAGAAACATCCCCCACTCCCATAACATATACACAGAGGACCTAGCTCAGATCCAAGCCAGCCCCTGATTTTTGGTTTAGTCTTTGTGAGCCCCTTAGAGTCCAGGTTAATTGATTTTGTGGGCTGTTTTCTTGTGATGCCCTTGACAATTCTGGCTCCTATGATCTTTACTCCCCCTTTTCTGCAGGATCCCATGCCCTGCCTAATGTTTAGCTGTGGGTCTCTGCATCTGTTCTCTTCAGCTGCTGGATGAAGTCTCTCTGATGACAATTGGGCAAGACTCTAACCTATGATTACAATAGAATATCCTTAGTAATCATTTCATTCACTTGTTTCTTCTTTTGCCAGTCATGTTTGGTTTTGTCATAGGTCTCTGGGATGTCCTGCTTCTGGTTTCTGGTTATTCAGATAGTATCAGGGATAGGCTCTCTCTCTTAGCATAGACCTCAGTTGACCACTCCCACAAGTTCTGTGCCACCATGACCCCGGTATATCTTGCAGGCAGGACAACTTGTAGGTTAAGGTATATTCATACTGATCCCCAGAGTGGCTACACAAGTTTGCATTCCACCAGACAGCTAGAAACAGTTTCCTTATTCCCATATCCTCACCAGGATTTATTGTCATTTGTGTTCTTGTTGCTAGTTAGTTGTTGTGACTATAAAGAGATGGGATCTCAAAATAGTTTCAGTTGGCATGATATCTAAGGATGTTGAACATTTATTCAAATACTTATTGGTCAGTTGTGATTTGTCTATTATAAAGCATTTATTCAGTTCATTTGGCTGACTGAAATATTTGTTTTTTAAGGATAATTTCTGCAAACAAGCCTAGCTGTCTTTATATAACTGTCAATCATTTTCCTTTCTCTGTATGCTGTCTCTTCCATATCCTGATAGTTTTCTGTGTGGTACAGATGACTTTTACCTTCTTATAACATTTTTGAGGTCATTTCCTGTACTACTAGAGTCATTTTCAAAAATTTATTCCTGTACCTGTGTCTAGAATGGACTGCCTATATGTTTTTCTCCATTGTTTTCAAAATTCTCATGATTAAAATCATTGGCCTGAGTTATGGGTAAAATTATATTTTCTCTATGTGTGTATTCAGGTTTCTCAGCACAATTTTTGAAGAGGATGCTTTTCACACAGTGTAGTTTTTGACATTATTGTCAAAATCAATTGGATGTAACTCCTAGTGTTTAAATCTGGATTCTTTCATGTATTATATTTACATGTCTTTTTTGTGTCAGTGGCATATTGTTTTTTGTCACTATAGTTACTAACTTAATATGTTATTTTTGTTTGCAAATATTTTGTTATCATTTTGTGTCTGTGTTAATCAGAGGTTTTGGACAATAATTTTCTTTTGATTGTTATATCTTTACTCAATTTTAGTGTGGTAATTCTGATTTTGTTTGACGAATGTGGCAGTCTTCCTGTTCTGTTCTGTAGAACAACATTATCAATATTGATGTTAGCTCTTCGCTAAACAGTTGGCAGAATTTAGCGTTGATTCCATGCAGTCATGGCTTTTCTTTTTCTGGGAGATGTTTCACTCCTCTCAGTTTCATTGCTTGTGTAATCTCAAGAGCCAACTTGAATGGATTAAGAAACACCTAAAATAGTATGCAGCATACTTTTACATGTGTCTATTGGAACTTTTCTGGAGAGTTAATTAAGAGGAAATACTGACTTGCCAAGAATGAGAGTGGCACCATCCATAGTCTAGAGTGGCAAGTAAGAAAGCCATTTGAATGCTGTCATTCTCATTTTTCTGCTTCTGGATTGATAAAATGTGAATAACATTCTCTTGTCATTATGGAAGAAAGCTGGTCCTGTCACCAAGACCTCTCCTCCATGATATACTGCATTCCTAGGCCATTAGCTAGAATAACTGTCTTCTTTGAGTTATTTTTCTTCATTATTTATTCAATACAAGAGAAAAATAATTAATATATGAGAAAATATAACTAACACATAAGATCATTTCTTTAATTACCTTACTATGTAATTTGAAGGACTTTGGAATTTGTAGCATGTAATATTAAATTATATGTAGGGAAAGATGTGGCAGTACATGGGTTCAACATTGCAGGAGTATTCAGCTGATATGCCACTCTTATATCCCTCTTGTTTACAGGAAGTAAACAATAGAAAGAAAATTTTAAGGGGCTATATACCTCAAACTGTGTGCCCTATCAAGGTTCTACCTCCTAAAGGTACCATAACCTTCCCAACCTATTACCTGATGGGGATGAAGTATTCAAACACATGAGCCTAAAGGAAACATTTAAACTCATACCACACCACCAAAAATAATTACTAATAATGACACACATACACACACACACACACACACACACTCACACACACACCAGACAGAGACAGGGGGGGGGATAAATTTTCTCATAAGGTTACAGAAGGGAAGAAAGATCAATAAGAAGAGTTACACAGCTGCTACACTTCTATATTTTGGTAAATAATCTATGGGTATTCTGTTGAGTTCTGAAATTTTGGGTGGTGAATTCAAACCTATGTACTAATGTTGGCCAGATGGAATTTTAAGATACAATAACATAGAGACTTTGACATGGTTACTCCTTAATGTTCTTAATGTTTTAGGAGATGGTCCTGAAAGATGAAAATGTGCAATTAGGTGAGGAAAGGTGTCTCAGAGTGTTTACAGCTGTAAATAAAATAGGCCCATACTAAGCATTTGTAATTGCTAGAGATTAACGCCATTAAGAACAAGCCAAAGATTTAGTATGGAATAATAAAAAATATGCCACAAAATTAGTACTTTATCCATTGAGAACTCCAGTGTGTAACCACACAAACTAATTAGAAAAGAAGATTGGCTGGAAATAAAGTGCCTGAACAAAAACATCTTCCAGCTCCCTGTGTTCCAATGGGGTTGATAAAGAATGTCATTTCTCAGGCTCATCCATGAAGGCACAGGGTGGGTGCTTTTGTTTTTGTCCAAGTTACATCTAGAACTGGAGATAACAATTGTAGTTGCCTATATGGTATAGTATCTTAGGATATGCCAAAGGCAAGAGTTAGAAAATCATGAAGACTTATATGAAGGTTGCAGAATGACATTAAGGTCAGGCATCAGGTCTGTGAAGAATTGTGGTGGGTAATTCTCAACTTTATATGGAAAAACAAAAGACCTAAGATAGTCAAAACAACCCTGTTCAACAAAGCAATATCCAGAGGCATTACCATCCCTGAATTCAAGCTCTATTATAGAACTATAGTCCTGATATTGGCACAAAAATATAGAGATAGACCAATGGGATCGAATTGAACACCAGGATATTAACCCACACACATACAAACACCTGATTTTTGACAAAGAAGTTAAAACTGTACAATGGAAAACAAAAAGCATCTTCAACAAATGGTGCTGGCATAACTGGATATTGCCATGTAGAAGACTGCAGATAGATCCATGTCTACCTCCATGCACAAAACTTAAGTCCAAATAGATCAAAGACTTCCACATGAATCCAGCCACACTGAACCTCTTAGAAGAGAAAGTGGGAAGTACACTTGAATGAATTGGTACAAGAGACCACTTCCTGAACATAACACCAGTATCACAGACACTGAGATCGACAATTAATACATGAAACCTCTTGAAACTGAGAAGATTCTGTAAGGCAAAGGACACAGTCAACAAGACAAAAAGAGAGCCCACACAATGGGAAAAGATTTTCACCAACCCCACATTTGATCTCCAAAATTTACAAAGAATTCAAGAAGCAAGTCTCCAAAACACCAAAGGATCAAATTAAAAAGTGGGCAACAGAGCTAAATAGAGAATTCTCAATAGAGGAGTCTAAAATAGCTGAGCCACACTTAAGAAAGTGCTCAAAATCCTTAGCCATTAGGGAAATGCAAATCAAAACAACTCTGAGATGTCATCTCACTCTTGTCAGAATGGCTAAAATAAAAAATACCAATGGCAGTTTATGCTGGAGAGGATGTGGAGAAAGGGTAAGACTCCTCCGCAAATGGTGGGAGTGCCAACTCATACAACCATTTTGGAAATTCCTCAGGAAAATGGAAATCAGCCTACCACAAGATCCAGCAATTCCACTCTTAGACATATACCCAAAAGATGCATATTCATACAACAAGGATGTCTGATTTTTTTAATAGCCAGAACCAGGAAGCAACCTAGATGCCCCTCAACTGAAGAGTAGATAGAGCAAATGCGGTACATTTACACAATGGAGTACTATTCAGAGGAAAAAAACAACAGAATCCTGAAATTCGCAGGCAAATGAATGGCACTAGAAGAAACTATCCTGAGTGGGGAAACCAGTTACAAAAAGACACACATGGTATGTACTCACTCATATATGGGTTTTATACATGAATCAGGAGAGTGCCAACCTACAATCCCACTTCCAGAGAGTCTGGGAAACAGGGAGAACCCTAAGAGAGATATTCATGGTACCCGACAAAAAGGGGAATGGGACAGGACCTCTTGAGGGGATTGGGAGCATGGGGGAGGGAAGAGGGAGCTGAGGAAAAGTGAGGGGGAGAAGAGGAGGGGAAAGGAGGACATAGGGGGAGCAGGAAGGTTGAGTTAGGGGAAGAATAAAGGAGAGCAGGATGAGAGATACAGTAATAGAGGGAGTCATTATAGGTTTGAGGAGAGATCTGGCACTAGTGAAATTTCCAGAGATCTACAAGGATGACAGCAACTGGCAAACTAAGCAATACCTTAAATACCCTTCTCTATAACGAGTTTGACAACTACCTTATATGCCATCCTAGAGCCTTCATCCAGTGGCTGATGAAAACCGAGCCAGACACCCACAGCTAAATACTGAACTGAACTCCTGGAAACCAGTTGCATAGAGAGAGGAGTGATGAGCAAAGGGGGTCAAGACCCAGCTGGTGAAACCCACAGAGATAGCTGACCTGAACAAGGGGAGGATCTTGGACTCCAGACTGATGGCTGAGAGACCAGACCCCTTAAATTTGGGTGTCATTGAGGAGGCCTCAGTAATCTATGGGGCCTTGGTTAGTAGATCAGTATTTATCACTGCATACAAATGGACTTTGGAAGCCCATTCCACATTGAGGAATGTTCTCTCAGCCTGGACACATGGGGGAGGGCCTAGACCCTGCCCAGGATAAAATGACAGGTTCTAGAGATACCCCTTGGAGGACCTCACCTTCCCTGGGGAGCAGAGTAGGGATTGGGTGGGAGGATTTGGGGGTTAGTAGGGGGCAGGGGAGGAGGGGAGGTTGAGAGAGCTGGATTCTTTAACTGTTCGGTGAGATATTCTATAGATATTTAAGTCAATTTGATCCACATGTGATTTATTTTTGAACTGTCCTTTTAGTTTGAATGATCTACCTAGACATCAAAGTGGGGTAGTAAAATCAGACAGTGTAGTTGAATCAGGAACTATTTAACCTTTTGTATCCATTAGTGTTTGTTTTATTAAATTGCAAACTTGAAAATACATATATATGTATATATATATATATATATATATATATCCTCATGGTTGCTTGTTCCCTTTATTAGCATATAGTAATTTTGACTTGCTGTACAGTGTATTTATACAAGTCAAAGTAAGTACATCATTTCTTTCAGTTTCTAGGTTTTTTGTGAATTAGCTTTAATTCTTTGACTGTGCTTCTGGTTTTGTGGATATCTTTGCATGTGAGATGTGTTTCTTGAACAAGGTAGATAATACTATCTTATTTTTTAATTCAGTTTGCTTCTATTTAATCATATATGGTGACCATTTATATTCAATGCTCTTATTGAGAGAAATTGATAAGGCCTGTGATTTTTCTTGGGCATTTTTTTGTGTTTAATTGTGTTAATTTCTGTCTAGTTTTCTTTTCTATCTGTGCTAGGCTTGTTTTTCTTCTATTTTCTGCGTCACTGTGAAATCTGTCTTTGGTTTCCTTATGTTTACATATCCGGGCAGGTAGTTTATTATTTCCTGTTCTCCTTCAATGGAGATTGTATTTTCTTCTTCCTCTCTGCATCTTCTGCTGTACTATTTTAGAGGTATTAGACTGCCTTAGTTTGTATGTTGCATTTTGTTTTGTTTTGTTTGCCTGAAATACCCTTTTAAATAGGCCAGTTTGAAAGGTAGCTTTACTGGATATAGCAATCTCAGCAGACAATTACTTATTTTTCATGTTTAAAATATATTATTTTGTGTTTTCCTGTTCATTCTGTTTGCTGATGAGTGATTTGATAGCTTTGATATGTTTGCTTTTGTAAATTCAGTGACACTTTTTTCCTTTGAGTTTTACTATGGTGATTTGTTTTGTATTTTTGATACTTTTGTCTATAGTATCTTGTTGAAAGATTTTCTCACACTGTCTGTTTGGGGTTCTAAAAATCTCTAAATTAGCATGTCCATCTTCACTGTTTTAATTTATACATGAAGTGAAAGTGAAAAGCTAATTACCAGTCAATTCATCATCTGAGAAACTAACTGGTGAATTCTTGGGACACTTGCGCTGACTGTAAATCTTCCTTAAATTTATAGTTTTCCCATATTGTTACTTTCTCCCACAGTTTCCTAGTATATTTTGTGTTGATAAAGCAAAATAATTGAAGGTTGTAACAGGTATTTGTTTGGACCATCAGTTCCTGAATATAGACACAGAAACTTCTTGTTAAGTATGAAGGTTTAGTGTTAGTTTAGGCTTCTTCAGTACCATATGTCTGACTTCCTCCACAGATGGCTGGCAAATCTTTTGTACCTCAAGTTCTTTCCCAGAGTTTGCAGCTTATTGTTCTGAGCAAATTCATCTACTAAGTAATTAATATGACTTACTTTATTTTTTCCCTAAGGAAAATATTCCAAATGTTGACAAAAATCTCTGATAACTGAAAAGTTTCTAGTGGAACTTGAAGGCAAATATCCTCTCACAGATCTCTGGTAGACACACTCCTTTGTGTAAGCTCCTGCTCTCCAACTCTGTTGACTTAGACTAAATGTTTCCAAGGTAAGATTTGAAAAGATTTAGAAGGTTTCAAGATGTGGATAATTCAATAAATGTTACAAGTGCATACAATTGGGAGGACAGTTCATTTTCCTAAACATAGGCTGATGTGCCAATGTCAATTATGGTCAACAGGTTAAAGAATCCTTGTCACTGATATTGTGTGGGTAGATAGTCTTTAAGGTACTTTTCTCTAAATATTAATCTTTGAACTAGCACAGGTCTGTGAAACTATTTTTGATGTCTGCAGCAAAGTAAGGCTGCTACCTGCTTATTGAAGTTATTAATCATTTCCAAAGTTTATTCTTCAATAAGTCTTAGCTTAGTCTTTTTAATGTTAAAGTTATACGACTTCTCTAATGAAATACCATGACAGTATCAGGTAGAAGTTGGTGTTAATGCTGTTGTTTTATTAGTGTCTTTACTTGACAATGATTTAAAAAGGATTTTTTATGTTGAGCATCATTAAGTGGTTTTCCTTTATAATGTATGGTATGACACTGATACGGCAGGGAAGATACACTCACTATATCATATTGGCATGACTATTTGCTGGATAATCAATACCACCATGATTGAAGTCGAGGCTCTCTCCCTTGGGTGGAATACACACCTGATAATATAAACTTGATCAAAAGCCTATGGCTGGGAGGGCATAGGTTCAACACATTGCTTATGTTCTCAAAATGACCATATTGTCAAACTGCCTTCTAGATCTTTGTATTTATACTCATAGGCTAGTGTGGCTCTTAGTCTGCAGCAGAGAAGCTCCTTTTTGTATAGAGTTAAAGCAGAGTCATATCTAATCAAAGTGCTAAAGATAAGTGATTGATGAGTACTCTTCCTTATAAAGAACAACTGTATCATATAATTATCATCACCATCAAGGCCCAGGGAACATCATGAATTTGAAGAGTTGGGCAATGGGGAAAGCTGCTGTGAAATGACACTGTCCAGATATGATAATGCAATTGCAGCCATGAACACATTATAACTAAGAATACCTGTACAAGACTAGAGGTTTTAACTTTCCATCTCTCTCTCTCTCTCTCTCTCTCTCTCTCTCTCTCTCTCTCTCTCTCTCTCTCTCTGTGTGTGTGTGTGTGTGTGTGTGTGTGTGTGTGTAGCAGAATATCATTAAATATCATTATATTGACATTTTACCCTCCAGTCAAGACTGATTCTGTCCTAGTCCAGTTCTCTGAGTCATCCAGTCTGTGGGTCCTGGTGCTCTCGGCCATGTCAGGGGTGGTCTTACTCTCCTGGAAAGGATTTTAGACTAGACTGATCACTGGTTGGCAAATCCCTTTATCTCTAGGCCGCTGTTATCTCAGGACAGCTCATTGGCAGGACCTACTGTTTGTTACATGGCTGGGTTGGTTTCCTACTCCCATCCATTTAAAGTTTTGCTTGGTCACAGGAGATGGTCAGTTCAGGCTACATATTTGCAATTGCTAAGGAGTCTTATCTGAGGTCATCCTTGTAGATTCCTAGGAGATTCCCTGGGGTCTGTTTTTTTACCTGACCCTGAAATGACTCCCTTTCTAGTAGTCTTTTTCAGGACTCTCCTTCCCCCACCCCAACATAAATCACTCATGATCCCATCCTCACCCACACTTTCCAGGATGATCTGGACATTTTCCTCATGAATCCTTCCTGTTACATATTCTCTCAAGGTTTGTGGATTGTACCAGAGTTATCCTTTATTTTACACCTAATATGTACCCATTAATGAGTACTGTAACATGAATAAACAAATGACCCAGATATTGATTTTGGGGTTCAAACTTCAAGCTGACATTCAGAAAAGGGAAGCAACTGGCCATTAGAACTCACCTCTAACTCAAGCTGAAAGGGTTGATCCACCAGTAGCTCTTCACCAGGTCTCAAACTGCTGCCTCTCCTCAGTGTGGCTGGAGAAGGAATCTCTCTGAGACCTTGCTTCTGTCTTGTATACTTCCCTAATATTGGGATTAAAGATGTGAACTACAATTTTATTTTAGATTGATTTACTCATGTGTAGATCTGTGTGATCTTGGACTCACAGAGATCTATCTCTTAATCCTGAGTCCAAGAATTAAAGGGGTGTCACTATCTTCCATGGCTTGTGGCTGACTTTGCTTTTCTAAATCCTCAGTCAAGCTTTAATATATTATAAATACCACTACAGAGTTTATGCCATATTTGTCTTTATAAGTCTGGGTAGTTTAATACATTTGCCTTCAAATTTCCTGGTGTTCTGTTTTTAAAAATTTGAGTAATACTCTAATGCAGAAATATTATGATACACAAATAGGGATGTCCTATGATATTTTATTGAGGAAGAAATCATTTATGTGAGAAGCCAAGAAAGCCAAGAACCAAAGGTCCGCACGCTGCTCTCCGGGATGAAACCAGAACCCAAAGTGAAAGAGTTTCCTCCCACTATCTCTTTTTATCCCCTCTATGCCTTATGTTCTATGTACTTGTGAACACACCCAAACGGGCGTGGTCAGAGCTGCCGGTATATAGACCTCTCCCTACAATACTCCATTGTGTAAATATAGCACATTTTCTTTATCCATTCCTCCATTGAGGGACACCTAGATTGTTTCCTAGTTATGGTTATTATAAATAAAGAGGCTATGAACAATTGTTGTGCAATTGTCCTTGTGATATTACTGAGTATCCTTTAGGTACAAGCCAAAGAGTGGTGTAGCTGGGTCTTGTAGATTGATTTCCAGTTTTATGATGAAACACCAAAGTGGCTGTATAACTTTGCACTCCCAACATCAAAGCAGAGTGTTTCCCTTGCTCCATAATGTCCCCAGAAGGAAGGAGTTATAGAAGTGTCAGTCATTCTCATCAGTCAGTTTATATTTCACATTTCCTCTTATTTTAATGATGATATATTATGTTGACGCATTTCAAATCAGTCTTAAACACACTGACACAAGGAAATTGTCATTCATGGAGTTTGACTTTATAACAAAGCAAATTCATATGACAGAGCATAGGTTAGCTGACTTGCTCAAGAATTCAAAACCACATTTTATTTTCATTTCTGTAATCCATATTGCAAACACAAAATTTATTTTTTCATAGTTTACCTATCAATTTTATGAGGTCCCTTTTTACATATTTTGTCAGTCTTGTATTAATAATTTTCCTCAGAAACAAAGGGTTAACATAGAAGACTCTTTCTGTTTTCAATGTCTGTGTATAACTACATTATAGTCATTAAATATGCTGAAAGCAAGGGGAATACATATGTAACTGATTTCTTCCTACTCATCATTAACTATATTTTTCTTAGTTTGGAATGAAATGACTTTAGATCTTCTGGGGTTTTAATAATTTTTTTGTTTGTTTCTACTTTTCCCAGTGCTAAAATATGCTGAAATTTAATACATTGCTTTATGCAATTTTCATATCTCTCTTCCTATAAATCCTTATTGTGACACATGAAATCATTTCTCTGTAACCTGTCTTTGTTTCCTATGAATTGAAGTTTTAGGTAAAAAAATTTATCCAATTCTAAAAGAGTATAAATCTGTGTTTTCACTGCAGTAATAGCTAGTTGTTTTAAGTTTCTAATTCATTTACGCATTTATCTAACTTTACTTTCATACTTATATCAATGAACTTTTTTTAAAACTGCGGCCTCTATGCCTTCAGTAAATGCATTATCAATGATATGATCCCAATGACTAGGAACACAGTCTTGTGGGCATCAACATATCAGCTACCACTGCTCTTTGGGTCTGATGTTTCAATTGATTGTAACAATTTTTATTAGTCTTTTACACTCCTGTTTGTGCTTTATATGCAAGTATCAAGAAGAATTTTCAGTGTTTTTCTGCAATCAAGTCATATTTACCTATAAAAACTGTCATTCAAAGAGTTAAATTGTGAAAACAAATAAAATAAAGTTATAAAGATGAAATCAGTAGTGAATATAGCGCTGTACAATTTCTCGCAGTATATATGCAACTTGTGGTGAGACATGAATAAGGGAGCATTTTGTCTGTACATTAAAGGAATGCAAGGATCAGTTGGATAGAAAAAGGGTCAAGCCCCAAGTGATAAAACTGTTCAGAAAGCAACAAAGCTCTAGACAGCAAATATATTTGAGAGAGGAGAGATGGCCTGCGAACCAGTTCAACTGGAGAAGAGGCTTCAAAGGAAATGGTGCATATTTTACCGGATGGTGTATTGGTTTTCTATTACTGCCATGAAAAATGACCTCAAATGCGATGCTGCCAAACAACACAAGTTTATGCCCTCACCATTGTGAAGGTGAGAAGCCTTCATGGAGCCAAAATCAAACAGCTGGTAGATCATTGTGTCTCTTCTGGGACCCCAAGAGGAAATGTGCTTTGCTGTCCTCTGTGGCTTCTGGGGACCGGTGCTATCTCAAACTCAGCTTTGTTTCTAATGCAAGCACTAGGGAGAGAGGCCTTCACTTCCTACCACCAGTCTCAGTCCCTTTTCTCAGGGTTGGGTTGGATACACAACACTCGCCCAGACTTCCCTAACTTCTTTAACTGAATCGTATAATCAAAGTGCCATATTAAGCAAAATATTTATAGCTGTTAAAATTAAGATATTCATAACTTTCAGGTGGGGACTTTTTTTTTCCTGCTGACTGCAGATGAAATGGCTAAAAATAGAGCTTCTCAGATCACTGCCTCAGGAGGTCACACTTAAGATTGCAGGAAAGAGAATGAGGACCCACTGGGGTGAATATGTCCCCAAAGTCACTGGAGCATCATCAGTCACCACAGCAATCATCCCAGGAGAGCTGCCTCCATCATCTAAGTGGTCTTAGCAGTTTACTTGGTTTTACTAACATTTATGTATCAGGAGCTCATTATTTCCATAACAGAGACCATGCTATCTGTGGCCTCTATAACACTACTGTTTTGAAACTTGATTCAGTCAGTGTCAAATTTTTCAGTGGGGATTTCAGTATTTAGTGTTTATGCTATAAGGCATAGTAGAAGATAAATCTAGCTAAAATAGCCAGGGTAGGATAGGACACAGGTCTAGCTATAAAACACAAGACATGGGGGAAATGGAAGATCACATGACATATTCCTCCATAAAAAAGACTGATATGAAATAAATAAAGAAAAACCCAGAAAACAGGCGTAAGACCACTGTAAGTTTATGCAATTATGTCTCAGCCTGATTCTCCCTGTGCCACAAGAAACAATGACTTTACTTCTTAAAATATTGTTATTCTAAGACTCAACCTCTCATGATTGACATTTCTCCCTAAGGCATATAAGATCAGGGAGTCTGCTGATAAGCGATATATAGAACAATGATTTGAAATATACAGAATGCCCGACAGTTTCTAAATCTACACTGCAATATCCAGGAAAGATTTCTTAAAACACATAGTTCCATAGTAGCTGAATGCTCCATCTCAGAATCTCCAAAGACAGGCCTACCAAGGTATTATTTTTATACACATTGCCCAATACCATTGCAGGGAGTTGATGCAGGTCATTGTTCTTACAGACAGGAATGAAAATGCTAGGCATGTGTGTATCTGTTTTCTCATATTGCAGAAAGAGACACTGGGCTCTAAAGGGATTTTTCTCCTTTATAGTTACAGATTTAATGAATTAGTCCTTAACCAAAAAAAACGCCACTGCAGTCCTATTACAGAGGCACAACAATTTGAAGCCCACAGCTATATGAAATACTATCATTTGGTTAACAAAATATTTCACGGGCAATGTTTCTGTCTTGCCAAGGATGTTTTGAGTTTGGCCTTAATATGCAGCCAGGATGGGAATGTGTCACTCAAAGAACTGATGCAACTAAGTGGATTTACACTTTCATTTCCTCTGAAGATATATGGACAATCTCCTGCTTTCGCCAAGAGGAACTTCAGATGTCACATCTAAGACTTCGGTCCTCCTGTCCCCCCCCCCCGACTGCCTCCACCGTCTGATATGTCTATTGTGTTTGAAATGTTAGAGATTCATGTCTTCCCTTGGGCCTGTAATACATTCTCTTAAATCATTCCAGAGAATGGAAGTTTGATTAGAGTGCTGCATCTGAAACGTCAGAGGTTTCATCCCTCATCATCTGAATGAAATCAAGTACACAGACGGATGTGCTCAGAGATAACACTGGCGTAGAACTTCAGAAAGCCTTACACGCTACCTAAACTATTAAACATTTCAAGTTTTGTAGTTTCTTCTTTGAATTCAATAATGTAACCATGCAGATACATTTTATAAGGGAATGCAACTTTTATTAAATCAAGCCAATATTCTGTTTTCTTTTTCATTGCTGTTTTCTCCCAAAAGTTTGTATGCCATTGCAAGAAAATATACTCTACTTTGCCACTGAGGTAAATCAACAAATGTCAGAGTTCTTGAGGAAATTACCAGTAATTGAACTTATAAAACAAATAAATTAATGCACCAATCTGTGATGGGCTAACATTAGGTGGCCCCTGTGATATTTTTCTCCTGTTTCTCATGCCCCATGTGATCCCTTACCTTGAGTGTGAACAGGACATTACATGCTTCTACTTAAAAGATAACAATTTAAAAAAATTGAATATGGCCCTGTGGTGAGGTGCATGTGACTGTATGATATCCTGATTATGCGCCATTTTGTGCTGAAGTTCTTCTTATTGGAATCTCTCATTCACTAGCTGTCTCTGACAAAGAGAATGACAGTTTTTGAGAGTTTCATTTGGTAAGGAATTGTGGGTGAGGTCTGGAGGTAAATACCTACTAAATGGCACAGAGGAGTGTTCCTAAGTTTCCACACCCTGACATATCAGGTCAGAAGTCTTGAACTGAGAACCACCGACAGGGACATACAAAAAATGCTCCAAGAAAACGCCTTCTATAAGCAGAGAACCTCTTTGATAACAACTGCTTTTACATGAACAGCAGGAGGATACATGCCCCTAGGACAATGCTTTGCTGTGACTAAACAGCAAAAGGATAAGTCAACCTAAGGCTGTGGTTTCGGTGTGGCCAAGACGAGTTGTTTTCCTTCCATCATCAGCCTTAGCAAAGCAGGCCACACTCGGTAGTCAGGCAAACTGAGATGTCATCTGCTATCCTATTTTCTGTCCAGTGAAATCAGGCAATATTTTGACACTCTCATTCCCTTACCAATTTCTCCCTGTAATGTCTCAACAGACACCTAGCAGAGAAATGAATCTACATTACTACCTGGCAGTGGAACTTAGAAAGATAGTTCAAGATTCATGGATTCCCCCTGGGCGTTTCCCTTGCCTTCATAATGTCAGATGGAATCACGGATAGCTGATTTTCCTCCCCTCCTCGAATCGACAAAACTAAACAAGGCATAGGAATTGGTGCTTTTTAGCGTCCTACATTATTTTTACATTTTCCTATCAGAATAATATAGAATGGGGCATTAAAAGTAACATTATTTAGGGAACTGTACTTTATCATGACTATGTGAGTAGGACCTAATGGATTCTTGAGCCCTCAACCTAACTTAGCATCACTGAGTTCAAGGAAATGGGGAAACAGGTTAATTGCTACTCCAAGGCTCCATACATATAATCTGTTATCTTTGAGGAACATTTGGTCAGTGAAGATCAAGATGGAATTTATCTATTTCTTTTACCTTGCAGCAATAAAGCAACTTGAAGCAATTCTCAGATTCCTTTTTTGGTGGGTGTTTGTGGAACATATCCGGAACCTCAATTCCAAGCCCCTCTGGAGAAGATGAAATTGTATAAGTTATCTCACTTTCCCTAAAATGAAATCAGCAAGACTGAGAGTGAAAAGTAAGTCTACCCCACCTACCTGAAATGAGACTATGTGCTTCAGCACGCTACTTTAAATAAGATAGCATTAGGGGCCAAGTAGAGCAACAAAACCTGCATTCACTGAGTTATTACACTTCATCTCATTGGGAGATTGCATGACACATAAAAAATGTTAAATAAAACCCACAGTCTCAAAATAATGAGTCCAAGATAAAATCAAATTCACATATAATAACCAGAAAAGTCAAAATGGGAATAAGAATTATAATCCTTAAATTTAAGCATTATATTAATCAGATGTTAGCATTATCTGATACAATAATTAAAGTAGTCACTATAACGATTTAGCAAATAGTTACAAAGTCTTTGAACTAAGTCGCAGGTCACAAAAATAGAAAAATACTGGGATGGAGATAGAAATTATCAAGAAAACACAGACCTAAAAAATATAACAGGTAAAATTAAAAATAGAAGATTGGATAATATCAATAGAATAGTAGATAGATGACTTCTGATTACAGAACTCTAAGTCTTTTCCTGTGTATAGCTCATGTAGCATAGTCTTCCATCTTTTCATACAAATCAGTCCCAGAGCCCCACAAGACACAAGGTCAGGTCTACCACAACAAGATTCTTATTTCTAGTACCTTGCCTAATTTTTAAATTACTTTCTTTTGTGTTAGTTGTTTTTCTTACTGTTATGATAAAATATCAGACAAGAAGCAACATGAAAGAATAAAAGGGACTTGTTTAGCTCAGTTGAGAGTAGAGTTCATCGTGGCAGGGATTGGCTTTTGGCTGTGGTTTCAAGAATCAGGGGATCTGACACACATCCAGGCAGACCAGGAAGCACTATGAGATGAATTCTGCCACTCAGGTTGCCTTCCCTTTTCCTCTTCTGTGCAGTCTGTGACAGGAGTCCACTGGATGGTGCCATCCAGAGAGAAAAATGGTGTCCCTGATCTAAGTTAAGCCTCTCAAAGCACCTTCACAGACACAGACACACAAAAGTGGAGCTCAGTGATGTCCTTGCTGCTGCTAATCTGATCAGGCTGAAAACCACTGAATAACCAGTTCTAAATATAACAGCAATTGGAAATGTTTTAAAAATTAAGAATAGTATAACAGAAGGCTTGAACACTCACAATGGGAAGAACATAAAAATACAGGATAGTAGAGGTAAGCCTGCCATTCTATCTTTGGGATTATAATAAAAATCGGTAGCAGGGTTAAAGATAGGCTAGCATCTGTTGGTATTAAGGGAAATACTTAAGACACTTGTTTTTAACAGTGGGGAGGAATAAACAGGGAAGTTTAAGTGTTAGTACATTAATATCATAAGATTGTGGTAAGTTATTCATACAAATGTTATACAGCCCAGAGAAAAATGCAAGAAAATTATAAGAAGTAGAATAAAATCAAATCATTAAAAGTTTCATTAAGCCTACCCAAAAGTGACAGCAGAAAAAGTAAGAAAACAAACCAGTTACAGCAAAACACAAACCCAAATGAAATCAATCAAACAAATGAATAATAAACAGTATAAACGAACTTTAACTGGCTAGAAACTACCATTTCTATAAATGTTACTATACAATAATTAAAAATCAGATGGTACACAATAATACACAGATAAATAGAGAAATGCACACACACACACACACACACACACACACACACACACACAACATATATGCACCAAACAAGAAAGTCTGAATGTGTCTGAATGTGTATGGAATGTTAATGAATATGCATGAAACAAAAATCTGAAAAGAAAAACATCTATGTTTTACATTTTTGATGCTCAGTATATGATCATATTTTCATCCTTTTCTATATCTAGATCTCAAAATTTAGCAAATTATTATTTTTAGACAAATTCCCACCCATACATGATGCTTATTGATCACCCTCAAATGCTCCCTGCCATTCTTGTCAACACTGCATCCTGTCTATAAAACTATTCTTATATTCATAACAATTTATTTCGTTTTTGTGGTTCATCTGAGATTAACCAGGGCAGTCTGTGTGAATATGATTTTGTAGTGAAATGTTGGAGTCTGCTAGGCTCAGCAGTGGACATCCAGATAAATGCAGTAGCTTTCAAACCTACAAGAACTATCAGTAGTCAATAGTTCAGTGATAAAGTATAGTACCCATTAGCCCTCCTCAGTTTTTTTGTCTTCTTATTGGGTTATGGAGCTGTTCTTATGTATAATATTTTACCTTCTAAATATGATAGTTAAGATGGAGAGATCTAACAAGACCAGGGGACCAGCTGTTCCGACGGGACCAGGTAAAACAGGCCCTGCATCCGAGCCTGCATTCCAGTGCCTGGGGATTGCCTGGGAACTTCCACAGAGCTTCCCATCCTCGTGGGAGCCAAGGAGCCAAGATTCCAGGTCTTCTCTTCCACCAATGAGACCAAGAAACTAGCTGATCCAGGTAAACAAAGCCCCTGCATCCATTTTTGCTTTCCAGTCACTGGGGACAGCCACAGAGCTTCCCATCCTAGCAGGAGCACCCCATATCCCAAGTCTTTCACTATTTGCAGATGATAAGATAGTTTACATAAATGACCCAAAGAACTCTACCAGGGAACTCTTAAAGCTGATTAACACCTTCAGCAAAGTGGCAGGCTACAAGATCAACTCAAGAAAATCAGTAGCCCTACTATATACAGATGATAAAAGGGCTGAGAAAGAAATTAGAGAAACATCACCCTTTACAATTGCCACAAACAACATAAAATACCTTGCGGTAACTCTAACCAAACAAGTGAAAGACCTGTATCACAAGAACTTTGAGTCTTTAAAGAAAGAAAGTAAAGAAGCCCTCAGAAAATGGAAAGATCTCCCATGCTCTTGGATAGGTAGGATCAATGTAGTAAAAATGGCAATCCTGCCAAAAGCAATCTACAGATGCAATGCAATCCCCATTAAAATCCCAGCACAATTCTTCACAGACCTTGAAAGAACAATAATCAATTTTGTATGGAAAAACAAAAGACCCAGGATAGCCAAAACAACACTGTTCAACAAGGCAACGTCCGGAGGCATCACCCATCATGACTTAAAGCTCTATTATAGAGCTATAGTCCTGAATACAGCTTGGTATTGGCACAAAAATAGACAGGTAGACCAATGGAATCGAATTGAAAACCCTGATATTAACCCACACACGTATGAACATCTGATCTTTGACAAAGAAGCTAAAAATATACAATGGAAAAAAGAAAGCGTCTTCAACAAATGGTGCTGGCATAACTGGAGGCTGGCATGTAGAAGAATGTGGATCTTTCCATGTTTATTGCCATGTACAAAACTTAAATCCAAATGGATCAAAGACCTCAACATAAATCCAGCCACACTGAACCTTTTAGAAGAGAAAGTGGGTGGTGCCCTTGAATGAATTGGTACAGGAGACAGCTTCATGAACATAACACCAGTAGCACAGACAGTGAGATTCCTCAGAAAAATGGGAATAAACCTACCACAAGACCCAGCAACTCCTCTCTTAGGCATATATCCAAAAGATGCCCATTCATACAACAAGGATGTCTGTTTCACTATGTTCATAGCAGCATTATTTGTAATAGCCAGAACTTGGAAGCAACCTAGATGCCCCTCAACCAAAGAGTGGATAGAGAAAATGTGGTACATTTACACAATGGAGTACTATTCAGCAGAAAAAAAACAATGGAATCCTGAAATTTGCAGGCAAATGGATGGCACTAGAAGAAACCATCCTGAGTGAGGTAACCCAGTCACAAAAAAGAGAAACATGGCATGTACTCTCTCATATGTTGATTTTAGACATAGACCTGGGGAGTGCCAGTTTACAATCCCATGGCCAGAGTGTCTGGGAAACAGAACCTTCATTCAGTGGCTGATGGAATCAGAGGCAGACTCCTACAGATAAACACTGAGCTGAATTCAAGAAATCTAGTGACAGAGAGGGAGTACTGATGACCAAAGGCATTAATACTTGGCTGGTTTAACTCCCAGAAACAGCTGTCCTGACAAGGGTTAGCTCTTGAATCCCAGACTGATGCCTGGGAATCTAGCATGGGACTGATCAAGAGCCCCTGAATGTGGGTGTCAGTGAAGAGGCCTAGGTAATCTATTGAGCCTTGGGTAGTAGATCAGTATTTATCCTGGGTATACAAATGGACTTGGGACTCCCATCCAACAATGAGAGATGCACTCTCACCCTGAATTCTTGGGGGAGGGTCTAGGCCCTGCCCTGGATGAAATGACAAACTATGGACACCTCCATGGAGGGCCTCACCCTCCCTGGGGAAATGAGGGCATATTGGGTGGGTTGGTAAGAGGGCAAGGGAGCAGGGGAGGGGAACAGAGAGGATCCAGGAATTGACATGTGAAGCAACCTTGTTTCTAATTTAAATTTAAATTTAAAAATAAAAAATACATATAAAAGATAGAGAGATCTCTTTAATGTATATAAAGTTGACAATTGCTAGGGTTATTTTTTTGTCTGTTAATTCAGTAGACTGCACAAAATAATTGTTGCTTAAGACCACAATCCCCTCCCAACTGTACAGTTAAGCCAGGATTGGAAAGATGCTATGTTTCTGCTCTTTGAAGCATTGCTAGCATTGCTACTGTGTATCACTTAGAAGTTAGAATACTAAAACGACTAGTTGTTGTAGTGAGAATTTGATGTTAGCTGTCAGCTAAGCTTAGTGAGGGCTTTGGTTTCAGGATAGTGTTATGTACTTTGGATGAGAGTTTGGTTTCAATTACCTAATATTCCGAAAAAGCCACCAAGAATTTCTGTTTCTTTTTATGAGCTAGCCTCAGAAAACATTTATTATGCTGTACAGATTGAAGTGAATAAAGAAAGACCTTTATTCTTGCCAAGAAACTACCAGTGTAAGATATTTGGTAAGAGAAGTTTGTTCAAGCTATTTCTGAAACACACAGGTAAAATTTAACTTTATTTCAGAAGAATATGTGAATAAGTCTAGCAGATATTAAAAAATCTCCAAATCTGAATTATGTAGCATATTAATTACTTAATGGTCACCTTGTAACCTGCTGTTAGGTGAGACACACAAAGTTTTGTTCCTATCCAAATATTTGTAATTGTTTGAGTAGAGGAGGATTACATGGCCCTTAACATGTGCACGTATTTTCTATATTTTCCTTAATTTCTCTTATTTTTCAAATTCATTGTTCAGGAAATAGATGGAGAAGTGATGTAAGCTTTTCCTTCAGCTTCCTAAGGGAGTTTCTGGTAATTAAAGACAAATTGGAAATGGAAGTTTTGTGAACCTACTTTCAGAAACAGCACCTAGGCCTTGATATGTCTGCTACCGACTCCTTGTATGTCTGTGCTGTCTCTCTCAGCTCTTTAGACAGGAAACCTGCTTCATCAAGATGCTTTATGTAATCTTCGGGCTTTATCTCTAATTAAGTCTCATTATCCTTTATCCTTACATTGGACCTAGTTTTATTGAGTTGATCTGTAATAGTGAAGGCTTACTTATGGGGGACTCTGTGTCAAGCAGGTTTCCCTTCTTGCCTCTCTCTTTCAAATGAGAGTGCAATAATGGGGATTGGTCTATATCACTGGGAAACTTTTTAGAAAAACTACATAGAAAGGGTGATTAATATCTTTCCTTAAGTTCTAGCATGACAGGAACATAATCTTGAATTTCTTTTAAATTACTTTCCCAGGGGAACAGATATACAGAGGCTTATGATAAACTTTGCATCTACTCTTTAGTTTCTTAAGGAAAACTTAAACATCCTTCTAAATGTTTTATAGATTAAGTGCCCAATTGTAGGAGGAAGTCTGATGCCGCCATTAAACATGTGACTTATTAGAGGCACATACAGATGAGGTAATAAAAGGGCGGTTTACCACACCGCTAACCACACCCACTTTAGGCAGGACTAAAGACGTATACGTACGTGGGCGGAACTACGTCACTAGCCAGGCCCACTTTTGGACATGGCTAGGGGCGTTACGGGGGAAGGCATAAAAGACAGCACACAGGAAGTCTCGCTCTCTTTTCCTGGAGTTCGGCTTCTGGTCCGGCAGCTAGCTGAAAACTGCTCCTCTGGGTTTGGTATCTTGTGAGTAAATTTCTACATTAAATACTTAGCTTTACTGTCAGTAATTTTGTGTCGCGTATCGTTACAGCGTCCGGTAAAGCCTACACCCAATAACTCCAACCCATTGCCCTAATATTCCTACAAGCTCACTAACATGCATATTGCATTAACTTGTAACACATCCTTCCTGTAATCTTTCTCTTCATGAAGAACTTCTCTGGTAAACTATTGGCCTTCATGATAAGTATTGTTCTAAGCAGCATTATTACTCACAAAAATGATTACACAATAAGGTTTGTATCCCCTTTTCCACTATTGCTCCTTTCAATGCCTGAACATTTCAGGTAGCATTTGTTTTACACAATTTGTACCTTGTGAAGGTAATGTTGTGATTTTTAGCAAGATGTTGTAAGATATAATGAATATACTATATATACCTGTTGGGTCTGAAATCTATTTCAGTGTCTACATTTATTTTCATTATTAAAAATTATATTGAACTACTTTGGATATACTATTGTCCTTATTGAGAACATAATGCAATGTATGTGACAGTAAATTAATTGTATACTTTATAATGATATGTATAATGCCATTTAAGTTACTTTGTGTGCGTAACTGGTCATTAATTTCATTGGTTGCTTCCTTCACCAAACACACTTTCCTTACACTTCAGCTATGACAAATGTATAGTGACAGGATACTGAAGGATTAACACTGCATCATACCACATGGCAAGTGATGTAACTGAAATTGGGTTGGAATTTGTAAAATGGTAACCACATATAATTTTTTTATTAACTGTATGGTAATTCTGGGTCCAGACTTAGAGAAACACAACATCACTTGTCTACATTTTAGGAGTGGGCTTGAGAGTTTGTCACATTATGTTCTATATGTACAGAGATATTTCCTAAAAAACAAGAACGTCAACATGCTTTGTGCCAGTGTATCCTCTGGTAGTATGCTTCAAATTATGATTGCAGATTAGCATTCAGTAATTATTCCATACTGATTTTCTTCAGTGCTCTCTGCAGTGTCTACTATTGATTGGAACATGGATAGGCAGCCAGGCTAAAGTTAGTCTACATTAATGGACTGCTAAATTAAATTATGTGATAACAATTTAGGGCAAAAATAGACACCGGAGTCAGACAGTAGAGGACATGGAAACCAAAAAATATATAAATTAGGCCAAGAAACTAGCTTAGAAGAAAAATAAAAATAAAGCTACAAGAATATTTATAATAGGCTAGAACAAAAGGAACACTTTTGCAGTAGAGATTGAGGAGTGAACATCTGTAGTAAAGAAAAGCAGAAACCCACACCTGCACAGTTGCAGGGAAGTAGACAGTGTGATTTCTCAACATTTTATTCTTAAAGTGAGGTCTCTATATGTCTTTCTTTCTTTAAACCTTTCTTTTAGCTTGGCAAAGAGTCTTAACTAGGAAAAGATTATTGTTTTCACTAAAAAAATCAGTAGAAAACTGGATTTCACAAGAATCTAAATACTATAAATTATTATGTTAGACTGACAATATTTAAAATCTGGTTGTTTCAAGATATGCCTAGGAAAACAAGTGCTTCACAGAAACTCAATGGGTTACTGAAAGATCTGCACAACTGGCTCACTGATGCAGTTCAGAATCAGCTGTATTTTCCAGATGCTGAAATAAAGACACCGAGTTGTGAGCAGACTAATCTGAAGACAAGGAAAGGTCCTTCACTTGACCTGCATTTATTTGTTATTCTAGTGTGGAGCTCACTGTGTTTTATTTTCTTTTTATGTCTTTATAGATTTTCAAAAAAGAAACTATATTCATCTTATTACTACCAGAAAATACAGTAAGAGGTCTTGATGATTTGACCTACTAAGAACAGTTTTTTTGAGAAAAATGCAGAAACTACTCTCCCTATTGCAAAAGTGAAAACATTCTTAGTGACATGGTACACTTGCTATTCAAATTTTAGCTGTCATAAGCTATTACAACTTCAGAATGAATTTTCAGAATCCATTAGGGTTGCATTTTTCACTTATTCAAGTAAAAATCATTAATGATGGGAAATGGAAAAATAAAAGACTTGCTATATAATTGTTTCATTAAGAAAGCAATGATATTAATATTAGTTGAATGATTATAATTCCAGGAAAAACAGCTATTAATATGTTCAATAAATTTACAGGTCTGTGTTAGAGAGATTGCTCAGTAGGCGATGGTGCCTGCTGCCAACTCTGACAACCGATTTCCCATCCCAGGACCCAGATCATAGTAGAGAGAGAGAACCAACTCTGGAGAGATGTCCTTTAACCTCCAGATGTACACTGTAGCTCACCCTCACTTCCCCCCAGCAAATTAATGCCTAAAGAAATAAAGTGATTGGAAAAATAATAAACTCTTCCTGTTAATATAAGATCTATAAGAGTTGATGAACTGACACTTAAATTCTGGTTGCTTATTGTTATTTGAAATGTTTAAGACAAAAAGTCGATTTTAGATTTCAGATAATTTTGGGGGGGAGCAGTAAGAGTTTGGATTAACAAATTTTCTTAATAACAATGAGAAATCTTGATGAGACAAAATCCTAATTTAAATTTATTTATGATTTATGACTCATATATCTTCCATCCATATAGGCTGCAGAAGTTTCATGAGGTCTCTCCATCAGCCCATACATGTGGCCACAAAGACTTTACTATGGCTGTTTAACATAGCAAGAAAAGTCAGGTGTATGGTTTATTGATAGGTCAGCATAATGTGATGTCACCTAGTGGAAGGGGGTGACAATTGTTTTAGAGATACTGTCATGGATGGCCTATAAAGGGTAAGGTATTCACTCTTGGACATACACAAAAGGGAAACAAATTCAGAGTACAATCCAGATACTTGGTGTGCTGAGTTTGCTTTCTGTTGCTGTGATATACAGGATGGCTAAAGGCAACACAGGGGATAGATGGACTTTTTTCAGTTTTACTTCCAGGTAACAGCCTATCATTGAGGGAACTCATTGCAGGAATCTAGAGCACAAATCGTGGAGAAAGGTGGTCATTGGCCTCCTTTCTCTGCAACTTGTCCAGTCAAGTTTCTTATATAACCCTAGACCAACTTCTACAAAAGGCAGGACCAACAATATTCTGGGCTCTTCCACATTAATCAACAATCAAGATGATTCCTCGCAGACTTGGCCATAGCCATCCTCATCTGGGCAATCCCTCAATGGAGACTCTTCCTAAACAACTCTTGGTTGTGTCTAGTTGAGAATAAAAACTAACCAGAACACCTGCCGACAATTATATGTCATGGCACTGTTCATTATTTATGCATACTTCTGATACGTATTTCTCAATATATTGAAATTATAATCGCCCTCAGAAATCCCATTGTACTACATTAATTGTGAAAGTTTTGTTGCCTAGACTCTTTTTTCCCTTTAGGATTCAAAAAGTAGAAACGGCAACATAACTGAACTCCTTCTAAAAAGATTTTAATCAAGTGTTACCTCAGCAGGCAACAGATGGAAGAAAACCATTTGATAACCGTTTGGTAGCAATGTGCCCAGCACACCATATGAAACACAGATGTTTATCTGGAATGGCGTTGAAGTTGGAGAATAAAAACTTGGAAGAAGAAAGCTTTTGAGTCCCAAAGCCTCTCCAATGCCATATTGTAAACAGGCAAGACAGTCTCTAAGGGGTCATGTTAACATCTGAATCTTATAATTTTCTAATAATAGAAGATACATATGTGTGCTCATGTTCAGTCAGCACCAACACACCTAGTAAAGATGTCTTTTTGCATTTTCTGAACAATATTTCCCATTGTTAAGATTTCATGAAAAATTTCTTTCCTTTTTTACATCTCTTTTGAATTTTATACACAACATTTCATTGTAGGCCCCGTGTTATGTGATTAAAATCCTTATTGATTCCTACACATCATTAACTCCCTTTAAAATGTGTAGCTACCCATCTCGGCCATCCCCTCCCCTCCTGTTCTCATAACAACCTTCCCCCTTACCACCTCCTCCTCTAGTTTTCCCTGTAGATCTCATCTAATTTCACTTGCCAGGGTGAGCCATGTGCCCCTTTTAGGGTCCTCCTTGTTTCCTAGCTTCTCTGGAGCTGGGGATTGTATTCTGGTTATATTTTGCTTTATATATAATATACACTTATGAGTGAATACATACCATGTATGTCTTTCTGAGTCTGGGCTACCTCACTCAGAATGCTTTTTTTTTTTTCTAGTTCTATCCAGTTACCTGCAAATTTCATGAGGTCATCATTTTTTATTTCTGAGTAGTACTCCATTGTGTAAAAATGCACCACATTATCCTTATCTATTCCTTGCCTGAAGGACATTGAGGTTGTTTACAGGTTTTGGCTATAAAAATGCTGTTATGAACATGGTTGAGCAAATGTACTTGTGGTATGATTGAAAATCCTTTGGGTATAACACCAGGAGTGGTATCGCTGGGTCTTGAGGTAGACTGATTCCCAATTTTCTTAGAACCACCATACTGATTTCCAAAACAGTTGTGCAAGTTTACACTTCCACCAGCAGTGGAGGAGTGTTCCCCTGACCCCATATCCTCTCCAGCATAAGCTATGCTCAGTATTTTTTTTAAAACAGGTCTTGCCTCGAGTTTATTTGTAAAAACAGCACAGGGCACGATCACCTTGTGTGTAGGTGTGTCACACAAATCCATGTGTCTTCAGTGGCAGAAACCTTTTTCTATGGGGCCTTCACAGGGGCCTGGACACCTTTGGGAGCCTGAGCTGAAACCTGAGCATTAGCTGGAGCAGAAGCCTCTGCCTTGGTTTGAACCTTAGGCTTTGACTGGCAGTGCCTAGGACTCTTGGCTATGTAGTTTCTATCCCGCTTCCCAAGCTTGGGGTGAGCGATGAAAGCAAGGCGGCTGAGTTTGCGGCTGGGGCCCTTTGGCATCTTGGGCTTCACCACCTTGGGTTTCATCAGGTCCTTGATGGCCTCTGCGCGTGTGCTCATTGCCTTGGCATTGTTTGCCTGCATCTTCTTCAGGCCTTTCTTGTGCTTCTTGGCAAAGCGCATGTTTGACCCCCTTGAGAGATTCGTATCTTTGTGATCAGGGTTTCTTGATGCCATTTCTGTGCCATTTCCTGGACTGGTTATGGGTGGTGTGATTCTTGGAGTTGGTCATGTCTGAACGGTATCCAGCGGCTCCCGAAGCGGCTGGGACCGGGAAGAGAAAGAGAAATATGCTCAGTATTTTTTATCTCAGTCATTCTGTCAGGCATAAGATTGTGTCTCAGAGTCATTTTATTTTGATTTGCATTTCCTTGATGGTTAAGGATGCTGATCACTTCCTTAAATGTGTCTTGTCCATTTGCAATTCTTCTGGTGAGAATTCTCTGTTTAGCTCTATACCCCATTTTTCAATTGGGTTATTTTGTATTTTGATGTCTAGTTTCTTCAGTTCTTTAAAATTTTGGAAATCGGCCCTCTGTCAGATTTGGGATTGGTAAAGACCTTTTCCCATTCTGGAGGCTGTCAATTTGTTTTATTGGCAGTGTACATTGCCTTACAGAAGCTTTTCAGTCTCAGCCCATCTCATTTATTGATTGTTGTTGTCAGTGTCTGTGCTACTGGTGTTATATTTAGGAAGTGGTCTCCTGTGCCAATATGTTCCAGGCTACTTCACACTTTCTCTTCTATCAGGTTCAGTGTAACTGGATTTATATTGAGGTCCTTGATCCACTTGGATTTGCATTGTGTTCCTGGTGATAGATATGGATCTATTTGCAGTCTTCTGAATGTTAACATCCAGGTATGCCAGCGCCATTTGTCAAAGATGTTTTCCTTTGTCCATTGTACCATTTTAGCTTCTTTGTCAAAAATCAGGTGTTCATAGGTGTGTGAATTGACACCAGGGTCACTGATTTTATTTCTTTGTTTTTATGCAAATACCAAGCTGTTTGTATTACTATAGCTCTGTAGTAGAGTTTCAAGTCAATGATGGTTATGCCTCCAAAAGTTCCCTTCTTGTACAGGATTGTTTTAGCTATTTTGTTTATGTGCTATTTTGTTTTTTCATATGAACTTGAGTATTTTTTTAAGGTTTGGGGAAAAATGTGTTTGGATTTTGATGGGAATTTCATTGAATCTTTAGATTGCTTTTGGTAAGATTGACATTTTTATCATGCTGATCCTTCCTATCCAAGAGCATAGAAGGGGTGTAGTGGAACAGCAATAAAAGAGATATTTTAATAGAGAGAGGCATTATGAGCTTAGGAAGAATCCTGTTGCTGGGGTAACTCCTAGGAATCCATAAGGAGGACCCAAGGTAAGACTCTAAGAAATAGTAGAGAGCCTGATCTGGCATACCCCTGTAATCAGATTGGTGAATATCAGTGCTATCATCATAGAGCCCTCATCCAGTAACTGATGAAACTAGACACCAAGAACCAGGCTGAGCCCTGGGAATCTGGTTGAACAGAGGAACAAGGGAGGATGTGAGCAAGGGAGGTCAAGATAGAGACATCTACAGAAACTCATGAACTCTCGACCTACAACAGTGGTGACTCCAGCAAACCAACTAAGCCCTCTGTGTGTGAAAGACAGTTGTGAAGCTTGGACTGGCTGATGGGCTTCTGACAGTGGGACCAAAATACAAACCTGGTTCATAAGATAGAATGGTGGAGCCATTAGGGTGGATGCCATGTTAAGTGTCAGTAGCACCACAATATTATCCAGGTACATGAGCTAGCTTGTCGGCTTGTGGGAGCCCACTCCTCATAGGGGAATGGCATGCTCACTTGGTCTTATTGCATGGGAGAGGGACCTGACCCTTTTCTTAACCTATTGTGCCACACTATGTTGACTTCTCATGGGTGCTCTTACCTGTGAGAAGGAGTAAACAGGGTTTTGATGGGGGTTGGGTAATGATGATAGGAGGAGGCAAAGGGGGTGTGGAAGATGGGTGAGAGGGAGAACTGTGACTGGAATGCAAAATGAAAAAAAAAAGGAAAAAAGAAAGTAAAAGAAATTATAGAATCAAAATAAAATGTGTATCTCAGAGCATTAAGGTTTTCTAGATATTGCATGTCACATTATCCTTCTGGGAATCTCCACTGCCCATCTGCAATGGTTGCATTTTTTTCCCTTATTCATTAGTATTTTGAATTTCAACGTCTTTAAAGGAAGTTCCCATGCAAAGATGAGAGAAAGCACTGAGGGGTCTGACATTTGAAATCATGGGAATACACTGAAATACTTATATCAGAAGGAATTTATATATTCCAGAGGAAGTTAGGCCAAGGTCTATTATTTGTAGCACTTCAGGTGTAAGGACAAGTGGCTAATTACCAGCTTTCTTCCAGAGTCCCTTATTAACTGAGTTCTCAGGAAGAAAGTGTTGAGCTACACTAAACATTTTACAGGTCTGCTGCGTCCACTGCGCAGCCTGTGTCTGAGAATGTGCGGAGGGTGTCGGGGATTGACAACACAGAGACTCGTTCAACAGTGTAGAGAAAATTTTAAGCAGGCCCCAAAAAGGCTCAAGAAAACTTCCCAAGAAAGGCTTCCCTCCAGAAAAGCTTCTGCTCTCTCCTTACCCTTGGCTGGTTCTGCCCTGACACCAGAAACTGATTTTGGGTGTGTCAGAAGAGGTGGTTGGTCTTTGGACAAGGTCGAGGTCAGGGCGGTTCCAGTGGGCTAGCCCTTTTCAGGAACTTATTGCCCCGGGCATTGAATTGTTTTTAGTAAACATTGTCTTACAGCTGCCTACTCCCAGGCCAATGGGGAAGTGGGTCTCTGCTCAAGGTCAGATGTCCCCACACAGGTCCATATAACAGATTAGAATTACAATGATGATGCAGAGTTGAAGTGCCAAAGCTTGGGAGCCAAATAACCTTTAGTTTAACCCTTTAATAGACATTTACTGTTCATGTTTGTCTTATATTTAACATCCTTGTGGCTATTAGATACATTTCTTTGGAATGTTCAAGTAGAAGTCTATTTTCCACCAATTCAGAAGCTAAGAATATCAGCACACAGAGCATCTGAGTTTGGAGTAGAGGATTCCAAACTTTGCTTAACCTCCTCACATGAAGACGAATTGTACACAGCTAACATGTGTTGGCAGAAAGAGCTATGCAGAGAAACCCTGACTTGAAAAACAACAACAAAAATCAGGCTTAAAATGTTCTATGTTTTTGTAGCCTACCCCAAATCCATCAGGCACTTGTTGGTCTTGACTCAAACAGGGGTCACATATCATGTATCTTGCCTATCAGATATTTACATTATAGTTCATAACAGTAGCATATTTACAATTAAGAATTAACAATGAAGTGATTTTATTGTTGGGGATTGTGATGGCTATTCCTGTTTGTCAACTTCACTATATCTAGATTGAACTATAATTCAGAAATGGAGGACATGCTTGTGAATTAGATCTTGAGACAGGAAGACAGACAGCCTTTGATCTGGGTCTTGAGGCTGGAAGATAGAGGCACTTGATAAGGATCTTAAGGCTGAAAGGCACACATTTAATTTGGGTCACACCTTCTGCTAGAAGCCTATAAGGACAGTGGAAGAATGAAGGGCTTGTTCTTCACCTGCTTGCCCTCATCATCAGCATATCCATTTACTTGCATTGAAGCCTACGTCTTCAAGATTTCAGCATATACAGAAGACCAGCTGGAAAACCCAGCATTGTAAGACTTACCAATTGCTAGATTCCTGGACTTTTTCTTAACAACTAGTTATTGTTATATGGCAACCTGTAAGTCATTCCAAGAAATTACTATCTATCATTTATCTATCTATCTATCTGTCTGTCTGTCTGTTTGTCTGTCTGCCTGTGTTTCTATAGATACAGATAAGTAGATATAGCTATACAGATAAGCATAGGTGGAGAGAGAGAGGGAAGAAGAGAGAGAGAGAGAGAGAGAGAGAGAGAGAGAGAGAGAGAGAGAGAGAGAGAGAGTGTTGTTCTATAAGTTCTGTGACTCAAGATAACCCTGACTAATACAGGGGTCACAATGACATGAGGAAGTGTATTAAAGGATCACAGCATTAGTAAGGTTGAGAACCACTGCTCTTTAGTTACTCCTATGTAGAAATTAAAGTAATGTTAGTGTGCATAGACTTTCTTAGAGGATTAAAAACAAACAAAGAAAATCTAGAGGATGGTATTGGTTGATAAATGTTTTCATGAGACAGTGACTTTTTATCATCCAGCAAGTGGCATCCTATCATTAATAAACTTGATTTAGAAAATCATTAAAAAAACATGAGTGCTATTTAAAACGTAGCAGTTTTAGAGGACATTGAAAGTGAATGGTGGGTTTTATGTGTGAAAGAATTATACAGGTATTTTCTTCAGGAGGATACAGCCTGAGACTCAAAATGTAGTGATTGACTCACATTTCTGCTCTAATTCTTGGCTCAAAAGAGTCAAATGTAGCCTCCTGTGGGTTCTTGTTATTCTTGGTTAGAGCGCTGAATATTGGCTTACTATCCCCATAGGCAAAGTAAAAGGAAGAGTTGAGACAATAATGAGGGTAATTGAGGCAACACATGTACTAATACAGAAAACAGGTTTTGGGGACTTAGTTGACCTTGTCTGAAATGAATACCCTGGGTAAATGTGATTCCTACTGTGTTCTTTCATGTGATTAGAGGCCATTGAAACCTCTGACTTCTCAATGCTGCTGGAAATTTAACTGATGTCTCCATATGGAAATGCTCAATTGCCCTAGCTCAACCTACTTACAGGGATGTTATAAACCCTAGCCATTATTGCAGCATCTCTTATTAAAATGCAGACACCTCAAATAATTCTGTTAATCTAAGAATGCATAATTGCACAAGAAATGGGTTGGAAACAGAAATGTCTGGTCACTATTAAAAGAGACTCAACAGAGAAGCTCTGTGCAGAAGAAATGACACTAAAATCAATTTGATTTGAAGTTTTCAGAACTTTCTACTTTTCAATTAAGTGTCCCATTGATGCTTCAAGAGGCAGGATAGGGGGATATTTTGTTCCAGATTTCTGGGCAAATGTGAGAGAGAGGGTGTTTGAGTTTACATGCCACTGCCTCTCTTTAAATAGCACATGACTCAGTTCTCTAATGCTGATGTCAATATGAACTCTAGAGATAACACTGATAGTTTAGACACTCTTTACAGATGGTCCTTAAAAATTAAAGGGAGTATCAAATAGTATCCATACAATGTTTCCATTAGATTTTTAACATCCAATTGCCCAGTTCTAATCAGCAAAACAACAAGAAGTGACAGAGACATGGAGAAATCCACTGTAGAGATGTCAAGTGAAAGTTCGTGATGAGAACACATTAGATCACCCAAGAGCCACTTTAACCAGCATTGATTACTCCCAACAGCATTCTAAATCAAATGCTTTTTGAGACTGCAAAGAAGTAACAGTGAATAGATCATGCAAATCCATCTTTGCATCACTATGAATCTCTTTGTTTTCCATAATTAGAAGTCTTTTCTTTATTCTTGAGAATTGCATACAAGTATATGACAACATATAATTATATCCTACTCCTTAATTCCCTCCTCTAATTATTCCCACTGTTCCAAAAAAAAATCCTCTTCAAATTTTATGTCTTCCTTTCTTCTACCTTTTTGACATCTCACTAAGTCCAGATAGTACTGTCTTGTTTACATGAGTGTGCGGCTATCTCCTGGCACATGGAAAATCTATCACTGACAAAGCCCTCCAAAAGTAATAATTCTCCCTTCCTCAATCACTCCTTAGTAAGAAGCAGAGTATGGAAATCATCTTCTCCATCTACACAAGAACTTTGACTGTCTTGATTTTGTTCAGGCAAACACAGCTGCTATGTGTTCATGGGTAGATTAGCCATGTCATATTTAGAAGATAGCATTTCACAACATTGCTCCCAGTCTTCCAGTTTTTAACTTCTTTCAGCCTTGCCTTCTGCAGTGTTCTCAGAGACACCCCCCCCCCGTGTGTGTGTGTGTGTGTGTGTGTGTGTGTGTGTGTGTGTGTGTGTGTGTTGATACAGATATAGCTGTACCATTATGGTTGAATACTCAGCACTTTGGCATGCCATGCAGCTCCCCATTAACTGTTATTCACTACAAAAAGGAGTTTCTGTAATTAAGGTTGACAGCAGCTCAGGTCTCTGAATATAAAGATAAATGTTTATGCCAATTTGACAGAATAACCGTTTAGCTAAATTATAATATAGGGTCCTATTCTAAAGTCTGTGAACTCTCAGACATGACATTTGACCTGGATCCAATTCCCTCCCATGAAGCAGACTTCAAATCCAACCAGAAACTAGTTAGTTACCCAGTAAGAGTCATGCAGCTCCTGCAGGAGTGGAAATATCTTGCCTAGTTTGTTATTTTGTAGCATGCTGGGTCCACTTCTAAGGAATACCACATACTTCTTATGCAGCAGCCTTCAAAGCAATTTCCAGTTCCATAATTTATACAATTACTGATTAAATTTTAACTGTAGTATAAAATTTTGTTTGTACTTTTGTTATAACCATGGTCTTTTGTTCTCTAACTTCCATGAAGACTATTTCCTATCTTAGTTTACTGTCAATATCTCTTATTTAATAAAAATGAATTTGAATATTGTGATTAGAGATGCTGTTTCTTTGAAACAAACAAGAACTTATTCTTGTCTGATTTGAGTTGATGTGATAAACACCATGGCCAAAAATAACTTGGGGAGGAAAATTTCAATCCGTCATTCTGGTTACAACCCACCATCGAAAGAAAATAAGACAGGCAATCAAACAGAAGTTGAGGCAGGAACCATGAAAAGAAGCTATAATCTTGCTCCCTGTCACTGGCTCATGCACAGCCAGCTTTTATACTATGCAGGATCGTGTGTTATGGTGTGTCACAGCTGCAATGTGATTGGTACTCCTCCACCAACACTGTCAAGGAAATATCACACAAAAATTCCCATGGGGCAATGCAGTGGAGGCAATCACCCAACTGAGACTTCTTCTATTAACTCTGGGGTGCATCAAGTTGAGATCTAAGGCTAATTCAGAGAGGAAATACTCACTAAGAACTTAACACTATATTCATTCCAATCTTGACACATTTTGGGGGTTCATAACTACACTTAATGTATTCTTTCTATGAACATAAAAATTTTATAGGTCTTGTAGACCAGGTTGGCCTCAAACTCACAGAGATCTGCCTGCCTCTGCATCCTGAGTGCTGGGATTAAAGGCGTGTACCGCCACCACACAACTGAATAAAAATTCTTTTCATTTTCAGTTCTTCCTCTGCTTCTCCCACTCCCACATCTCCCCTTCCCATTCCCCAGCCACTCCTCAGAGGCAGTAAGGCCTTTCTTGGAGAGTCAATAAAGTCCGGCATGCCAAGTTGAGGCAGATCAAGCCCTACCCAGTATCAAGGTTGAAGGTATCCCACCATAGGGAATGGGCTCCAAAACGCCCCCTATTGTGGGTTTAAAGAGAAACCTAGTGGTAAAGAAATTCCCAAGTACCCACAAGAATGATCCCAGCTAAGACTCCTAGCAACAAAGGAGAGGGTCCCCGAAGGGACCTTCCCCTTTAATCAGATGAGTGAGCACCCTAATTGTCTTCATAGAACCTACTTCTAGTATATGATGGAAGCAGATGCAGTGACCCACAACCAAGCAGCGGATTAAGGTCCTGGAGTTCAGTTAAAGAGAGAGGAGGGATATGAACAAGGAGGGTCAAGATCATGATGAGGACAACCACAGGGACAGACAACTTGAGTTGAGTGGGAGCTCACAGGCTATTGACAGACAGCTGGGGAGCTTGCATGTGGCCAAACTAGGCCCTCTGAATATGGATAAAAACCATTGTGCAGAAAATATTCAGTGTATTAAACGGAGACAAACAAAATTGTGGAGACATACCAGTCATCATTCTTGATGGCTGATTGATCTATTTTTGAACATATTTATTGATCATCAGTTACATCCCAAGCATGGTGTCAAACATCATTGTGTGGAATTATACTTACCCAATCCAACTGTACTAATTTTTGCTTGATGAATAGAAAAATCACTCATTCAAAAATAGTGCATATATTTCATGAATTTCTTCTACAAGGTATTTACAGATGATGTACCTTTCTCATGAATATGATACTTTTAGTATTAGTAAGTAATAATCAATAAGAAAATGAGTGAAATGAGTGAAGAAAAAGTATCTACAATATACTCATGAAGGGAAATGGGTTGAACGAGAGTCCAAAAGTAATAGTGTATTGCTAAGAAGGGAGACTGGGAGTAGAGTTTTGAAAGTAAATGGAATCAGATTGTTTTGCTTTGAAGACCACCTTAAAACCTGAATCTTGATCTATTTGTAGTAGAATGTGTTGTAAGACCTTAAACAATATTGCCATGGTTAGGCTTAAGCTTGAATATAAAACTAGGGAAATCAACTCCAGCACTTATTATAGATTTACCTTTCTGTGTTCTTAGTTATTGAATCAGTAGTACCTATCTACATACCCAGATCACAAATGCTCTGAAACATAGCTTCATTGTTGAGGAGTGGTGTTCCTTTAATTACAGAATTTATTACAGATTATTACTACACACACATTGGGACACATGTGGACACGATTATGCTGCACTTTGTAAGAGATATTCCACAAAAGCCCCAGCAAATCACAAATTTCCATATTGAGAATTGTAGTTAGACTTTCCTTTGGGCCACAGCTTACATAAAAAGACATAGAGACTTATTATATAATTATGAAAGCATAGCCTTAGCTTAGGCTTGTTTCTGACTAGTTCTTATCACTTAAAGTAACCCATATATTTTAGTATGCATTCTTTTACATAGCTTGCTGACTGTTACTCTGAACTTCCCATCCTGTGTTCTCTGAAACTGGCTGGCAGCTCCACCTTTTTTCCTCTGTGAGTCTTCTCTGTCCCAAGAAGTCATATCTAATCTCTTCCTGCCTAGCTTATGGATATTCAGCTCTTCATTAAAAAATCACGGTGACATATCTTTGTACCATGTAAAGAAATATTCCTCAACATTTGTCACTTTCAGTCTAAATAAAAAGGAAAAGTTTAACTCTAATATAATAAAACTATAAACAACAAGGACAATTACCAGGTAAGAATTGCATCCACAATGTCCAGTCCATTTTACTTGGAATATTTGGAGTAAATGACCTATTATCTAACTTATCTTGATGAATTTAAAGTTTTGTACCTAATTTACTTTCTACAAAGCCTGGAGAAAACTATAAGTATCTGGTTTTGCTACCTATCAAAGACCTAAGAAGGATATAATATAACCTGAGTAAACAGGAAGTGCAGAGCAAGGAATTTTCAAAACAAAGAAGCAATAGAAACACCTGGCTTCCCTGACAGTCACCCAAAGGTTCTTTTGTAATGTTGGCACATCCATCTTCAACCTATGGGTCTAGAATATCAGACAGATTTTTTAGGTGAAGCAGTAATTTTGAAGGACTGTCTTACCTTGTCTTGGAAAATTTTCACAATTGCTTTCTTTTGTGTCCTGCTTGTCAAGTTTAGACAGTCTACTGTCAGCATGTAGGGCAAGTGAAGTTTCTTGCCCAAATGGCTAGTTTTTGCCACAAAGAAAGCAAGCTCTATATGGAGATTGTTCAATGCCCATCATCTCCTTTTGAAGTATAGTGCTCCCTGCCATGAAAAGCCTTATGGTATTAAAACCTTATAAATGACAAATTCTGTAGGTCTT
Organism: Mesocricetus auratus; assembly: GCF_017639785.1. Lineage (NCBI taxonomy): Eukaryota > Metazoa > Chordata > Mammalia > Rodentia > Cricetidae > Mesocricetus > Mesocricetus auratus. The sequence goes on from NW_024429182.1 coordinate 11,467,638, forward strand.
AGAAGTGTTTGAAGATCAACTGTGTAACTGAAATATACCTCTGTATGGCCTTTATAATATACCTTGCAGGAATCTAAGTTTGATTATTATAGATGATTAACTGTTAATCAGTATTTTTTTGTTATCCTAAATAATTTTCAAATGCTAAATACTTTTACATTACATTTTTAAATGAGTTGCATGTGACAATACCTTAAATAAGTATAGAAACATACATACAATATAGCCTTAAAAATAACTTTAATTTTTTTTACCAATATACAAAATTCCATAGTATGTAAAATACCTGAGAATAGTGGTTGCTCAAAAGTTGACTCAACAATCCACTAGTTTATCCCATCATTTCTATACTATGTGTCTTCTTTTTACTTTTAGAAAGAGATCCTTAAATCTAATCTTCTTTGTTTAACTTTCTCCTCAAACATGACCAATAGCAATTTATAACCAACCCCCTTAATGACATCGATAACCCACAACAAGACAAAATAAACCCACTCCACCTCTTTGAGAATGTGGGCATATTGTTCTCTAAACTGATACCTATTGTCTGAGGCAATTACATTACATTACAATTACATTGTTTGGGGACCCTGAGAAAACTGGGATTATTATAAAGTCTTGGAAAATCTAACCATAGATGTCCTGCCTCTATGCAATGGGAAAGTTAAAAGGTTATCTGTGATCCTGGCTAAAACAGTCTGAGTTTGAACCATCTTAGCTAGCATTTTTGAAGCTGTTCTGGATGCAGAAGTCCGAGGAAATTGCAACACAGGCACTCTGATAAGGTGAATCCTGTAGGTCACCTGTTTTCATTCATTTCTGGTCCCCTTACTCTGAAAACACAAACTTTCAAAAATAAGACTGTGTGTTGTATGCAAGCTAGTCAAAGATAATTTGTTGTTTTATATTTGAGCAGGTAAAATATGCATCGCCAGTCTCATAGTTTTTCTTGGTTTATTTCTTCATGTCTGTAGTTGAGATTTTCAAGAATCTTCCCTTACCAAACCTGATCACTATCAACCTTGAAAGAACACACAACCTTTCATTTTCTGTGGAAACAAAAGCAAAAGTTTTCCCCCAAAGCAATTCATTTTCCAACTTCAATTTTGATGCCAATACATCCCTAAAGTGATATAGTCTGGTTTTATTCAGCAGCCCCTTCCACTTCCAGTGACTCTCAGCAGCTGTTAGTCTCTGTTCATTAGTATATAGTCTGGTTTTACTCAGCAGTCCCTTCCACTTCCAGTGACTCTCAGCAGCTGTTAGTCTCTGTTCATTAGTATATAGTCTGGTTTTACTCAGCAGTCCCTTCCACTTCCAGTGACTCTCAGCAGCTGTTAGTCTCTGTTCATTAGTATATAGTCTGGTTTTACTCAGCAGCTGTTAGTCTCTGTTCATTCACGAAATTCAAAGCTAACAAAGCATCAAATAAGCCCCAAATTCCGTCTGATAATATTTCCATCCTATGTGGCTTATTTTTATTAATATTACTTTTCTCTCCTTTGAATGACTTTATTATTTTTAAACTTTTTCCTATGACTCTCTTTACCTATTTTCTTTTCCTTCTTTAGCATCTAAGCACATTTTTAAACATACTGTGTATTTTCAGAGTTTTGCCTCTGTATCTGGATTTAGTAAGCATCTGCAGCATTTTCTGACTTTGTGAGACAAATCTTAAAACTCTCATGCCAGTGGTCCACATGGTTTATCTTAGGACATAGCATGCCAGCATATGGTGCTGGTGGCTGGCTCCAGTTCTCAGGCACCAATTGGTAGCTGTGCCTCTGTCTGCCACAGATAACTAGCACACCTGAAAGACTGAAGGCATATGGACAGTTTCGAATTCTCTCACCTTCAGTCAAAATGGAGGGGAGTGGAGTGAATCTTTATGGGTCCTGACAGAGGAATACTCCTCCTTTGCTGGTGGGAGTCCAAACTTGTGTGACCACTTTGGAAATCAGTATGGCGGTTTCTCAGGAAAATGGGAATCAATCTACCTCAAGAACCAGCAATTCCACTCTTGGGCATATACCCATGGGATGCACATTCATACAAGGACATCTGTTCATCTATGTTCATAAGGAAGGGACCAGGCCCCTGCTTTAGCAGCCATGTGCTAGCCTGACCTTGCTCCTCCTCCCAGTCATTAGGAAGTCAGATACTTTTCTTGTGGCAAGGAACCAATCAGAAGTTAGCTGAAGAGGCTGTGCTTTAGGACTCTGGGTATGCTTTATGGCACAAGTACACAACAGCAACAACATGCAGAGCATAGCAACCACTCTGGGAGGGCCTATAGGCCATAACAACCAGTGGATCAATCAACACAGCACAGGTCGCCCAAGCCAGGAAGTGCGCTAATCCTGAGACTGTTGCATACCCCTAATACCTCTAGACATTCCCCTTGCTCTACCCAACATACACACATACCTGCACTCCCCCAACCCCCACCCTCCCCTCATGGTTTCTCAGCGTCCTTCTCCAGCCACCAACCAAGAACAGATGAATGGGGTTAGCTCCTTAAACAACAATAAAAGACTCTTTGCTTTTGCATTGAAATGGGTCTCTAGGCGATTTGGGGATTTCAGGATTTGGGCACAACAATAGCAGCATTGTTTGTAATAGCCAGAACCTGAGAGCAAACTAGATGCCCCTCAGCTAAAGAATGGATGGAGAAAATGTGGTACTTTTACATAATGGAGTACTACTCAACAGGGGAAAAAACAAGGAAATTTTGAAATTCGCAGGGAAATGGATGGAACTGGAAGAAAGCATCTAGAGTGAGCTTACTAAAGAGCATTGTAAACTAGAGAGGATGGTGTTAACAAGGCTGATTCAGCTCCAGTCAAGGAACCATAAACAGTTCCAAGGAGTGCCTTTCCTGGTCAAAATGACCCCATCCAGATGGTAAGGAAATGACTCATTTTTATCATCTTCTCATCTCAACTGTTTTTGTGGGCAACTGTTAGTAACAGTTTTAAAATTCCCCTAGCCTCCACGTCAATGAATCCAAATGCCACCCACTCTTACCCATTACTGAACAACCAAGGCATGTAGCACCCTGCTTGTGGTTTTTTCCTTTATAAACCCCTTGCAATTGAGGACAGGCACCCTTTTCCTGCAGCTGCTGTGTCAGTTTGCTAGACAGGATCCCTGCTGAGACATGTAACTTAACATTAAACTTTATGCATTTGCATCTGTGAGTCAGATCCTTGGTGGTCTTTTTTGGGGTCTCACAAACTTGGCATAATAGTAACCCAGTGACAGAAAGACAAGCATGATATGTACCCATTCATATATGAAAGTTACACATAGAGAAATGACTACAAGCACACAATCCATATCTCCAGAGAAGCTAGAAAACAATGAGACCCTAAGAGAGACATACACGGTTCCCCAGAGAAGGGGAAAGGGACAAGAGCTCCTAGCAAATTGGAAGCACAGGGGGAGGGGAGATGGAGAGAGGAAACAGAGAAGAGGATAGGAACATGAGGGATCAGGGAGAATGAGTCATGGGAAGAATAGAGGAGAGCAAGAAAAGAGAAAGAGACTTTAATAGAGTGAGCCGTTATACCTTTAAAGAGAAATCTGGCACCAGGAAAATGTTCAGAGATCGACAAGGATGACCCCAACTCCCTTCTCTGATAATGAGATTCATGACTACCTTAAATGCCATCCTAGAGCCTTCATCCAGTAGCTGATGGAAGTAGAAGCAGACACCTACAGCTAATCACCTCACTGAATCAAGTTCTGAAATTATGTGTAGATTTTCAAATAAAATTCCTCTTTTCTTCATTTTAATTTAAATTACAATTGCATCAGACAGCGACTAAATATTAATGTAAAAACTTCAAGTTTAACATTGATTTGGTTAACCTAATAGTTGATATTATGAAAAGTATACTAATTTAAAATATTTACCTGGCCAGGCAGTGGTGGCACATGTCTTTAATCCAAGTACTTGGGAGGAAGAGGCAGGAAGACCTCTGAGTTCAAGGATAGCCTGGTCTACAAAGTGAGTTCTAGTACAGCCAGGGTTGTTACACAGAGTAATCCTTGTCTCAAAAACATCAACAAAAAAAGTTTACCTTTTCCTTGGAAAAGCACTATATAGGGTGAATTATGAATATAGTTTTGTATCATTTATTGTAAATCAAGATTTCTGGTAGTGCTAATGATGTGTGCTTCCTAAAATGGGTGTCCGTTGTGACATTCTTCTAGCCAATGTCCAGGTTATGAAAGTGATGGATGTAGAGTGGATACTTATAAGGCATAAGGTGATGTTGTGGTAAATGTCTGCCTTTGGGTGATCCTGTCATTTTGTGTGCATCTTTGAGTGTGTTTACTCAAACCAATATGAGATAAATTAGTCATTGTGAATGGATAAACTGCTGCTAGCATATAAGTTAATTTTTACAAAACATTTTTACCTTAGTAAATGTAAAATACATCACAAAAATATGTGAGGAAGCATCAGAAGAATTGTGTTTTATTAGTTTCTAGATGGTATGCTGTTCTGCTCTCATGGAACCGGCAATTCAGAGAGGACTTGTTTCCAGCATCATCACTACATAGATGAGAAACCTATGATGTTATTATCTCTAAGATGGACCCAGCTGATACCTTTTCAGTTCCTTTATAAGCTTATAAGGATACCATTGTTGCTAGCGAGGTCTATGTTTGGTTAAAAGTACATATGGTACTTGAATGTATGTGAGCACATGATAAGACCAAACAAGTTGGAGTACTTGTTTAAGTATCTTTTACCCTGGTAAGATTTGAGGAAACTAGTGGTCATGCCAAAGAAGTCCACACTGCAAAACTCTAGTGGTATCTAATACCTAAGATTGTACTTCAATTAGTTGACACAAAAATTAAGCCCCATTACTAGAACTGAGAGACGCTGAGTTCTGGCCACTGTTAGAGTGAACTGGAAAAGGAGAAACACTCTGCTTGAGCCTCAAGCAAGATGAAACCCATACGTAGAAGACTTTGATGGGGCTGTCAATTCACTGACCTTAGCCACATTCAGGTTCCGAGTGTGAGAATGAATGTGTGGTGTTTTACCTTCTAAATTTATGGCGATAGTGTTATACAGCAATTGTTAACTAGTGCAATAGTTTTGTCAACACTATGCCCCTCATGCTGTATACAATCAACCTCAACAGGTAGAACACTGAATTCAGCTTGGGAAATAGTTTAAAAATGCTGATATATTTCTTTGAAGAGCTAAGTCAGAAAAGGTCAATTATCTGAATACAGAGGGAACATTATCTATTTGCTTGGGCAAATCAGTTACCCTCTTCCAAGGTTTTTCCTTCTCAGGAGGAAGAGTTGTGTTTATCCACCAAGGATTTCTATGAGAGAACACTGAGATCACTTTCAGTTTACAAGTAAGTTTATCAAATGTAGTTTTCATGCATTATACAGGAAAAAGTGCCAGATATAAAATGCTAGCCATAGGAGCAGATGTATTAATAGTGATGATGGATTATCCATTGTATATTGTCCATTATTAAGTATACACTTAACTTGGACAGTGGCAGTGATGTCCCAGGTCTAAGTTATATGAATTCATGCTGATTAGTTACCATTTCACCCTTAAACTATATTCATGGATGCTACGTTACTTGAAACTCCAATTGAAAATTCAGTATTTTCTATTTGCTCAAGGCTTGCTATAGCTATTCACTATTACATTTATAAGCTGGTCACAAAATACAGATTTTCAATCTTTCACAAATTGTGTGGATGCTGTTGCCTCTGAAGAGTGAAAAATAGAGACAGAGTTTAAATGCATAATATCACTAATTTTTTAAAATGACTTTATGCAGTTCCCAGCACAATTAACATAAATAATACTGGTTTTATTTCATTGATTTTCAAAAGAATTAAGATGCATAAGCAGATCTTGGAAAGAAAGTGTTCTTGTAGGAAGAATATGTCAGAGGCAGAGCACCGAATATCTCTCAGCTGCTTGAGAGGACATTGCGAGTCACAAGAGACCCTTTTATCATTGTTCTCTGTCTTATAAGCTGACTGATTTTTCACAGAAAGTCATAAAGTAGCTTTCCTGAACAGGTAAACCCACAGCCTCTTGGAATAATTTCTTCTTATGCCCATGATCCGCCTACACAGCAGAAACTATGTACCATAGAAGAGTTCCTGATTTAATGGGCTCTGTCACTTACGAAAACCAAGGAAACTTAAATTAAGAAACATCCCGCAAAATTGTAGCCCTCGAAAAATCATTAATTCAAGATACTATGTTCTCAAAATGAGTCATCTCTGCATCCAGTCATTAGCAAGAGAAGCAATCATATAACAGTCTGACACACCCCAAGCACATTTTCAACATCCAGCTGTCCTAATAAGAAGAAATTAGGAATGAAGGAAATATATAATTAGTTGATGTAAACACAAACACACACACACACACACACACACACAGGAATTTCAGAAATGTGACATGGGGAGGATTCAATCTTAGCTAAGACTAACTAGGTTCTTATGTGCCAGCTGGGACTACTACAATTACATTGTGTTCTTTACAACAAGTTCATAAAATGTAAGGCATTATTATTTTGTTCATGTTATAAATGAAGAATTAGAGACAATAGAATGTTAGGCAATTTAGGAATTAATCAAAAAACAGTTACTGAAGAAGCTGAGAGTTCAGTCTAGGCAGGGTGTTAGTTAGGGTTTCTGTTGCTGTAAAGAGACACCATGACCATGACAATGCTTATAAATGAAACATTTAATTGGTGTGACTTGATTACAGTTTCAGAGGTTCAGTCAATTATTATCATGATTGGGAGTATAGTGCTGTGTAGGCAGACATGGTGCTAGAGTAGTGGTCGAGAGTCTTACATCTCACAGGCATTAGGAAGTCGACTAAGACACTGGTGGTATCTTGAGCATAGAAAGCATCAAAATATGCACTTACAGTGACACACTTCCTCCAACAAGGCCATAACTACTCCAACAAAGCCATATCTTTTAATAGTGCCACCCCATATGAGATCATGGAGACCAAATACATTCAAACTACCATAACAGCTAAATAGCAATATGAACAAAATATAAATACTTAATGTAGTAGAGGTTGGGAAGATTTTGTAACCACTAAGAACTGAAGTTCTCACTAATACTCATTTAAGGACTGATCTGGGGAGCTTATATTCATGGATTTCTGTATCCTGATGAGAAAGATGAGGGGCAATGACTGTCATTGTCAATAAGAAGCCTAGATCCCAAATCTTTAATTTAATTTTTTATATTTTTAAATTTAATTTTGCATTTCAACTATAGTTCTCCCTCCCATATCCCTTCCTGTCCCCCCTTACCTCCTCTAGCCACCCCCTATCTCCCTTCCAGCCCACCCCAGTCAACTCCTGCTCATTGGCAATTACTCCCATGAGGAATCAACATAGTCTGGTGCAGTAGGCTGGGGTAGAGCCAGGCTCCTTTCCTATACATTAAGAGTAATCATGGCATCCTCTCATAGGGAATGGGATCTAAAAAGCTCATACACCAGGGATAGATCCTGATCCTACTGCCAGGGGCCCCTCTGATGATCTAAGCTTCACAACTCTCTCCCACATACAGGGGCCTAGTTTGGTTTCCTGGAGTCTCCACAGTTGTAGGTCTGGAATTTAAGCATTTCCAAAAGCTAGGTACAGCTGTCTCTGTAAATGGCTCTTGCATGATCTTGACCTGCCTTGCTCATATATTATCTCTTCCCTGTCTTCTACTGGATTTCCAGAGCTTCGCCTGGTTCTTGGTTGTGGATGTCTGTGTCCAGTTCCATAAATTACTGTAGGAAGGCTCTATGATGATAGTTGGGTATTAACCAATCTGATTAAAGGGTTAGGCAATTTTGGGTATCCTCTCTTCTGTTACTAGGAGTCATAGCTGGAGTTCTCTGTGGATTCTTGGGAGTTACCCTAGCTTCAGGTTTCTGCCTAACACCATAGCGGCTCTCTCTAGTAAGATATCTCTTTCATTGCTCTTCCACTGCATCTTTACTCCCCAGACCATGTCATTCCATCAAGTTCTCATCCCCCCTCCAATCCCCCTTTCTTCCCCCTGACCCTGGTTTACACCATAGATCTCATCTAATGTCCCTTTCCAGGGCCATCCACATGTCCCTCTTAGGGTCCTCCTTGTTACCTAGTTTCTCTGTAACTGTGGATTGTATTCAGTTGGCCTTTGCTTTATATCTAATATCCACTTATGAGTGAATAAATACCATGTATGTCTTTCTGAATCTGGGTTACCTCACTCAGGATGGTTTTTCTAGTTCCATCCAAGTTGCCTGAAATTTTCATGTCATCATTTTTTCTTATAACTGAGTAGTACTTCATTGTGTAAATGTATCATATTTTCCTTATCCATTCTTCAGTTAAAAGGCCTAGGTTGTTTCCAGGTCTTACAGATTATGAATAATGCTGCTAAGAATATTATAGAGCAAGTGTCCTTGTGATATGATTGAGTATACTTTGTGTATATGCCTAAGAGTGGTATCATTGGGTCTTAAAATAGAGTGTTTGATTTTCTTAGAAACCACCATAATGAATATCCAAAATGGTTGCATAAGTTTGCACACCTACTAGCAGTGGAGGAGTGTTTCCCTGACTCCATATCCTCTCCAACATAAGCTGTCCTCAGTATTTTTTATCTTAGCCATTCTGACAGGTGGAAGATGGTATCCCAGAGTCATTGTGATTTGCATTTTCCTGATGATTGAGGACATTAATCACTTCCTTAAATCTCTTTTGTCCATTTGCAATTCTTCTGATGAGAATTCTGTTTAGTTGGGTAACATATTTTTCAATCAGGTTATTTTGTATTTTGATGGATAGTTTTTGAGTTCCTTATATATTTTGGAGATCAGCCCTCTGTCAGACACGGGGTTGGTAAAGATTTTTTCCCATTCTGTAGGCTGTCATTTTGTTTTCCACTGCCGCATTCCCCCACCTGACCATGTCATTCCCTCATGTTCTCATTCCCTTTTCAGTTTCAGGAGGTCCCATTTATTGATTGTTGCTTTCAGCATCTGTGCTACTGGTGTTATATTTAGGAAATGGTTCCTACTCCATTGAGTTCAAGCCTACTTCCCACTTTCTCCTCTATCAGGTTAAATGTAGCTAGATTTATGTGGAGGTCCTTGATCCACATGGATTTGAGTTTTGTGCATAGAGATAGATATGGATCAATTTGCAGTCCTCTACAAGTTGACATCCTTTTTCCATTTTTCTGTTTTGGCTTCTCTGTCAAAAATCGGGTGTTCATAGGTGTGGGAATTAATGTGAAGGTCTTTGATTCAATTTCCTTGTTCTACCTGTCTGTTCTTATTCCAATAACAAGTTGTTTCTATTACTATAACTCTACAGTGGAGTTTGAAGTCAAGAGTAGTGATGGCTCTGGAAGTTTATTGTATAGGATTGTTTTAGCTATTCTGTTTTTTTGTTTGTTTTCCCATGTGAAGTTGAGAAATTGTTCTTTTAAGGGATGTGAATAATTTTTTTGTGATTTTGATGGGGGTTTGCATTGAATATGCATGTTTCTTTTTATTATGTTTAGCATACCTATCCAAGAACATATGAGATCTTTCCATTTTCTTATATCCTCTTCAGTTTCTTTCTCTAGGAACTTAAAGTTCTTGTCATACAGGTCTTTCACTTGTTTTGTTAGAGTTAAACCAAGATATTTTATATTTGCGCCAGTTGTAAAGGGTGAGGTTTCTCTATTTCTTTCTCAGCCCATTTGTCATTTTTATGTGGGAGGTCTATTGATTCTTTTCAGTTAATCTTGTATCCTACCCCATTACTGAAGGTATTTATAAGTTGCAGGAGTCCCTATATAGAGTTTTTGGGATCACTTATATTTACTACCATATCATCTGGGAATAGTGATAGTTTTACTTCTTCCTTTCTAATTTGTATCCCTCTTTTTGTTGTCTTATTGCTTTAGCTAGAACTTCAAGTACTATATTGAGTGGATATGGAAAGAGTGGACAGCCTTATCTTGTTCCTGATGTTAGTGGAATCTCTTTGAGTTTCTCTCCATTTAATTTGATGTTTGCTGTAGACTTGCTGTATATTGCTTTTATTATGTTTGGTGATATATTATTTATGATTTAGTAAAGCTTGTCTGAGAATTCAGAAAGAAAAATCAGCCCCAAGCTATAGAGATCAAACAGTGGTGGTACACACCTTTAATCCTAGCACTCAGGATTAAGAGTTAGATGAATCTTTGTTAATTCAAGGTCACCACGGCCTACTCAAGAGTGAAGAGTAACAGAACTCATGCCTTTGATCTCAGCACCTGGAATCACAGGCCTTTAATCCCAGCATGAGGGAGGTATTTGAAACAGGAACAAACAGGAACAGCATCTCAGAGCTGGCATTCCTTTTCCAGCCACATTAGGTACAGGAAGACATTGAAGTCTCAGGATTCTCTACAGCCACACTGTGGACAGGCAGCCGTCTGAAGCTTGATGGAGAGAAAACTGTCCACTTCTTTAGCATTTCCAATTTTGTGGAGTATAGGATTTTGAAGTGTGATCTGATGATTCTTTGGATTCTCCCCTCCCCCACCTCCCCCCATGTCTGTTGTTATATCTTGCTTTGCATTTATGATTTTGTTAATTTGGGTATTCTTTCTCTACCTTGTGGTTAGTTTGGATAAGGGTTGGTTTATCTTGTTGAATTTCTCAAAGAAACAACTCTTGGATTCATTGATTATTTCTATTTTCTCCATGTTTCCATTTTATTGATTTAAGCTCTTAATTTAATATTTCCTATCATATACTCCTCCTGGGTGAATTTACTTCTTTTTCTTCTAGAGTTTTCATGTGTTTTGCCAATCCACTAGTGTGGGATTTCTCCAACTTCTTCATGTAGGCATTTAGTGCAATGAACTTTCTTCATTTTAACAGCCACAATTTTTCATTAGTAGTCCTATCACTAGTAATATAATCCTTATTCAAATACATATCTACAGATTGATGCAATTAACTTTCATGTAGGTCTCCATCTACAGATCTGTGTCTGCGACTGTGTTAAGCTAATGGGTACACATTGTCTCTAATTGAAGCTCCAGACTTCATTACATGGATCACTCTAAACTTTGCTCCTTGCTTTTAAAACAATAACTTCTGAAGTCTAGGATGAGAAAGTTAATTTCCATCATGTGTTATCTATTAAATTGTATAAAGCTGCTATATGTATATATGTTAGTTTACAAGTGGCATGGAACAAGTGAAAGGTTTTGGCTCACTGGTCTCGAGAGATCAAATATGAAATGCATGTACTGGCAAGGACATGAACCCTCCAAACCTTTAGGAGAGGCTCCATCCTTATTTCGCTTACCTTGTAGCAGAATTAGGGAGGGTTTCGATTATAGCAACATAACTCCTGCTTCTTTTTTTTATTTATTGTTGTATTGTATACAGTCTTCTGCCTGCATGCCAGTGGAGGGCACCAGATCTCATTCAAGGTGTTTGTGAGCCACCATCTGGCTGCCGGGAATTGAACTCAGGACCTCCGAAAGAACAGTCAGTGCTCTTAACTGCTGAGCCATCTCTCAAGCCCTAACTCCTGCTTCTATGCCTCTCTTGATGCTGTGTGTCTCTGTCTCTCAGGCCTTTGTCCTTATTTGACTAGGAGATTGGTTACATCATGTTATGAAATGTTTTAATGACTTTGACTTGGATATGTCTACAAATACTGCATGTATTTGTGACCTGTTTCCAGATATAGTTGCATTCATAGACACTGATAATTAGAACTTTAAAAAATTTTCATAGAACTATAATTGGAACTATACAAACATTTATAGTAGTTTAGGATTGCTAACTCATATGGGAAGGATTTTTATTATAAATTGACATACAATGTATATATTGTTGGTATTGTACTTATGGGTAATTTCCCTATGGCTTACACATCAGTTATTTCCATAGTTAAGTCATCAATTTCCCTTATTATTTTATTAGGATTTAAAAAATATATTTAAAAAAGACTTGTTAGGAGGCCTGCCCCTCTCTGAATAGAGATGAAGGAGGAGTGAATGGAAAGGGGGTAGATGGGAAGAGGGGGAAATGGGAGGAGAGGAGGAAAGGGAAATTAGCATTATTATGTAAAATAAATGAAAAAATGTTATTTAAATAAAATAAAAATAAATAGACTAGTTGCTTTTCATTCCTTGTTTAAGTTGCACAGTCTTTCAAATTACTCAAGAAAGAAAACACACAATGAAGTCCATTCATAGTGTTATAAAGTTCTACAGGTCCTGAGTGCACACTGCCAGCTGGCTAACATTACCTCTCCACAGAAGATCATGCAGCACACCATGTGTGTTCTCTCTTCACATGCAAATCTATCCAAGCTGGTGCAACGCCTCAGGTCTCTCATGTCTAGTTTTTACACTCAAAAATGTTGTGTGGCATAATCCATCTTGTAGCTTTTGAGGCTGGATTTTTTTTATGTTTAGCAACATTTTTTAATTGAGAGTTTCATACACTCCTATGTGTTTTGAGAAATGCACATCCCCATACCTTTTCCAGCAATTCTGTCTTACCACCAAACCACTATGAATTTACTTTTGAAGTCATAGTCTCCCTTTCTTTTCTCCCTCCCTTCACTGACTCTACCTAGTGCTGCTCCCTGTGTGAGTGTCTACTGGGGTATAGACAGATAACATTTCAAGACTGCATCCCTGAAGAAAACTGACTTAGCCCCCTCCCAAAATACATCAGCCACTAACAGCTTCTCATCGAGGTGTGAAACATCATGAACTTCTTTATCCATCCTGGAGTTTTGTCTGGCTTAAGCTTGGGCAGGTCTTGTTCATGCATTTGCAGTTTCTGTGAGTTCAGTGTGAAATGTCACTTTCATGCCCATCAAATACTGTTTTATGACAGATGGCTACTACTTCCAGCTCTTACAGTCTTTATACCCACTCTTCCATGGCAATCACTGTGCCTTAGAAAGAAGTATGATATAGGCATCTAACGTAGAGGTAAGCGCTTCTCCATCTTTTATCCTCTGAATTATCTTTTGATAATCACCATCCACTGCAAAACAAAACTTCACTGATGAGGGCTTGAGAAATGCACTACAGTGTGAGTATAAAGATAAGACCTTTGGGGACATTTCAAAGTTATGTTTGTTTATCAAAATAATATTATATTCTTCACTAAAATCTATGTCCTAGCCAGTCCTAGACATTTTGTTCAGTGAACATTACCAGGTATAAGTTCAATCTTGTGGAGAGGTTTTTAATCTACTAAAAAAATAAATCACTTAACCCTGTAATATCTCTGCCACTGTTACAGCAATTGGCACATCTTACCAGCCTACCTGTTATTGCAGCTTGAAGGATTCACAGCTGGGTGACTACTGATGTCTTTTTCCCCTAGCTATTTTCATTGAATATTTCTGACAGTATGAAAACTAGACAGCAGGAATGAAGTCAGTCTACCAGTGTGATAACTCTATATATAGCCCTGCAGGTAGAGCAGGGGAAGGGCCAGTCCAGCTTGCCTCTTCTGGGGGGGAGGGGGGCTGAACGGGATGGTGAGTGTCCACGACTCAGACCCTCCCCCCATTAGTTACCGGGGAGAAAAAAAAACACACACACTGAGTCCGGAGTCTGTCAAAGCAGGATCTTGATTTATTCCAACACACAGGAACTTATATAGGACTGAGGTAGGGGATGGGAATCTTAGGATGGGGTAAGGTGACATGAGGAGTTGAGGGCCAATAGTATTCCACCAAGCAGGCAGGTAGCTAGGCAGGGGGCAGTCTTGCATCAGATCTGGCTGAGTCACCCCCACGTGGAGGTTACAGGTTAGAGACAGGTCGCTAAATTCTAGCCAGGCTCAGGAGGTTACACTGGGCCTCACATCCGAGCCTTTCTTAGGCCCAACACTATTACTTAAATATGTGGAACCTTCAGCATAATGGTCTTATCAATAAACTCAGGTTGATAACTAAGAACAAGAACAATCGAGTGATGTTTGGGAGGGGTCTATGGGATCCCACTGACAAACAAGTTGAAAAGAGGCAACCCACATTTCTCACTCGTCTGATATCTTATGGTGTCTGAGAGAGGCACTCCCTGCCTGTTATGTCTTTTCATGACTGACTGTTTTAAAGTGGCTTGATAGTTGCTGTCTAATTTTCAGTATTCTATTGAAAATTACTTCATTCAATAACGTTATGTTGGGTAGCATTTTATAATTTGCCAATCAGTTTATCTACTGAAGGATAGTTACTTCCAATTTGCTGGTGATTTTGAATAAATAAGCACCTGATTTTAGAGTGTATAGATGTGATTTTTCAAGTTAATTGGCTAAATGCTTAGAAATTCAGTTTCTGGATTCTGTTACAAGAGGGTTATATTAACTTGAAGGAGATCAAACCCTCTCTCAAAGACAATGTATTATTTTGTGTTCCATCGACAATGAATAGGAAACTTTATCACTCTACCATGTCACCAGCCGTTGGTATCATCAGCATTTTGGACTTGTGCCACTCTAAGTAACAAGTGATATCTCATTATTGTCTTAATTTCTATTTCCCTAATAACACGCTTTGCACATCTTATGATGTGCTTACTTCTAGCCTGTGTGTCTTCTATAATGAAACATCATTTAGAATGTCCTGCTCATTTTAACAATTTGGTTGAGTGTGTTCTTATTTTTAGTGGCTATCTATTTTTAATGAATGATTTCAAAGTATGAATAATATATCTAAGTATTAAATATATGAGTAATATTTATGTAGATAAACTATATTACTTCTTGCCACATATCATTTTATTTTAGGTTCTTAGGAAAGCAATTTTTAATGGTTGCAAGGCCTAGGTTTGAGAGATAAAACCAAATTTCAGAGACTAAAAAACAAGGAAGAGGTGTGATGACATTTTTCCCCTGAAATAGTCTAAAAGATGATTTACATATCCATCAAACCTAATACCCCTGTTATGTTGCAAGCATTTTTAAAGACTTACTTTAATAATATGTGTATGTGCATATGTATATGTGGATGTCTGCATATGAACAGTCATATGTGGAGGCCAGAGCAGGTTGTCATATGTTCTGGAGCTAGAGTTATTAGCGATTGTGAGTGTCCTGATAAGGTGAGGGAACCGAACTCGAGTCGACTGCTAGAGCAGTATAAGTTCTTAACCACTTTGCCATCCATGCTAGAAAAATTTTACATTCATCTATCACAATAAAATCATTCAAGTAATATACTATTTAAATCTAAAACAAAACAAATCAATGTAAAACCTTCTTTGCTGTGTCAGGGACACTGACAGGCTTAAAAAGGCTAAGTAAACTATTGTGTTTACTGTATGTGGATAGCTGTGCATGATTACATGAGGCTAAAATATTAATACTAACAAGGACATCTGATTAGCTCATGACTCCCAAGACCAAGTTCTCACAACAAAGAAGATTTGTAGTCCCAGAGAGACAAAGGACAGAGAAAAAAAAGAGACAAAGCAGAAGACAGGGCATGAGGGAGAAGAGGTAAGAACAAGAGGGAGGGAGCAGGGATATTTGCCCCGGAGTGGGGCAAAGGACTTCCTCTGGATAGATAGGAGACAGATGTAGCACATAGGAAAGTGGCAGTGTAAAAAGGTACCAGGGGGAACCCTATATTAGAATGAGGTGTTTGATTATAATTTGGCATGTTAAATAGGTGAGTCAAAGGGGGTTTTTGAATTTCTGGACTTCGATAATTTTATAACTATAGATAGTCAGCCTCAGGAGGAGAGATCAGCCAAATAAGGAAATAGACCTGAGGGACTAACTTTAGGGATGTAGTCTGATGGTTGTTAACCAGACAGAAGGGCAAGGCCTGCCAGCCACATGCTCAAGTGGGCCAGTGTCCCTTCAGCACCTACTTATAAGAAATGCATCTGTATTTAAAAATACAAACTCTCCCTACTCAAGGTACTTGGAAAATTTAAAGAACAGTTAAACCAGAAGATACTAGAATTCAATCTCATGTCAGATTAAGTGTTTGCTATTAGCCAACTCAATATATTTGAGTATAAAACAAACAAAACACAAAAAGGAACGTAAGGCTTCAGTAAATAGATATAACTTGTCAGAGTAAATAGTAAAATATGAAGAGTAGAGAAATAAGGAAATAAGGTGTCTTTACAAACAAAAAAGGATCACAGAGGACTTGGCAATAACCTTTTCTGGATAAAGCTCATTGCTGCAGGTACCAAACAAGCAGTGACACCAACACTTCCACTCAGTGTGAATGCATAAAACATATTTAAACCTTCCTCACTGCTCTCTTACTCTAAAACAAAATTTTAGTTGTTCTCATTCACAATGAGTAATTTGATCTTTCTTGTTGAAATGGGGTTCTTTAATAGATTCCTCTGGAGATGAAACATTCCATCCTGTAGGAAACTCCTTATACAGGAAAGTAAACAGCACAATTTCAGGAAGTCCCTGAAACTGGCCAGATTCCCTAGGTAATTACCTGCCAGAATAAGCTATAAATGAGAAGCATTTATAGATGGAAGCAGAGCCAACCCTGAGAGAAGACTCTTAGAGGAGACAAGCTACAAAGAAGACCATGCAGAAATCAGCTGAGCTTCCTGGAAGGGGTTTAGAACAACTGTGGTACCTGGAAAGTACTTCCCAAAGTGTTTAGTCACCTGCAAGCTGTGCAGTGTGATCCATGTTCCCAGCTTTGTGAGCTGTCACCTGGAGTTTGGTGCTACTTTGAGTTACTTGTGCTCTTGTCAGTAACCCTTCACTCATACTCTTAGAAGTAACACCAGTCAAACTCATTGGCTTACCGTGAACTTTGGTAGTATTCTTACTTTGATCTGTCATGTGATCTGTCATGGGCTCCCTCTCTCTGGTGAGTAGACTTTATATTTTATTTCTACCAGAAAAGCTTTTTCATACAACATATAGCAGGTCTGTTTGTCACATCTTTTGTTACTTTGACCAAATTTCTGATGAGAAGCAACTTAAGAGAAGAAGGCTTTCTTTGTCTTCTGGTTTGAGGGTCCAGTCCATCATAATGGGGCATATGGTGGTGGGAAAAACTGTCCTCTGGGACAGCATCAATGTGTAGCTGCTTGCTCATATCTGGATGAAATGGGAAGCAGGAGAATTCCTATGCTCAACTAGGTTTTGCCCTTTTAATTCAGTCTAGGACCACTGAGCTTAGGATAATGCCATTAATGTTAAGGGGTGAGTCTCCCCTTGAATTAAACCTCTTTGGGAACTCCTTATGGATACATCCAAATATATGCTTCTCTGTGCTGTGAGTGTTTCTTACTCCAATCAAGTGGGCAAAACCAAGGTTATACATTTGAACAATATTTAAACATATTTAGAATTTTTTAATTGTCAGCAAAAGTAATGTTGCAAATCAACATAGAAGAGCTTAAATCCATCTAATTTATTGTCTTGAGTAAAATAAGTCTTATCTTAGATAGGAAGAGTTTCAAGAAAGCTAATAAAATATGTAGCATAATAAAATTGTATACTTCATATTTAAGCCCAAGATGGGCTCAATTTGTTGAAACTACTCACTAGTTCTGTCATGTAGGCCTCTTAGCTTCAGTAACACTGAAGTATTAGCTGAACACATATAATGTTCTCAATTTAATGGCTATTAAATAATTTTCTACTTGTTAAACATATCCTGGTAGCTACTTACATAATCGAAATATATCATTTCCCTTTAACTTTCTATCTTTATGAATATAACTCATATAAAACATTCAGTTTTTTGTGGAAATGGAATCCCAGCTAGGCAGCATGATTGTCTTCTCTATTTGAATTTTCTTGGCATGAGATTATAAATTTGTCTTGAACCAGCTTTAATAGTCATGCATTAGATAGATTTAGAATTTGTGTTAACAAACAAGCTTTGTGGTCACTAGTGATAAGTTTTGCTCTTTTCCTTTTGTAAGATGAATTTTTTGCCTGTTTACTTTATTTATTTTTTCCATATTTTTTAATTTAACTTTTTACACATGTCACTTTCAGTTCTCTCTCCCTCCCCTCCTCCACCACCCCCCAATCCTCCTAACCCCTCATCCCCACTCCATCCCCCTTCCACTCCCCAAGGAGAGCAAGGGCCTCCATGTAAGATGAATTTTTATCCAAGTAACCAAATCTAGAAAACTAGTAAAGTTACAACAGGAGTGTAGGCAGTTCTAAGTTGTTTGAGGCAATGCAAAATAAAATATGACCACCAGGTGGCAGTAAAACACGCAAGCTTTACTCAGGCTACCTTCTGACAGATGGGGAAAGGCACAGAGACTGGGATTGAAGGCAGTGGTGCACATAAGGGAATGATAATCAGGAACTTCCAGGGAATAGGAAAAGACTGGAAAGGAAGCCAAGGATCTAGCTCTTGTTACTCAGCAGCTTGGAGAGGAGTCCTTGGCTCATGGAGCTGCAGAAGTAAGCAGAGTTTGGGGGTCTTATCATGCGGGGGCTCATCTTATCTGTGCAAGCAGATGTTGGGCACAGTTTCACAGAACATGGCATGCAGAGAAAACAGGCTTTAAATGGGCAAAACAAAACCTGTCTGTTATGGTTATCTTTAAAACAATTGTAGGTTTGAAAGTTTGTGTTTGGTGCCAGAGAGCTTTTGAATTCCTGCGTTTCAGCCAGTTGAGTAGAAATAACAACCGAAGAACTGGTCAACTTCAAGTCAGAGAGAGGGTCAGAAGCCAAGGTAATTTTTTGATCTTTTATACGGCTGCGTGACCTCTGTAAACTCTACCTTTAACAACCTCAAAGACTTAGGCTGGAGTAACGGAAGTGAAATAGGCAGAGTAAGACTGGCAAAATAGATTAAATGAGACAGCTTAGGCTAAATGTCAGGGTCAGAGTGTTAATTCTTTTCATGATTCTCATATTTTGGGAAATGTCTTAGTGTGAGTACCAGCGGGGAAAGTTGAGTCTGAGATATGAAAACCTTGCACAAGCGCTTACATTGCCACCACTTATTTTGAGAAGTATTCCCAGAGAATAGGAATAGTATGCTTTGGAAACAAATGAGAGTATAAAAGATGTACACTGCGGTTGTTTGTGGTGACTACCTGTGATTTGAGGATATTGAAATGGCTTCAGAACTATCTAAGAGGATCATGACAAAGATTAGACCCAGGCACATGTCTTTCCACCCAGCCCAGATGACCAGGATGTGAATGCCTCACTTCTAATTTGCACAATTGACCTCTGGTTAGTTGGCAAAAACTTTCTCACATCGCCTCCACTGCAAAGCCATAGAAGGACAAGGTCAGAAATCCAGAGTAGTGGTGCTTCCATTAAGAGAGATTTTCTGGATACATGTGTTGGAAATTGGTTGCAGCAAACTGCTGGAATTCAATATAAAAAGTTACAGAAAGGGAAGAATACAGTGTGATCCAAAACAAATGCTGATATCCACAGAAGATCTGCAACCAATAACAGTCAAAACCATGTTCAAAGAGTGGGTCATTTTTAAGAAATCTATGAGCCTTCTCGGTGCTTTCATTTCTGGGAGTTTTTATGTATGCATGTTCTACAGTTTTCCTTGATGACTTTAGAACAGAGCTAATTTTAGATCTCTTCCATTATCTATCTCTCTGTGAGCAGATAAAAAGGTAATAAACATAATTTCCCCACTGTGTTTGGATACTCTGAATTGCAAGACAGTAGTGATTATTCAAGAGCACGAGCATGCACAGGGGTGAGGACCCAGGTCACATCTTTAGAAAGGCACATTTAATTGATGCAAATTGCAATTTGACTGGCTTTTCTGAGAAGGTGGAGGAGTGAGACATCAAAGTATGTGGGATAGTCTTGTTACCATTTTACCCAGCACACACCCAGAGTTAAACATCATCTGAAATATGGGCATTTTCTATTTCCTTGGACATCATGTGAATGGAAATAGTAAATGAAATGTTGGGAATGTTTTAAAAAGGAGACAGAGGAGGACTGGATGAAGGAAGGGGGAAAAAGAGGCAGGGGAAGGAATGGGAGGAGACAAGGGAAGGGAAACAGTGTTTGTACATAAAATAGATTTTAAAAATGATGAATTAAGTAAAAGAGAAAAATCCTATTTCTGGAGTCATTGGTGGTCCCTTCAATTGTCATATACCACTGTATTCATTTTGAATGTAATTAATATTTTGAATAAAGGCATATAATTCTCAAAAAATTAAAAACAGGAGGTTCTCACTCATGATTTCCCTTAAAGCAAGGCAGCTTTTTATGTAGTACACAATGAAGGAGGCCACCGATTGGATCAGAGCTAGAAGAAAAAAAATATTATTTTCCTTGTCTGTAGTCCATCTCACTAAGAGGATTTTTCTTTTTCTTTTATTTTTTATTCATTTTCTATACCAACCATAGTTCCCCATCCCAGCCCCCCGATTTCATTGAACCCAACCCTAACCATCCCTCAGAAAGTGTTAGGCCTCCCGTGGGGAGTCAACAAAGCCTGGCACATTCAGTTGAGGCAGGACCAAGCCCCCTTCCCATCAAGGCTGAACAAGGCATACCACTAGAATCACATTCAATTTTATTACACACTCACTGTATATTCCAAATTTTGAGTAAAACCTGATGCAATTGATTAGCCAGACCATGTTAAGTTTCTTAATGCTATCCTATTTTACTGTTTTACCTTTTCTGTGTTTCCTGTTTCCCATAACTTTAATTAAATAATTGCTCAACTATTTGCTAGGCCTTTATGGATAAAAGTTTGCCCAAAACATCCTTCAGTCACTTATCTGTCTGCTAATAGTCTCACTACCCAACTATCAATTGTTATAGTTTGAATTCCTGAGGATCTTATTGCCCTAGCACAGGTGAAACACCTCAAATATATGAAATCAATGTGGTCATTTACTTTGGGGTACCATCATCCTAGAATCATGTCATCATTGAGGATAAGGCATGGGTCTAGGATCAGCACAGGGCTTTGCAAACAAGAAATGGGAGGAAACAAAAACAAGGATAAGTTCATGTTACAAAGAAATGGGTTGTAGTTTCGTTTGACAATTGGAGAATTGATATTTTCCCATCAGTTGTATAACACATACTGCTCTCTGCCTACAGCCAGGAGTTGGCTAATCTCTTATATTACAATAAGATAAAATTTCTAGCAATAATGTTGTATCCTGGAGGCATATGGCAGCTCAGACCTGTGATCTGTGTCCTCTGAAGGCAGGAGCTGCTGGATCCTGAGTTCAAGTGCAGCTCAGATAACATAAAGCATTTGAGATTAGCCTGGTTGATGTAATGAAAACCTAACCTCTTCAAGTCAAGGGCTCAGAATGTATCTCAGTGGCAGAATGCTGGCCTAGCAGACACACAGCCTACATCATCACAGGAAATAACAAACAAAAAGCCAGGGCTGTATTCAAAATTATTTTTGCATTTTCTTGTTTTTGTAATTTTAAAAAATTGTGCATAACAGAAAAGATGGGGGTTTTATTCTTTGATATTCACACTTAACTTTCTTATAAGTAATTTAACATATCACAAAATTAATATTCAGACTCTTTTGAGTGCTAATGGAGAAAGACATTTAAAATCTGTAGGTATTGCAATTGAAATTCCTCTGGCATTTCATGAAGAACCTAGACTAAGCAGGATAGGGCTTGGCTTAATCCAAGTTAAGACAAATTTCATGTGATAACACCATCTGTATTTACTCAAAACTCATTTATTTCAAGTAACAAATAGTTGGATCTAATTAAAATGAAATTTTAGTTTAGAGCAAACATTAACATATATTCTATTAAGTTTAATTTTGCAAAAGAGTGAAAGGATGAATATTGTTTATTATTGCATATGAGTCAATTTCTTTAGGAACCTGAGAATATTTTTTTTGTTTTTTTCAAGACAAGGTTTCTCTGTGTCTTTGGAGGCTCTCCTGGAACTCATTCTGTAGACCAGGCTGGCCTCGAACTCACAGAGATCCGCCTGCCTCTGCCTCCCGAGTGCTGGGATTAAAGGCGTGCGCCACCAATGCCCGGCTAGGAACCTGAGAATATTTAATGTGAACTACTCACAAAAGAAAAAGAGGTGTTATATGATATGCTTCATGAAGTGTAAGAGACAAATGCACCACCATTTAATTTCTGTTTGTGTTTTATTCATTAGGAAAGACTGAAAATGATTTTCTAGAGGATTTTATATAACTATATACTAGCATTAAATGGCTTTGGGATATTGCTTATTTTCTTAGATAAATGTTCTGATTATGACCTCAGATGATGACTGTATATAGGTATTTTAAAAGCATATGCTAATGGAAATATTTTCAAGTAAAGTGCTTGAAATCATTGATTTTTCTCAATGTCTTAATCTGTTGAAACAAAATAAACTATGCAATCATCCCATAACACCTTCATCCTTAAGCAATTAGTATATGCTCATAATTACTAGGAAATGCATGTTGACTTTTTAATTAGGTACAGAGGTTAATCGAAATGACACAATAACGCACACACACACACATAACACATGCAATTATAATGACACAATAATGCACACACACACACACATAACACATGCAATTATGATGCAAACAAGCCATAGCTTAGGTAGGAACAGAATGAGTCTGTTTTTTCTTTTAATAAACTGTTTCAGAAAGATATTCACTGACTGCATGAGGAAGGAAAATTCATGAGAACACACATATGCAAGATGGTATGAAGCAAAAATCAGAGATTACAGGGTACAGACAAGACAAAAAGACCTATAGGTAAGAACCAAGTGCAGAAGGTTGAAATATGTGGAAAGTTACTGGAGAAAGTTTGTGGTATATAACAATGTTGATTAAATAATATTTGGGGTACCAGAATTGTAGAGAAATAATGTCACCAATGTGGACTACCTTGAACGTTGTGCTCAGGGGTTTTAGCCTTTCATTTTTTTCAGCAGTTGAGATCAGGCTGACATATCAGCCAACAGTTAATATTTTACAAAAACACAGAAGACCTCTCTGAATTGTAAGTTTCCATAATATTGTTCAGCAACCAGTCATTGAATTTTATCATAAAAACAAATTAAATTTTATCCTATATGTTGCAAATTATTTTTGAGAGTTATAATATAGCCTCAAAGACAAAAAAGATGAACTATTTTGAAATGCCACATTGTTTGTTTCTTCACTTTCTTCACAAATTAATGGGAATGTGAGTTTTTCTTCATTATCTAAAAAAGTGAATCACTGCAGGGAACAACCACAGCCCATCTCTCTGTATGTCAGGCTCTTCTGAGGGAATGTGTCAGTAACTTTGGAAGAATTTTCAGATAAAAGTTCTCGGAGAACAGGGAAACATGACGTTATACTTTGGACACTGAAATATGTCTGCCTCCTAAGTGCTTAGAAAAATTATGCTTGGTGTGAGTATAAAACTCTTTTGTCAATTTCCATGACAAAGAGAATATGATATCTTGTAGGTGACTATCTTTTATTGCCTGGACTCACTGTTGGAAAAGTATAAAGGATGAAAGGAAAAATATTAGAAGATTCAATTAAACAATAGTAAACACATTCATATTTGCATATTGGAAGTTTATGAACCCAGAGGAGCTTTGAATATCATTGCTTAAAAAAGAACAAGCTTGTTGTTTGTGGCACATGCCTTTAATCCCAGCATTTAGTAGGCAGAGGCCGGCAGATCTGTGAATTCAAGGCTAATGTGGTCTACAGAGTGAGTGCCAGGGTAGGCTCCAAATCTACAGAGGAAAACCCTGTCTCAAAAAAACAAATAAACAGACAAACAAAAAACTCAGAGAATAGTGCATTCTGCTTAAGTAGGTTACAGGATACTATGTTTTTCTAGAGTCATATAGCTACATGCCAAGGCCCAAATGTGGCTTGTTGCCAGTCCTTGCAACTAAAGTTTTTATAAACTTAGTCAAATCTTTTTACTTAGCTGTTACTTGTGACCATCTTTCAGCTACCATGGCAGAGCTGTATTATTGATCAACAAACACAAAGCTATTCACTTTGTATCTATTACAGAAAGACTTTATTGATACCCACATTGGATGCCTATGAGAATCCATCAACCAGGGCTATATTCAACCCTGTAGTTCAGAGATGGGAAACTTGCATTCTTCATAAACACTGTTTTGAGAGGTTTGTTTGTACACACACAGAAGGAATAACCGAGTGTCCTGAACATCAAGTCTTTTCTTCTAGAGTCAAACTTCAGATAAACCTTCTCTATTCTCCCTGCTTGCACTGTTACTGCTGCCTTCAACTGATTAGTTTAGTTCCCTGACTGAAAATAGCTCACAATCATGGCAGACTTGAGAGCAACGTATGACTTTTATGTTCATATTGACAAAAAGTGGATAGGAAAACGTTTTAATCTCTTAAACATAAAATACATGTTAGGTTATTGATCGTAAAACTATTCCAGCATTTTATTTGCTCCTGAAACAGATTCCAAAAAAATATTCTGCCATGAAAACCTTAGGTTGCCATAGGGAGGGGATAGAGATTTCATAATGGGAGCTTTTGTTTCACAAGTTCTTGTAGGTAATTCCAGGTCTGAATACTTAAATGTGAAATTTAGACTTTATTGCTTCTTCATTGTTTGGCCCTCCTCCCACTAGGAGGTGGAGACAATATGCTTCCCTTTCCTTTCTCTGCCATGTGATTCTTGAATCAGCAGACGGCAAGTTTCACTTTGCACATGCCTTGACAACATGTTATCCATGTTGTCAAGAGTGGTATGATTTCCTTTTCTGCCTAAGACCTCTTGACACCCCAAATTTTCATAAGATGTTTGTTCAGATTAGATTAGTTGAATTGTAGTCTTTGTAATCAATAAGGCAGCTGTACTTGGTTGAAATTATTCAATACACTTGAAATTTGTGTGATTTTATTTATCAGTTGGACAGAAATAAGCTTGGTCATGTACCCTGGCCATGTGAACCCTGAACTCCCATTCTTCTGATAAGACATTTAACAACATGTGTCCCCCAGCGATCTTATTTTTCAATTTCTCTTTGAGTTGAGTTCAACGTGAGAGTACAGGGTAATCTCCAGCCATCCCATAATTTAGTTTCAGAGTTCCAGAGTCTTTGAGCTACCCAGTAAAATATAAATCATTGTGGAGGCAAGGTAAGTTATTCCTGCAAGTAACAATGTATAAAAATTAAGCAAACAAACAAACAACAAAAACATCCCAAATAACTGATTTTAGTACAAGGCAGTAAAATAACATTTTAGTTGAGACAAAACAATATTCTAGAAAATTAAAACTCAAAAGAGAAATTAACTTTTGCCTATTTATTAATTTCTTTATGCAAATAGAAATAAGCTAGTGCCAGTAATAGGCTAGATTGATAGAACCCATGGTGAATAGTCATGAGAAAAATAAAATGTTTGCTTGCCTTTGGCCTGAAGTTCCTGACTTATAACAAATTTACTTCTTAGGAGGAGTTTGTGCTCTATCTCCTTCCTGTAGACAGGGTAATTGCATACCAGGATGACTTTGAACTTGTGTGCCAGAGAATGACCATTTCCCTCCTGTCTCCACTTTCTGAATGTTGGGGTTACAGGTGTGCCTCACCATGCATTGTTTGTGGAATGCTAAGGATTAGTCCTTTCAAGTATGCTGGGCAAGCATTCTTTTGTTTTATATTACTTCAGCATAGTCAGGCTCTAGCATGTATTGCAAAACAACAAGTAACCAACCCTCAGGATCTCATTTTGAGTAAACAGATACAAGTATCACTCCAAGTTTACCCTGTTCTTTTGAGTTATCACTAAACACGGGCTGGTAGCATTTTCCTGGCAGATTGCAGATGAGGAGCATATGACTTCAATGCACATTGAATTCACCTGACATTTCTTATCCAAGGCAATTCTGTTCAAAGCCACATAATTTTAAAAGGACACAAGTATTCATGAGAATAGCTGTGTATTGAGATACTTCAGTGTAGACAAATATCCCTGCATTTAAAGCCTCAAACAAGGCAAGCATTCTAATATACAACACTTTATTTCAGGATCACAAGTCTGCTTACTAGCCATTCTTCTTGACACTCATTCTGGATTTGTTCAGTAGGCAGTGTGATTCATTGATGATATGTTTCCTCAATATGGTTATAATCATTTTCAGAACTCTGAACAGATGAGAAGCTGCACATGGTGTCTCATGCCTTAAATCACAGAACATGCCCACACCACCCTCTCACACATACACACAGAAATACATATATAAACACAATTGTTTAATATTGATATATATATACATGAATATATCTATGTATGTATATAGACACAGCACTAACTACTTGGTATGGACAACCAATTAGAAGGCTCATCCAGGTGAAAACTAACTCTTTCTCAGCTATTTTTAATTACTTGTAGCTCTTCATCTATGGTTGGATTCTCATGATAGTCTGTCCATCCTGGTTAGTATATCTACTGATGTTGTCATTATTCAGGTCTCATTTAGGCAGTCCTATTGTTGGCAATGCTTGGTGTAACTTCCATGTCATATAGAAGACATAACTTGCATAAAATTTCTTGGTCCTGTGTGTCTTAAAATATTTCCACCTCTCCCTGCCATTCATAATTTGGAAATTTTAGAGTTGTACTGTATTTTATATTATGGTTTTAATATGAGAGTTTGAGGACAAACAAAGAGGAAAGACTATGATATGAGGTAATGTGTTTTTGGTCAAGTTGACAAGGGTGGGGTCTTCAAATTCCTATAGATATCAACTTGACACAGCCCACATTTATCTGAGGGAGCCGAAATGATATTGCCATCATCATATTGACATATGGTTGTATCAATGGAACATTTTCCTCTATTGCTAATTTATGTAGAAGGGCACAGCACACTCTAGGCAATGTCTAGATGGGCCTGGAATGTATTAAAGTGATAACTGAACATAAGTCTGTGAGCAAGCCAGCAAACAGTGTTCCTCCATGATTTTTGATTTAAGTTCTTGCCTTGAGTTACTGCCGTGCCCTCCCTAGATAATGGACTTTAACCTATAAAACAGTGACTCTATACCTTCCTGATACTGCGACCCTTCAATATATTTCCTTATGTTGTAGAAACCTACAACTAAGAAATTATTTTCATTGCTATATCGTAACTGTAATTCTGCTACTGGTATTAATGGTAATGTAATTTTTTTAGAAACATAGTTTGTCAAAGGGATTGTGACCCATAGGTTGAGAACTGCTATAAAATAAATTTCACCTTTTCCTGCCCAAGTTGTTGTGGGTCATGATGGTTATCACAGTAACACAAAAGCAAAATAGAACAGTGTATTTCCACAAAATGATCCTCCTTCCTATGTGTTATTTTTATATGGTTATGTGATGGGGATAACCTTCTGTATGGTGTGAATATATATTTCTCTTATCAGTTGATGAATAAAGTTGTTTCAGCCAATGGGCAGACAGGATTTAGCCAGGTGGGAAATCCAAACAGGGATAGAGAAAGATAGTAGGCAGAGTCAGGAGATACCTAGCAGCTACCAGGACGGTAGGACACACAGGCATTCTCTGGTAAGCCAAGACCATGTGGAGACACATAGATGAATAGAAATAGGATAATAATTAAGAGAAATATAGCTAATAAGAAGCCTGAGTCATCATCCAGTTTATAATTAATATAAGCTTCTGTGTATTTTATTTGGGACTAAACAGCCCCGGGACCAGGCGGGGCATAAACCTCCACCTACAATTATGAGTCTACTCTTACTATCTTACTAGAGAAATAACCCACTTAAATCTAATTCATTATAAGAGATAAGAAGGGAGGAAGTAGAAAAGGAAATAGACTCAACTACCAAGAGGTGGGAGAGGAGAAAGGAATGAGAAAGAGGAGCCAGCTATAATAGTCAGTTTGTTTTTTATCATGCGTAGATTTTATCAACTGAAATAATTCATCTACTATGAGAGATTTCTACTTAACTTCCTCTGGAACATCACAGGATTTATCCCACTGTTACCACCACCCCTCAGCACTTGGTGATTCATCCTGCCAGGGATTCAGAATTTGTGTGAGATATTCTTTAAAGCTCTCCCACTTGTCTTGTTTTGGTTTCAGTTTTGATATTTTTAAGAAAAAAAAGGAAAAGGAATTTAGGTGTGTAGGGAGTTGAGAGGAATTGGGGGAGAAGAAAGAATGTGATCAAATGACAGTGTGTGAAATTCTCAAAAAAAGAACCCATTAATATTTAAAAAGATTAAAAATAAAACAGTGCTCAACAACCTCTAGAGACAACTATAAATTTCATTTTAGAGATCAGAGATTTGAGACCTTATCTAAATTTCTCGCAACCCAAAAGGGAGCTATGTTTTGAGTCTAGGTTTTCCGACTTCAGTTCTGGAAACCATGCTACAGCATCATTTAAAGAGTGTGGGCATTTGTCATGTAGATTAGCAGTGTCATCTCTGCTGTAGAAACTTAAAGTTGCATGTTTTAGGAATAGAATCTTGGTTGAACCTGATATTTTGATACTGAACATGAAGAAAAAGCAGCAGAATTGGATCACAGAGTTTTCATGTCAGTAACTTACAAACATAAAGACCAAACACTAAAAAGGAATGGCAAGATGGATGATGCTTTGAAACATAGCTGCCCTGGTGGTATTCACAGGTGATATACTCCATGGCTCAATGATACTCGAAACTTGGTGTTGTATGTGTGTCTACATGGGTCATATACTTTATATACAGTTACATATTTTATATGCAATGACACAGCGATATTCTATACATTAGAATATTATCCTGTCATCCATATTATACTCTGTGTACTACTCGTCAATAGTGTATGCTGTATTTTTGTAGATGTGTACTTAAGATAAAGCTCAGGTTGCAAATTAAGTACAGCAAGAAATTAAAAACTAATAGTAAATTAGAACAATTATAAAGTATACTATAATTAAAGTTATGTGAATATGATCTCACTATCAGAGCTTTCTATGGCTACTCTTTCCCTCTTGATGATAGGGCATTTTTTATGTGGTGAGATCATGAGTAGGCACTGTGATTTTTCTACACACATTTAAACATAAACACTGCTGACCTAGAGGATTACAAAAAGTAGCTTTGAACATTTATTATGCACATTAATTATACACAACATCATGGATACTCTGAACAAGGAATGATTTACCCTCACTCCTAACCTGGGTGTGGCATGATGAAGCAAGATTGCATAATGCTATTCAGAGCAGTCATCCATTTAAGAATCAGGATTGCTTACTTCTAAAATTTTCTTTTATCTTTATACTATCTTCTACCACCCCAGTGTGTATGTGTGGGTGTGTGAGTGTGTGTGAATGTGTGTGTACACTTACACAGATAGATACATTCCATAGCTACCATATGTAAGTAGGAAGAAAACATTAAGAAAGGTAGTTTGCAACTTGCAACATCAGACCAATAGATTGAATTTAAATAGTTATGTTTTTGTGGCAAACTCCTTCATCCACTGAGTTGTCACATCTTTACTAATGGAATTTCTATTTAATGCTTTTGAACTATACATAACTGAAAATACAGAAAGTTAAGTTGCAAATATATTTAAATCCCTGAAATAGTGTGAAAGTTTCCAGGTCCAACTGTGTCATGGATATGCTATGTGGCTTTAGTACAGATTCCTAGGCTCCTAGATTCTAGGGCCAGAACTTAAATTGTCATTTCTTGTGCAACAGAGGTTTGGAGTTTAACTCCAGTACTTATACATCATTTCATCTTCCAAACCTCATTTATTCTGTCTTTGAAATAGTGATAAGAATAATCTCTACTGTAGAGTCGATATGAGAGCAACATAAGATAATCTTAATAAAATGCCTGGGACATCATTTTCACTCAATAATAAAGTAGTGGTGGTAGTAGTAGTTGAAGTAGTAGTGGTAGTAGTAGTAGTGGTGGTGGTGGTGGTGATGGTGGTAATAGTAGTAGTTATCTAAAGTCCCTTCTGGTTCATATTTTTGTACAATCCTAAACAAGAAAAATATGAGTGAACACATAGAAAGGCATGCCATTCACAAGGTAAAACCTCTTAATTAAATCTACAGGAGTTCTTGTCAATCTTATAATTCATATCTGATGCTGCTTCATGGTAATTATTTCTTCTAGGCTTATTAGTTGCTTTATTATCTTGACTTTTTATTGTATTGACTTTTTCATGATAGAAAGAAAACTGATAATCTATTGTGCTTACCACCACTAGCAGGAGTAAGAAGTACATTAAGTGGGCCTTTCTGACAACACTATGACACTATGTCATTAGGATACAATGTACCCTAGAGTATAGCCTTCTGTAAAGAGAAGCTTTTTCTTTGAGAGAAGCCTTCCCGCCAGCCTGGTTCTAGAGCCGCATCAGTCCCAAATAAACACACAGGAGGCTATATTAATTATGAAGCTGTTGGCCTTTGCTTGTTTCCTACTGGCTAGCTCTGACTTAAGTAATTACCCCATAATTGTTAATCTAAGTATTTCTCTTGCCGAAGAATAGTTCCGGGCTTCCTACCCCATGGCATTACATCTTGACTCTCGTGTTTCTCTTACCCAGAGTCCTTCTGGACTCCTAGTCCCTCCTATCTAGATTCCCTATTGGCCAGGCAGTGCTTTATTGACAAATTCACAGGACTTCCCCAACATCTCCTCTTTTCTGTGTAAACAAAAAGGAAAGTCTTAACTTTAACATAGTCCAATTGTATATAACAGAACAGTTATCAAGTAAGAACACAGTTACAATATTTAGTCAACATTTAGCAAGATTTAAGGAAAATATCATCCATCCCATTCTTGTGAGTCTAAAGTTCTATATGTAGCTCATCTTTTATCATAACTAAGGAAAACTATAACTATAACTATCTGCCTTCAACTCTATCAAAGACCACAGAAGGATAATATATAAACACTAGGATTGACAGAGACATCTTGCTACCTGGACAGTCACCCGAAGTTCCTCTGTATGGTCAGGGCATCCATCTTTAGCCCATAGGCCACAATGTGTCCAGAAGATTTCTCAGGAAAGCAGGAAATTTCAAACTGTCCATCTGCGTTGGCAGTCTGTCAGTCATTTTTCTTTGTCCTGCAGAAAGTCTGGTAGACTCTTCCATGAAGCAGGAACCCTGTAAGACTGAGTTCAGCAGTCACTTTTCTGTGGGTCCTGCATGTCCAGATTATGCAACAACAGTCAAGCAGTACAGGCAAGAGCAGTTTCTTGCCCAAATGGCTAATCTTGCCATGTTGAAAGCAAACTCCATAACAAGATTCTTCAATGCCCATCTTCCTCTCAGACGTAATTGGTGCTGCCAGGAGCAGACATTTCTCATTGTCAAGAAAAACCCTAAACCATTTTAAATGCCATTTTCTGAAGTTCTTTGAAAGGTTTGAAGACTATCTATCTGTCTCAAATACATATCTATATATCTAACTCTCTATATATAACTTACCTAACTATAAATTCTGACTATTATAAGTAACTATCTATAGTCTGTATTCAATTATGTATTATGTTTTAAAAGATCAGTATAAGCACAATACTTAATCAAGAGGAGAAATATACACATCACAAAATTGACCTTGAATTTGTATCAATAAATGAAAAACCATACCCATACCATAATTCCCCTTTGTACCATTAAAAAAGAGATTGGCTGTTATCATTAGCCAATTATAAACAATCCCATTTAAATGAAAACAAAGCTTTATAAATAAGATGGGAATTAGGACGGTGCTCATTCCAAACTGCTTCATGCTGGAAGGGGGCGCTGTTCATACCATGGGGATCATGACAAAACTCAGAAACCTGTATAAGTCCTTGTTTTCAGGGTCTGTAAAGCTGCATCATCTTAGCTGTTTCAGTTGTTGGAACACCTGGTCCACTGCTTCCAGGGGTCTTGGTTCGTCAAACCACAGAAGCCTGGAAGGAATCCTCAGCTTTTCATTTTCTGTGGAAACATAAAGTAAAACTCCTTTTCCGAGTAACATATCCTTATACTTAAATTTTGAAGTCAAGGCATTTTCAAAAGATATAAGTTGAATTAATTCAGCAGCATTTATAATCAAGTGTACTTTAGCATTTGTTCCTTCCTTAGCAATGAAAAAACTGAAAAACACAATAATGTACAGTATCCAGACTCTCTGTGTATTTTCCATCTTTACGTGGCTTATTCATTTATTTATTTATTACTCTATTTCTTTTACTTTTATTTCTTTTTCTCTGAGACAGGGTTTCTCTTTGGAAATCTGCCTGCTTCTGCCTTTGCAGCAAATCTTACTCTGCCTCCCGAGTGCTGGGATTAAAGGCGTGTGCCACCAACGCCCGGCTTTTCTATTTATTTACCACTATGCCCGATTCTTTTTCTCTCTCAATCCTATATTTTTAAACACACTGTAAACCTTTAGAGGTTTTGTTCATCCAAGTCTGACTTTACTGTAAACTTTACGTTTTTCTGGCCACGTGTCTTATCTGTAAAACTGCGGCTGTTTTGTGATTCTAGCTTACCGCCTCAGTCCATGCTGACCTCCAGCAAATGCTGCCACTTCCAGCTGTACGTACACACCTTTTAATCGTTAGCAGAGTCTCTTAAAACAACCTTGCTGGTTTTTTTTTTCTTTTTATGCCGAGTCAGGAAGACTCCGGTAAGCGAGCCACGTGAATCTCGGCTTGTCGCTAGCAAAACACCTGAGAAAAATGCTGCTATCAAAAAAAAAAAAAAAAAAAACAGCCTTCAAGTAATATTTTTTCAGTATATGAACTATGGGCCCCTGATGATACAGTGACTACAAGTAATTGCTGCTTTCAGCTACATCCACAATTATTGAAAGGAGAAAGCTGGTATTGTAATCATACTGGAAACGCCAGCCTATTTCTACTTTGGAATTTTGTAGTCTTTCTTTTGTAGTCTTTCTTCTGCGCTTTATTTACTTTCCTTGGTGGTTTACATTGGGCTTTAGAGATGGTGGCAGTGTGGTGGGTATATGAGATTGCACGGCCACTTTTTACAATGTGCACCTCAGAATATTAGCAGTTTGTGAACTGAAATGCTATTGTCACATCCAAACAATTAAGATGATCTCTAAGCAAGGTTAAGGATCAAAAAGCCCAGCTCAGTCAACTTTGAAGTTACTTCACAGGGTGGAGTATGCAGTACCTAGCTTTATAGCTTCTACAGAATTAAGCTTCCTTGGGTGGCAATGACACAGACCATGATGGGGAGGATGTGAACTAAAGTTAGGGGCTTAGGATATTGGGCTATTATCCCCTCTATAGCTTTTCATAGAAACATGAAGATTCTCTCAACTCATCCCTGTGCTATACAGCAATTCTAAAGTTGTTAAGTTCTCGTTTCTTGCTTTTCTCATCTCTCTGCTTCTGTATCTGGACAAAAAGCTCTTCCTAAAACTAACTTTATTTAGTAGGTT
This sequence comes from Mesocricetus auratus, assembly GCF_017639785.1. Lineage (NCBI taxonomy): Eukaryota > Metazoa > Chordata > Mammalia > Rodentia > Cricetidae > Mesocricetus > Mesocricetus auratus. Next base: position 11,501,087 of record NW_024429182.1, read on the forward strand.
TCACCTTGTCCCAGGTGGTGTGTTATCCATTTGCCTAATTCACATCTCTGTAGTCTTGAGTTCACAAATCACAGAAGATTTCTTGATAGGTTTGATAACTGCTTATAAGTATGCAATACTGAATGCCTTGGGTAGCTGTGTTCTTATCCCAAGCACCATCTCTCTCTATAGATGACTTGAGTTAGATCCATGGGTAACCGTGTAGATTTTGCGACAAGGCACATAACATGTTATCTTTAATATCATGGAACAATCTTAGATGCCTCTTTGGACACAAGTAGATGGGATTTCAATGCTTTTAATTTGTTCTGACTAAAGAAAAATGAAAAAACAAGCTTCTGTTGTGAGCACTGCTAGTATTGTCACCAAGCTGGTAACAGTAGAGATTCAATCAAACACTTATATTATACAACCTCATGGAGATGAGAGTTCCTAGTATGTATTTATCCTACTGTGTCCTTACTAGAAACATCTAACAGGCATATGCGTGTTTGCTTTGCAGGCATAAATAAAGATACTGGAGTCTGAGGAGATACTCTGGGGTTTGCTATGAGAAACCTGTCCTAACTTAAGAACAGAAGAGAGGGTGGTTAAAACAGCACTTGTAGATGACATGATAGTGAAAGGACACACTACTGGGTTTTTATTTTGACATTAGTTCACTTCAAGATTTACCAGAAATAGTCTCCTTTTAAAAAGAATTTGTGTTTTTAAATATGTGAAATTCTTTTCCTGTTTCTTGAAATCTTCTGTTCCTTTAGATGTCAAGTTCTTCTAATTAATATAAGCCTATGTATGAATGTTATTCAATTTCTTAAGACAACACAGGGAAATTCTTATTTGCATGAAATTTAGAGTTGCAAATTTTAAGCCACAGATGAAAAACTCATCAAATACTTTAATTTAAGAAGTTTATTTGTGGGTGTCTGCCTCTGTGTCCTTCAGCCACTGGATGAAGGCTCTAGGATGGCATACAAGGAAGTAGTCAATCACGTTATAGGGAAGGGCATTTAAGGTAGTCTCCCAGACACCCACAGCTAAACACTGAAATGAATTCCTGGAACCTAGTTGTAGAGAGGGAGGAATGATGAGAAAAGGGGTTATGACTTGGCAGGTGAAACCCACAGAATCTACTGACCTGAACAAAGGTGAGCTCATAGAAACCAGATTGATAGCTGAGAGGCCATCATGGGACTGATTCAGACACCCTGAATATGAGTGTTAGTGTGGAGGCCTCAGCATCCTTTGGGGCCTCAGGAAATAAATCAGCTTTTAGCCCTGTCATCCAGAAGGACTTTGGGAGCCCATTCCACATGGAAAGATGCTTTCTCCGGGGGAGGGCCTAGGCCCTGCCCCAGATCATATGACAGACTTTTGAGATCCCCCATGAAGGCCCTTACCTCCTTGGTGAGTGGAGTGGGTATTAGGGTAGGAGTTGGGGGAGGCTTGAAGGGGGCGGGAAGGAGGGAAGGGAGAAGGAGCAAACTTGTTTCTAATTTAAATTAAATTTTAAAAAATGTGAAAAAGAAGTTAATTTGTAAAATACCAGAGTAAATTAAATTAAAACACAATTATTTATGTGTCCTAATGGAAATTAATTTTGAATACCATCTAAAATATCTGAGTGCTGGTTTAAACCATTGCAGTAGCTATCCCTAATAATTTGGGCAGTTATTTTACATATTCCATTTTGATTTAATTTTTCTCATTTGAAAAATTAGTAAATTTTGTTGAAATTATTTTTCTTTCTTGTACAAAGATTTTTGATGCATAATAAACACATAATATACATATAATATTTTAAGTCAGAATTCCTCTTATCTTATTATCAAAACTTTCAATGAAATATTTCTAAAATTATTGAACAACATTGGCTTCATAATCCAGAATACTGGATTTGCAATATGCTTGTATATATTTTCACATTCAGGAGGGTTTGCAGAAACATTCAGAACTTAAAAGACATCATTTCTTTTCAGATCACTTAATGAATTTTGAATTCGAAATAGTCTTCAGTCTACCCTATCTAAAAATAATGCCCACCTCAAATTCAGTTTACAGTTTATTTGTGACTTTTCATCTTCCCTTTGTAGTTGTCTCTCCAATACTTCCCATATGATTTTGAATCATACAGGACAATATGCACGAGTGTTGGATGGTGAAGGTCAATTCTTATAGGACAGGATTTCCAACACTTTGCAGGTTCTATGCAGAAGGAAAAAAAAACCAAAGATTTTATAATTGCTGTGATCCCTTAGGGGTGAACATGACAGCTGTTTTAACAGCTGGAAAGTCCCGTCTCCTGACAGCTCAGCAAAAGTGTATAGACTGCTGAACATATCAGAAAGTGTGCATGAGCAAACTGTCGTAGAACTTCTTCAAGACAAATTGATCTAACAGCTTTGCTCCTCTGAATAGTTTGTAACCATAAACTGTCAGCAGGTTGGACTTCAGTCCTGGGAATGTTTCCAGCTCTCCATTATTCTGCAATCTCTCCTGAGGTCTCAGATTAGAAATGTTTTAAGAAAAACAGATAATATGTTAGACTTAATGATAGCTGGCTGAAAAGCTCCATGGTCTTGTGGGAGGAGATACTATTGAGAAGTTGGAGAGTAAAACTTACAGACTGAGGTATCCCTGTGCTTAACTCTCCATTGCTAAGGGGAATCTGAATGCTGTTGCCTTATTTTCATCATGGGTGCTTGATGCATTCCCATCAGCTCTTGAAATTTTGCCTTCATTTGCTCCTGTGCTTCATTCATTTTATAATTCATGATTCATACTTATGTGGACCTATTGTATGACAATGTTAGCTTTGGTGCTGATAACATGACACCAGCCTTAATAGGACTCAATGAAGAGACATCAATGAGAAGAGTGCCACACAAAATAAAGAGTAGCTGAAAGTGTAATAAGTGCAATGAACACGTTGAACAGCAAGGAAGACTGATGCCCCAACATGTGCCACCAAGACAGCCACTTCTACCTGGGACTTCATGCTTCATTTACCCAAGAAGCACTGGATGCCATAAACAGACAAAGAAAGGGCCACGTCAGATTTTTATCTCTCACAGATCTCCTGGAAACTGGAGATGAGGAAGAAAGCTGGTAGAAGGGAGACCAGGCACCTAGGACAAGATGTTTTAAAAACACTGCTGTGGTCAAGGAAGGAGAAAGTGTTGGGCAGGTGACCACTTAAGGGACATTACTTATGTTCAGCACATTGGAAGCTTGTATAAAAACTGAGAGTTTTAATATACTGACAAAGTAATCTTTTTTTCTGTAGTAGTGGGGATTGAATCTGTGGTCTACTATACTCTAGACAAGCACTCTATCACAAGTTTTAGCCCCAGACCTCAATTTTATTTTGAGACAGGCCTAAATGGACCAGGATGGATTTGAACACACACTGTAGCCCAGGCATGCTCTGAAATCCATTTGTCTCAGCTTACTACTAGCTGGAACTACAGGTGTGCACCACCAGCCTAGCTAATAAACACCTGGATACCTTGAAACATATATTTAATATAAACTGTCTCTTACTCCTCTATAATAACTATTGGCAATCTATGGCCCAAATTCAGTTCATCGTTTCCTTCTGTAAGTACAGTTTTTTTACAATATAGATATAGTTCTATGTGTATTAAGGTCTGGCTGCTTTGAACTGTAACAGAAAAGCAGAATAACTGCAAGGGAGAGTAAATGAACCAGGAGACCAAAATTCTATCTGGCTTTTTATAAGAAAAGTTGCCAAAGTCTTTCTCTATTCATACACAAACCAGACTTTTAATGTTCACTTATGTAATTACAATACTTTTTTACTGGATGATCTTTTTGGTGCACAGGAAATTTATCAAGCTAAGGAATTATAATTTTTTGTTTTCATCAAAGTCCTCATTGTGTTTCAAAACATATAATATTTACTGCAAAGGAATGTATTGCTTTGAGGGACTAAATAATAACTGGATTCATTTGCAAATACTGTTGTTTTAAAGATCCAGAGAAGTAGATAATTTTTATAAACCTGGTACCATTTTTTAGATGCAAAATGTTGTAAAGATAGCTACTCATCTCATACTTAAGATATGATTTTTAATTCTCAAGTGTGGCAAACTGAAACAGTATTTGTGCAATCAACAGACAAATTCAAATGAAGATTTGTGTGTGTCCTGCTTACGGAAAAGTGAGTGGATTACTACATCATGCTGCAATAACTAAGTAAATATGCAGATTTCTCTGCCTTCGCCCATTTAGTCAAGTTTGAATTATATATTGTGTCTATGCACTGTTGGCTGCCAAAGTCTTTTTGATATTACCTAAATATCACATAGAGAAAATGAGGGGCTTTGAAAATTCCCCCTAAGCCTCCTTAACTTGATTGCTTGTTATAAAAACATTAGCCAGTGTCAAATCAATTTGAATGGATTCCCACAAAAGTAGAGTTTAGGTTTGAATTTTTTCACCAAATGGTTTTTCACAAGGCATGAAATTATCTGAGTGCTGAGAGTCACCACTTGGAATTATATCCTTGTCAAAATTTTCCTAATTAGTCATTACTCATGGCAACTTGTTCTTTTTCTGCTCTCACAAAACTGGGACTCTTTGCATTGAGAGATGAGGATGTTTCCACCCCTTTTGAGTGCCACTGGAACCTGGCTGTGAAGACTCTCCTTGCAATCTGGAGAGTCCTTGTGGGAGATGTGAAACACATTCTTGATGATGACAGCAGAGACAGACACATTCCCATTGGCAGTAAGTATTGTGGCAGCATCAATAAGAACCTGGCCCTTGTAGCTTACACAATACCCTCTACATCAATGAGCTCATTCATGAGTAAAAGTCAATTATATTCACGAAGCAGGAGTCTGAGTGCTCACTATATCATATCTTCCTTGTTTTTCTTTACTTTAAGTTTTAATATTTCACTTAATATTCCTGGAAATCTTACCTACATTTTTACTTGTTTTAAAATGTGTACGATGTGTATATATGTGTGGTATAATGCATGTGTACATAAATTGTGAAGGCTAAGATAAATCAAGAGAAAAATATAAATCTAAAATTCTCAGGGCAAAATAGGAATAATTAGATGCACTGGTTTGTGTATTCAGTGACGATCTCTCCTTGAACTGGAGAATGTTATTCTTTGCTCTGTTCAGGGCTTATTTTTATTTGCCATGTTTTCACTAAAATTAAAAAGTTTATTCCATAATGTATCAAAGGTTACATTGAACAAAAAATGTGGCCTCCATTTTTCCATTATTTTCTTTGATCATCAAGTCTATCCTGAGGGCACAAAATTGAACCCAGTATTAATGATTAACAATTGGCCGGATCGAAAGGGAATAAATAAAGTGGGACAAAGCAGAAGGGACCATCCGTGCAAAGGCTTCAAGTGAAAAGAGAGCATGACAGATTTTCTTTGTGCCTTGAATAAAATCTTGAGCATTATGAAAGACCCATAAACTTCAGCATCCGAGTTCCTCTCTTCCTAGTGGCATGCATGATATTACTCTTTTTTTCTGTATATAGTAAACTACTTTGCACATATGGATCTGATTAACACTTAAAAATTCATACGTCTATTTTTCCTCAATAGCTCTATTTTACTTAATCTGAAATGTATTAGGAGCTTTTCATTTTTTCTTTTAGCAAGTATCTTTCCACTAAACTAATCTGTTCAGAAATCTGGAGGGAGGTGATTTTTCAATGCAGTGTCTCCCTTTGCCCCCATAGTCAGAAGGCATCAATGTTTATGGAACAGAGATAATTCCATTTCCTTCTTTATTTTGTAGGTCACTAAAATTCAGTTCCACAGTAATTACAGTCATTCAAATCCTAAAAACAGTTTCACTGTGACTTTTAAGGACAAATACTATCCACTTTTCTTATAGGAGCCAACAGAGTTCTTCCTCTAATAAATTATTCTCAGGAGAAAACAAAATGTTTCTATGATGAAAAATGTTGGCACTTTTGACTGAGGGGACAATTATTTCTTGTAATTGTATTAAGAGTTTCTCTCAGAAACTCTTTTCAGATACATGGTGATTGAAATGGGAGAAGAGCTGGCTCTTTTCTGAGGAGAGGTTAAGTCAGTGTGGCTCCTTTCCATAAACAAGCACCATTTCTAGTCTTAGAGATGAACAATAATTAACTACTTTTTTTAAAAGCATGTTTTTATGACCGCCTCTGACCCCAATGCATCTGACCTTGAAGTCTGCTTAGTGAAAAAAAGAGAGAAAAGAGAATTCTGCCATTAGGGAGATTAGCATCAGATTGAAGTCATAAAAGAAATAAACAATTCTGGAATAATGTCTAAATTAAATACTGTTTCAATAAAAGGTCAAACATACATCCCTACATTGTTGCACAGACCGCATAGAATTCCATGCTGCCTATATAAAGTTGTATTATAAAAAGTGAAGCAAACTCTTCAATTACTACCTTTAACTATATCTATGATTTTTTTCTCATGTAAAATAAGAATTGGTACTTCAGTAGAATAAAGATATCAAGTGCGTTTCTGATACCTCTCTGCAAATCCAGGTATTGTAGACAGTCTCTGGCCACTGAAGAAACACCACCACCACCACCACCAACACACATACACACACACACACACACACACACACACACACACACACACACATGCACACACAAACACACACACAACATTTTTTTCTCTGTGTCAGTGGCCACAGAACCCTCACAAATCCTTGGCTGCCTACATTTTCCACAAAAAATGGAGTCTCTTTTTTATAATATTTTTTTATTTAACTTTTTACACTTTACTCTCAGTTCCCGCTCCCAATATGACAGACCCTGAAAATGCCTCATGGAAGCCCTTACCCTCACTGGGGGGTGGAGGGGTGATGGAGTGGGGTAGGGGATTGGGAGGTTTGGGGGGCTAGGAAGTAATCTATGATAATGTCCTGGAAAATTTGAGGGGATAGACAATTTTCTCCTCCACTTTTAGAAGTCCAAAAATCACTGGGTTGTGTAAGAATAACAGGGAACACAGAAGATGCCCAGTTGTGTGAATTTAGTTACTTTGTGGTCAATGATGATCATGTGGCACATTTCCTCCTAACCCACAATTCACAGGGATTTTGAAGTTTGCAAATTCAACAGGAAATACAAATAAATATACTAGAAAAAAACCCTAAAATGGAAGAGCATTCCCCTTTCTCCACATCCTCTCCAGTATAAACTGTCATTGGTGTTTTTTATTTTAGTTAGCCATTCTGACAGGAGTAAGATGGTATCTCAGAGTTGCTTTCATTTGCATTTCCCTGACTTCTAGGGATGTTGAGCACTTTCTTAAGTGTCTCTCAACAATTTTAGACTCTTCTAGTGAGAACTTTCTATTTAGTTCTACAGACCACTTTTTAATTGGATCCTCTGGTGCTTTGGAGACTTCCTTCTTGAGTTCTTTGTAGATTTTGAAGATCAACCCTCTGTCAGATGTGGGGTTAATGAGTATCTTTTCCCATTCTGTGGGCTGCCTTTTTGTCTTATTGACTGTGTCCTTTGCCTTGCAGAAGCTTCTCAGTTTCAGGAGGTCCCATTTATTAATTGTTGATCTCAGTGCCTGTACTACTGGTGTTATATTCAGAAAGCAGTCCTCTGTACCAATTCGTTCAAGGGTGACCCCCACTTTCTCTTCTAAGAGTTTTAGTGTGACTGGGTTTATATTGAGGTCTTTAATGCATTTGGACTTAAGTTTTGTGCAAGATGATAGACATGGATCTATCTGCAATCTTCTACATACCAGCATCCAGTTATGCGAGCACCATTTGTTGAAGATACTTTCTTTTTTCATTGTATAATTTTAGGTTCTTTGTCAAAAACCAAGTGTTCATAGGTGTGTAGGTTAATATCAGGGCTTTAAATTCTATCCCATTGGTCTATCTGTCTATTTTTGTCCAAATATCAAGGTGTTTTCAGGACTATAGCTCTATAATAGAGCTTGCATACAGCCACTATGCAAATCAGTATGGAGATTCCTCAGGAAAAGGGAATCAGTCTACCACAAGACCCAGCAATTCTACTCTTAGGCATATAACCAAAAGATGCACATTCATACAACAAGGACATATGTTCCACTATGTTTATACCAGCACTATTTGTAATAGCCAGAAACTGGAAGCAACCTAGACGCTCCTCAACTGAAGAGTGGATAGAGAAAATGTGGTACATTTACACAATGGAGTACTACTCAGTAGAAAACACAGTGGAATGTTGAAATTTGCAGGCAAATGGACAGCACTAGAAGAACCCATCCTGAGTGAGGTAACCCAGTGACAAAAAGACAAACATGGTATGTACTCACTCATATATGGATTTTAGACATGAATCAGGGGAGTGTTAGTATACAATCCCACTTCCAGGGAGTCTGGGAAACAGGGAGGACCCTAAGAGAAATATGCATGGTACCCCAGAGAAGGCAGAATGAGGCAAAATCTCCTGTGCAGATTGGGAGCATGGGTGGAGGGGAGAGGGGCCCAGGGAAAAGAGAGGGAGAGAGGAGGAGAGGAGAGGAGGACATGGGAGAGCAGGAAGGTTGAGTTGGGGGAAGAAAAGAGGAAAGCAGGATGAGAGATAGCGCAATAGAGGCAGTTGCTCTAGGTGTGAGGGGAGATCTGGCACTAGTGAGTTTTCCAGGGATCTACAAGGATGACAAAAAATATCAAACTAAGCAACAGTAGAGAGACTATCTTAAATACTCTTCCTGATAATGATTTTGATGACTATCTTTTTGATGACTATCTTATCCTAGAACCTCAATACAGTGACAGATGGAAGCAGAGGCAGACACAACAGTTAAACACTGAACTGAACTCCTGAAAGCCAGTAACAGAGAGGGAGGAGTGATGAGCAAAGGTATCAAGACTGGGCTGTTGAAACCCAGAGAAGCAGCTGAACAAGGAGGAGATCTTGAACCCCAGACTGATGGCTGAGAGGCCAGAATGGGATTGATCCAGACCCTCTGAATGTAGGTGTCAGTGAGGATGCCTAGTCAATCTATGGGGCTTTGGGTAGTAGATCAGTATATATCCTTGGTATACAAATGGACTTTGCGTGCCCATTCCCCAATGAGGGATGCTCTCTCAATCTGGACACTTGGGGGAGGGTCAGGGCCCTCCCCGGAACGAAATGACAGACACTAGAGATCCCCCATGGAAGGCCTTACCGTCCCTGAGGAACAGAGTAGGGTTTGGGTGTGGGGCTGGGGGGAGCTGGTGAGGAGGGAGCGGTCATGGAGGGGAGGGAGAGGGAGCTGGGACTGACATGTGAAGCAAGCTTGTTTCTAACTTAAATATATAATATTAAAAAAAGAAATCCTAATTAAAAACACATTCATGAACAAATCCACTAAGGTAAAAAAATACTTTGAATCACATGTCCTTATCCATTGTCATTTTCTACCAAGATTTCTAGTAAATTTTTCACAATTGAAATAAAACATAATTATTTCCAAAAAAACCCTAAAATGTACTCTGAAGCATTATAAAGGAATGCCAACTTAAGAAAATGACTAACTTCATGTAACCTTTCATTTCTAAGACAGTTTTTTTCCTGAGAATGATGACTGGAAAGAGGTAACTTATATGTATAGTAATTAAAGACAAGAATTCCTTTACAAATATCATTTCCATAGCTGTGCCCTGAAGTCATTGGTCCAGCAGAAGGAGAAAGAATCATTTATTATTTCTGGAGCACAAACATTAATCAGCGATTCCTGTGGGTGGAAAACTGGAGAAGGCATCTCAAGTTACTTTTCAAGACCTTTATGGTGATAGCATTATCGCTTTGCTTCCATGAGAATCTAAAACCATAGTTCTTGTTGTACTTCTCAGAAAAGGTGCTGGAGGCCTATTGGATAAATAGATCAAACTAAAAAATCTCATTTTCTATCCTAACTCAGCCTGTTTTAACTAGTCCAACTGTGAACGAAACCTACACCAGAATGATGAAGTCTTAACGTGAAAGGAAAAGCAAAAACCAAAGGAGGTCTGTCCAAAAGGCCAGGTCTAATTGTTGGATTTTAGCTGTAAGGTCAGCAAACCACAGTAGACATAGAATGACACTAGCAAGGACCATCTTACCTAGGGTTTCACCTAATGGTAAATTCACCTAAGGAGTTGCATCAGATTGGTGGAGCCCACACATTTTGGGTGGCCTTCCATTTGACTCACCGGCTCCTGGGTTGTATATGTTGGAAGAGATCGGTTTGTGTTGATTGCTCAAAGAAAACCATAGAGCATGACGTCTTTTCAGGGAGAGTAGAGTCCACATTCCTCTGGCCTGTGCTGGCCTACAGAATTTCCCTGTGGACTGACTCAGAGGGAGCTAGACAGACACTTGGAGGAGCAAGAGGCGGGACCAAGGGGTTGCTCATTCTTTAGATCCAGGAAGTGGAGAGAGGCAGGATTGCGTCTGTCTCTCTGTGGATCTCTTTTATTCCCTAGTATTAATTCCCGATTTTTATTTTTTTTCACATAGTCATAAAAGAAATTGCTATCTCTGAAAGCCATCCGAGTCTGTAAATCTAAAGAAAAGTGACTGATGAGGAAGTCTTATGACTCACTTATGTTTAATGTGCTTTCCCAGGAAGAGTTAATTCTGCAGTTATTTATTAGGTTATAAAGGCTGCTTTTCCTCGGGGAACAAGGGAAATAGAGAAATAGCAAATGGCGACTAACCCCCTGGAGGACCAGATGGTTAGAATGAAGCAGCTTTGCCCTGAAGGACACGGGCAGACAGCATTCTCCGGAGACTGATTTTAGCCTGTTGAGTGAGTTTCAATCAGAGAGGCCTTTTGTAGGGAAACAAGTAGAAAACTGGCTTACCCTGCAGCATGACCCCTAAAATTAATGACTTTAAAAATCAAATGGAGTTAGAATGCTTACTTAAGTCTTCCTGTGCATTTTTAAATTAAAACGAAACGTGAAATAAAATAAGACATCACCTCTTTATTTCCTTTTTGTCACAATTGACTTTTTATTTCGGCTTCATACACTTGTTATTAGTTTTAATCATTTTCAATCCCATTCCTCTCTTTCTTCCTCCCTCCCCTGACAGAATCCTTTCCCTGATACTTACTTTTTCCTTTGTGTGTGTGTGTGTGTGTGTGTGTGGTATATGGAGGGAGACAGGTATGTCACTGTGCATCTAGAGTTCAGAGGACACCTTTGCTAGTCAGTTCTTTCCTATGACCTTTGGGTGTGTTCTGGGGATCTAACCTCTCAGTCTTATATAGCAAGTGCTTTAATACGATGAGCCATCTCGCCAACCCAACACTCTCCTGTTTATCATTTTCCCTGACCGAGGTAATTTTGTAAATACTTTACACATATTTACTAATAACATATACTGCAACCAGTTCCAAAGTTAATAATAGCCTTCTTTGCAGGTGAATATTCGAAGTGCCCTTTCATGGTGGGGGGGAAGGGGAGTGCGGGAGGAGGGGAGGGAGAGGGAACTGGGGTTGACATGTAAAACAAGCTATTTAAAATTAAAATAAAAAATGATAAAAAGATACTAAGTTTTATTAAGTGGCAGGGCAAGGATTCGAATAAGAATTGTGTATCCACAAACCTTGTACAATCATTCAGTATGACATGCATCTTGAAGCCAGCAGTCCTCAATTGTTAATGAGAAAGAGTTATGGCTGCTATTTAATCTGTCTCCTCTGGTGTGACTTACTTAAAATTCTCATTCTGCATTTCTTACTTCTCAGCAAGGCTGCTTGTTTTGCCTGGTTTCATAAGGAGGGCTGACTTTTGTTAAAGAAAAACTTACTCAGACCCTTGTTTACATGATCTAGGAGGGCGTAGAGAGATGCCTCAGTGGTGAAGAGCATGTTGGGCTCTTGCAGAGGACCTGGGTTTGGTTCCTAGCACCTAGGCAGCATATTACAACTACCTGAAACTCAGGTTCAAGCAATCTGCTGTCTTCTTGCCTCAGAGGAGCTTAGAATGCATGTTGCACACATGTGATCAAACACCCATACACATGAAATACAATAAGAAATTAAACTAAACAGTCAAGGAGAGTTTATTCTAATCTCTTGCATCAAGAGTTCAACCCTGAGTATTACAAAACAGCTGGGAATTTATAATCAAGCAGCCCAGTGAGGAAGCCAGTACCTAGAAATGACTAAGCAGATATTAACCTCAACTAATTTTTTTCTTGTTAAAAGTAGGTTAAGGGCTTAAATCATCAAGTTCAATGGTAGGAATTCTCACTAAGATGACGAAGCTGCTTTTACTGAGTCAAAGTTAGTCAGCTGGAATAGAACGGGAAGAAAGCTAACATTGTTTTTTTTTTTTTTTTTTTTTTTTTTGCTTTTTATGAGACAGGGTTTCTCTGTATTGTTTTTGAGGCTGTCGGTCCAGCCCAGCCTCGAACTCACAGAGATCTGCCTGCCTCTGCCTCCCGAGTGCTGGGATTAAAGGTGTGCGCCACCACCACCTGGCAAGATTTTGTTAAGAATGAGGCTTATTTTGGAAATGGTAAAGAGTTTGCCTTGGGCTTGGTCAATAGGTACTTGACAGAGTTGATCAAAGTTTGGCTAAGGAGAAAACATTTGATTTTATCTACTCCTGTTCAAAAGATATTTCCCTTTTATCTAAAGGGTGTAAGTCTGTTTTTATTTGGACATATTTTCTTCAGTAAGAAACAGTCAAGCCATTGGATACACTAATTTAATAAAGAGCTGTGTTGTGGAAGACATCTTATATTCAAGGTATTGAGTGCCATCTTCAAAGACTTCTTTAGACTTTCCCCAGAAGGTCAGCTCCAAAGACAACAGACCCAGTAAAGAACTGAGCTGTCAAGGTTCAGCTTTGAGCTACTGCATTGGAAGAGAAAATAGAAATGTTATATTTGAATGTTGTAAGCTGATACTCAAGAAAGGATGAAGAACTAACAATATGGTACACATTGACAAAATATATGAGACAGCAAGATCCAGTCCATTCACACAGAAATTACATAGGGAAAGTCAAATACAGATTACCAGGAAGTGAAAAACAGCTCAGAAACTAAATCTGATAACCTACAGAGCGGTGATATAGTCTTCAACTTAATGTAAGCATTTCTATGTGTAGTCAGTAGCTTTTTGATTAAAGATAACCAAAGAATACTATTTTCATGTAAACCAATTGCAATCTCATAACTTTGGTCTGATTAATAAGTGCAGCAAGAATGGAAGCTAACCAAACCAAGCTTTTCAGGGTTTCTTCTGCTAAATTTTTTTTTAACAAGAAATCACAGTTCATACTTCTAAAAATATCTCAAGTGTAAGAAGACAGATTTCACTGAAGAACTTAACTATCTGGGTAAAATTTTCTGCTTGAAATTACCAAAAGCATTCTTTGAGTTTTGGCATGATTGTTAGTTAGTTCACTCCTGGAAGACAGAAAGCCTCTACCTCAGTTCAAGCTGGTTTTCTATAGGGTTTTCTCAGCATCGGAGTCATAAAGCCTGAGTTAGCTCTGTGCAACTGTATGGCCACATGTGGTTATGAGCAATATCACTCTCAAATGTGACATTCCCATCAAATATTTCATCACATGACAATTTTTTCTGATTAGTTTTTGTTACAAAGGGGACAGATTCTTAATGAACCTGACGGAAGTAACTATATGGCCATGGAAATTAAAGCATTCATTTTGAATTGCTGAATTTTAAAGTGATAAGTTAGAGGGGAAAATATATGTATTTTTCATGCATTTCTTATTATATAAATATATATTTATATATAAATAATATAGACATACATTATTTCTGTTTATAAATAATGTAGTATGTATGGTTATGAATTGTAGACAATGTGAAAAAATAGTTTGTTTTATGGTAAAGATAGAACAATAAGTGCTGACAGTTGATTGCCCATCACCACTTCCTTCAGTCTTGACTTGTCACTTTTAAGATCTCTGTTTGCACCCAGAGCTCTGGAATTCTTTGCTTTGGCCTACCATGCAGCTTCAAAGGTATTTAAACCATTTTGTCAAAAAGTTATTCCCCACAGCAGTTGTTATGATGGTGTAAGGCTGGAAATGCTACCCTCGAAACATTTGCCAGTACTGCTGGATCTTGAGAACCAGTTTTCCTTCATATTTTGCTTAATTTTTCAATATTTAATTTAAAGTCTTTATTCATCTTTGAACCAAATTGAAGAGAGTTCCTTTATTTGTTTTTGTGAATGAATATATTATTATGTGGGGGGAAAAAGATATTACAAATAGTCAACACTTGTACACACACTAACATATACAGAAATAGTAAGCAGAAACTTCTACTACATTAATCCAATAATTTTAATTATAAGGTAAACACAGTAACTCAAATTCTATTAGGCTTATATAAATTAGTTGATAGTTGTCTTTGTCTTCTTCCCATTTTTACACAAATTAGAATTCTGAGGATTGCAAACTGCAACGTGTTAGCAATATTTCATCCAGGTAAATTCCAAAATCAAAAATAAGCATTTCTGTAATTTGTTACAAGTTTTCAGAGCACATTGGTGTTTATTGAATTTATTAATAAAAATGGTCTGAATGAATATGCATTTGGCTTTCCATTTTATTTTCCTTAATGATCCATAATTATATATTTTACTAGACTTAAGGGAACAAGGAATTGATAAGTATCCTTTAACATCAGTAGTTTGGTCAATGCTGGTTTAGACCAGAGCTACACATCTACAGAGCATTTACATAAACCTAAGAAGGTGGTGGAATATGCATCAAAATCCAATTATACAGCCAAAATCCACTTGCTCAGGCTAGTTTTAACTCTGTTTTGCTACATTTGTGAAATGATCGGGTTTTGTCATAACCATGATAGAAGCAAGTTCTTTTTCAACAGGAGGTTTTTATTCCACACTCACACACAGTCACAGTGAAAATAGCAGTCATCGCAGTTTGGGGAAGTCTCTCCAACCTCTTATTGCAATCTGTCCTCATTAACCTGGTTGTCGTGGTGGAGCACTTTATTACCTGAATCTCAGCTGGTATGAAGCATGTTTGGCAAAGAAATTATAGGCTTCCATATTCTAAGAGGATAAGTGATCATGATTAAGAAATGACATACAATCTACCTGTACAAATGACTGAAAGTGGAACTTTGAGCCAACCTACTGTTATTTTTCCCCACAGATCTGTGAATGTGACTTCCACCCTCCTAATCAACTGGTTGTTAAAGCAGTTTGTACAAAAAGACTTAAAAACTGCCTCAGAGGCATAAATAATCCAAGCTGCATATTGATTAAATTTCAATCACAATAAAAGAGGATTTTAAAATATCTAAAAGGATAGTACCCATACCCGTAATCAAATCAATTAAACGTTTCTTTGAATTTTGCTAACTTATGAAAGCCCACCATGATATTTTTACTCTGGGTGGATGATGCTGCCTGTAATTTGAAAACGAAATAAAGAACTTGTGCTTTCCCAACACGCAGTACACTACAATTTTACTTGAGCCAAATTATCTCCTTTCACACTGAGTTTTAGTTTTTCTCTATGAATGTGTTATTTTCCCTGTTATACTTTAATGTCTTTATAGCTTGATTTTTAAAAATGTCTTTTCTGTCATAAGCTTGAAAACACCTTTTGATCTTAGATGCATAATTATCTGCTGAAACTTCATCGTCCCCTTTTTGTAATACAGCAGTCTCTGGTTGGAAGCAATAAAGGTGATATATTTAGAAAAGTCAATGTCCTAGATAAATTTAATGCCATCTTAGGTATTTAATAAGACCATGCATTTGAATGTTCTTTTTTTACCATACAAGAATAATTCTAGTCCTATTCATTTTACTAGTGGCTTTTTGTGACAATCACATGAGATAATGGCTCTAAAATCAGTCTCAACACACATTAGTGCATTGATAATGCACAATAATAATACTCTCTCAGTAAAAGGAGTCTAGCTAGGTGCATTTTTCTCTAACTCAATGCTGAGGAAGCAATGTAGATTTTGATGATCTTGTAAACATGCTTTGTTTGACAAGGAGGTGCTGCTGTTCAAAGGTTGAGTCTCTACTTTCATTATATTTTTACAGTTGTAGACTTCTGTACTTTGTTCCAGTCCTTATCACCATGCTGCAATTTCTGCAAAACCAAACTGTTTCCCCCTGCAACATACCCACTGGGGAGGAAACAGGTTCTTAGCCTTCCATCTCTGGGGAAAAGTTAAAGTAAGCAGGTACTTTTTTTCACTATGCTAATTATGGAGAAGTTCGTTGAGATGTGTAGAACTCATGTCTAGTTAGTTTTGTTCTGTCATATTTATGTCATTTCCAAATTTTGTTTTATTCTATTTTACTAAGTAAAACTAAAATAATTTCAAAGGAAGTAATTACTTATTTTGGCTCACAGTCTTAGAGGTTTCAATTTGTAGTCTTCAGAACCAGTGAATCTGGGCTCATGGAGAAACTGAGCCTTTTACATATGTGCCTTTTTTGATGGGGGAATTTATATCCAAACGAAAACATGTGGATTCGTATAATACTTTGCTTTACCTGGAATGCTAAATTCTGTTTCTAGAACTAAGGCCGTTTAAAATGGGTTCGTTAAAGTGAAATTCCTATCTCATCAGAACTGCTGTGGTACAACTGCAGGAGAGTACCTATAGCTTCATTTCACTGTATTGTTCAGTCACTAAAGAAAGGTGCTTCTGATAACTGCATACTACCTGAAGTGAGGCTCCACCATGAGGCCAAAGATAGTCACTGCGTGAGGGCTCAATTGCTATGGGAAACCAGCACACCCAGAAACCTGTGGCTGAGTAGCTGCCCATAGCCTTCCCCATAGGAGGTATGGGGAATATCAAGAAAAAAAAAATAAAACATTGAAATTATTTTTAGCATTCCATAAGTACCATTCTGAATATGAATAAGAATGCTGATTACCAATAATGCAAATTCAAGGAACCAATTTGGGGCCACTTTTATATCTTTAGCAAGAAAGGCAACTGCTGAGTGAACGGTATTTTGCTAGTGGGGGTGAGGAAAGCCAGAAGCTAGCCAGATAGTGGTGTAGCCTTCAGGACTGAGGTTAAGTGGATGTGTCACATGAACAGAGAAGTATGGCTGACATGAAGGTTTATTAAACAGGAGGAAGAAGTTCCTGTCCTCCGAGTCTGGGAAGAATTCCCAGTCAGCACCCGCTAGAATCCAGGGACCCTCTCTGAGACCTTATTGAGTGATATACAAGTAAGGAAGCACTACTCTGAGAAACAGAGGCCAGCCATGTTTGTTTGCAGCATCGGAGGTCACATTTCTGTAATAATAAAGAAAATGAAATACTTGTTTTGACTACATGATTTAAAAACTTTCTTCTTTTTATTTTAATTTTTTTATATCTCATTTTGTATTCCAACCACAGGACTCCCTTTCTCTCCTCGCCCCACTACCCTTGCAGTCCCCACTCAGCCTACTCCCCACCCACTTTTCCCACAGGGTGAGAGTTCCCATGGCGGGGGGGGGTCGACAAAGCCTGAACCTACCCTCCGCATTAAGTTTAACATGGCTTGAGGGAATGTGGTGGTCAAGTTAAAGTCTTTCAAGGACTGCAAACTACCTGAGTCTAGTTTAAAGATGTTAAAGAAGAACACCTCAATATTTTCAAGATTATTTGCATGTCTAAATATCAGTGGATACAAAAAACATGGAGACATTGCCAACACTCCTGTTTGCTACAGAATTTTAAAATGTTTTTATTTTCCACTTTAAGTATAGCCTATAACTTCATTCTTGTTATGGCTGCTCCCCTTTTATTGCTGAAGTTGGGACTATATTTGGGTTCTTCATCTCATTTTCTTTTATAATCCAAGAGTAATTAGCTACTTTTTTATAATCTTTATAAATATTTCCTCTTTTCATCATTAATCTTTAAATATTTGCTTACTGATTTTGACATGTGGTGATAGATTAGACCTAGATATACATAAATAGGAATAGATAAATAGTAGATAGTTAAATAGGTAAATGCTCATTGCTTTCTATTAAGAGGACTAAGGGAATTTATTAACTAGTGTCACTAAAATTCGTATTAACTTGTTAATTAAAATGAAGAAAACAGTAGACTTTTTGCAACATTTCATTTTCTCAAGCCTATGTCAATATCATGTTAAGTCCTTTGCCTATTACTGATTATATTTTCTTTGTATTCATCAATACTATTTTATAATTTTCTTTGTAAAGCCTTTTACCTTTCTGTTAGTTTTTTCATATTTTAAAATTGTGAACGAAGAATTTTCCTTCTTATAAGTCATTAACACAGTTGTATTATTTACTTTTCTGTTGCTGAGATAAAACACCATGAAGAAGGCACCTTATAAAAGAAAACATCTAGTTGCACTTAGGGTTTTAGAATGTTAAGACCCTCATGGTGGTGGAGCAAAGGCATGGTGGCAGGAATAGCTGAGAGCTCACTTCCTGATAATCACGCTGCAGAGCAGAAAGCACACTTGAAACCTCAAAGCTAGCCCCCGTGACACACCCCCTGCAGTAAAGGTACACTGCCTAGTCCTTACCAAACAGTTTCACTGACTGCAAACCAAGTACCCCAACATATAACTCTGTCGGACACATTCTCATTCAGACTGCCATAATAAATACTGGCATCAGCCATCTACAGAAATCCTCCTTACTTTATAATTATACACAGAAATGCTGTTTCTATGGGACATTATCAATGTGGGGGGTCTTGTAAACTTTAGACTTTCATTCAGTATCATGTAGTTGGATGGATGACTAAACAAAAGTTTAATTACTTTTACCATATACCACCCAAAACTTCACAGTTTCATTTTTTTTAAACCATTAACTAACATGTCAACTGAGGGTAAAGAGAAATAAAAATTCTAAGGCCTGTGGATGGTTATAGATTTTTTTTGTCTTTCCTGTGTGGATTTGGCAGTCTAAATTAGAGTATATTATATGCTCACCTTCCTTAACGCAGAATTTATTGCTTGAAACTGCATCAGATCTTCACTTCTGCAATATTCAAAGCAATTGCTTCCTTGACAGATTTCTTATGATGATTTATCCTTTCCAGGGATGAACTTGTTGAGAGATGGCCACACTGCCAATCAAGAACATGATATGAAACAGAGACAATGTGATCCTGCACATGTGAACACTAAATCTCTAGTTGTTTCCACAAATATTTCTGGCAAGTAAGTTGCTTCCAGATTTATCTCCCATCACTTTGGTTGCAAGTCACCTCTGGGTAGGTCTGTGTGCCTGTCAGATGCAAGCTCTGGGTCCATGATTTCTCTTCACAGAGCAAAGGAAACGTTAAAAAAGAAAATAGAAGAGATTTGAACCGAAATTTAAATAAAATAACAAGAACAAGCATTGATTTATTCTGGATGCCCTTCAAGTTTAGACAAAGACCTTCTCAAACTCAAGGATTTTGTGGACTTTCTGTACTGAGTAAAATATCCTTAAGTGTGTTAGCAATAATGCACTGCTTGTCAAGAAACTACTAGGAAAAAAACTCATGATGCTTTTCTAAGCCTCTTCTAAGTATCCCTGTTTCAGGAAGGTCAAGTTGCTGCCACCATCTTGTATCCCATGCCAGTGATTTCTCTAGCCCTGTCCTGAAGGAATGGGGAATATGCACAATTCTCATTGTGATCTTCTGTTCCATTGAAAGAGATCATGAGGAAGTGTAGGGAGTATCCTGGTGTGATAAAAGTGTATAAAGTGCAAAATCCTCATCCCAAGCAAGTATATTTCTGTTTTTAACCAAGAAGGAGAGAGAAAACATTAAAGCTGATGTGGTGTGTGAACCTCAAACTAAGGTGGTTTTTATTTTAATTAAATAGTCTACTATGCCTACCCCAGCAACCAGAAGCAACTTCTTTGGGAAATAAATATTGCCAGCAGCAATGATAACAATATTTTTAGCACCCTCTTAAATAATAAGATTAACAAATGATACTAGACACATGTAGCCTGGCAACTACTTAAATCATCTCACTTAGTTTGAATGTACTTAGATTCATTTATTATTTTATAGATAAGCAACAGACACAGAAAAGGTAATTATCTTTCTCATGTTACATAAATAGAGTTGGTCATAGCATAAATTGATGCCTTTCTAATTTTAAGCCAATACTTTAAATGAATACATGATAAAATTCAGTTTTACTTCTTCAATTGGGTTAGGGAATTCAAACAAACACCATTTCTTTAATGTCAAGATTGAAAATAAGGTGATACATCATACTTATTTCTTTAAAATTAGTCGAACAGTTTAGAGTCATCTTACTTTTTTTTGTTCCATTAAAACTTTATTATTATCACTAGTATGAATGTCGGGGGGGGGTTGGCACATATTCTCATGTGAAGGACAGGGAACAACTTTCAGGCTTTGATTTTTCTCCTTCCACAATGGATTCTTGGACTTGCCTGCTGACCCATCTGACTGCCTCTGTTTAAAACACTTTATATACAAAGAATGTGCCACAGCATTTGCTGTATTTAGTTTCTTCACTAGCCCCCTCCCCCCTTTGAGAGACATGGCATGCCACCACATTGTTCTGAACTCTAGGAATCAGAGATCCTCCTCCCCCAGCCTCCTGATGGTTGGGGTGCAAGCAAACAGTCATGCACTTGGCTGAGGCTGCTATGCACAGTTCTATAAAATGGGCATGGTGGTCCACACCTGGAATTTCAGGTGCTTATGGGGAGAGGGCAGTAGGAAAGAAAGCTCAGGGCTAGACCAGACACTGTACAGATACTCTATTTCAAACACAATCAAACCAAAACCAGCTACAGAAGACAATGTTCCCTGTCACCCTTTCCTGTCTTAAAGTTCCCTTCTCCAAATAGTTAGCACCCACTGACAATCACTTGACCCTCCACCAGCACCCCAGAACCCCACCCAATCCCCACATCATTCCCCAGGGAGGGTGAGACCCTCCTTGGGGGATCTCTAAAGTCTGTCATTTCATCCAGGGCAGGACCTAGGCCCTTCCCCATGTGTCCAGGCTGAGAGAGCATCCCTCTATTTGGAATGGGCTCCCAAAGCTCATTCATAAACCATGGTGAACACTGATCTACTACCCAAGGCCTCAGTGATTTCTGTGGCCTCCTCCCTGGCACTAAATTCATGGAGTCTGGATCAGTCCCCTGTTGGCCTCTCAGCCATCAGTCTGGGATTCAAGAGTTCCCACTTATTCTGTCAGCTGTCTTTGTGGGTTTTCATCACCATGGTCTTAACCTCTTTGCTTATCACTCCTCCATCTCTGTCACTAGGTTCCACGAGTTCAGTTAAGTGTTTAGCTGTGGGTATCTGTCTCTGCTTCTGTCAATCCCTGGATGAAGGTTCTAGGATGGCATATAGGATAGTCATCAACCCTGTCATCAAGGAGGGGCTTTTAGTGTAGTCTTTCCTCTATTGTTTAGTTTGCCAGTTGGTGTTATCCTTGTAGATCTCTGGAGAGCTCATTAGAGTCAGCTCTCTCCTCAAGCCTATAATGACTCGATCAATTGTGGTATCTCTCAGCCTGCTCTCTTATATTCTTACCTCCACTCAACATTCCTGCTTCCCCATGCCTTCTTATCACCTCCTCTTATCCCTCTCCCTTTTTCTTGGATCCCTCTCCCCTTCCCTGATGTTCCCAATCTGCTCAGGAGATCTTGCCTCATGCCACTTCTCTGGGGTATCATGGATCTCTCTTGGGAACCTCCTTGTTTCCCAGACTCACTGGCACTGGGATTGTAGGCTTACACTCCCCTGATCCATATCTAAAATCCATACATGAGTGAGTACATACCATGTTTGTCTTTTTGTGTCTGGGTTACCTCACTCAGGATGGTTTCCTCCAGTGCCATCCATTTGCCTGCAAATTTCAAGATTCCATTGTTTTTCTCTGCTGAGTAGTACTCCATTGCATAAATGTACCACATTTTCTCTATCCACTCTTCAGTTGTGGGGCATCTAGGTTGCTTCCAGGATCTAGCTATTACATATAATGCTGCTATGAACATAGTGGAATAGACATCCTTGTTGTGTGAATGGGAATCTTTTGGGTATATGCCTAAGAGTAGAATTGCTGGGTCTTGTGGTAGAAGAGTCATCTTACATTTTGAGTGGTAAAAATTAGCTTTATATTGCACCAATTGAGATTTAGTTACACAACACTATATGACCAAGCAGATTGCAGTTATAAATTTAGGAATACTCTCACACACATACATTCATGCATACATACATAGGCATACACACTCTGTAGACCAGGCTGGCCTCGAACTCACAGAGATCTGCCTGCCTCTGCCTCCTGAGTGCTGGGATTAAAGGCGTGTGCTACCAAGGCCCGTTGAAATCATGTATATTTTTAAACACACAGTAAAACAGAGCCCTCAACATGAGGCAAGAATTTCCCTGTAAATCTAACAAAAGCTTAAAAGGGATTTTAGAAACAAAAGAACAGAGATAAGCATGGCTTCTTGGAAGCAGCATTTTCTTGGGTGGGCTCTGTTTTGCTAGAGACAGGCAGTGCTGGTGGTAATCTTATATCCACCATGTTGGAAAGCCAATGGCTAAAACAGCAGTTGCTTTAATTTTAGCAATGTTGTTCAGCAGATAAAAGACATGTGGCTAGAAAAACATGAAGATTTACAGTAAAGTCAGATTCAGTTGAAGTAAAACCTCTAAAAGGTTTATAGTGTGTTTGAAAATGTACATAAGTTTGGGAGAGAAAAAGAAACAGGTTATAGGGAAAGAAAGAAAGAGAGAGAGAGGGAGGGAGGGAGAAAGGAAGGAAGGAAGGAAGGAAGGAAGGAAGGAAGGAAGGAAGGAAGGAAGAGTAGCTAGGTGTGGTGGCAAAAGTCTTTAATCCCAGCACTCAGGAGGTGGAGGCAAACAAATCTCTGTGATTTCAAGGCCAGCCTGGTGTACAGAGGGAGTTCAAGGGCAGCCAAAGTACACAGAGAAACCCTGTCTCAAAAAAGTAAAATTAAAATATATAGAGTAATAAAAAGGTCACATAAAGATGGAAAATGCACAAAAGAGTCTGGATACTGCATGCCATTGTGTTGTCTTTCAGCTGTTCAATTGATAAGGAAGGAGCAACAGCTGCTGAAATACACTTGATTATAAATGTTGCTAAATTAATCCAGCGTCTAAAACACTGAGACAATACGGCTGTGCAGATTAAAAATACAAGGACCTGGCCATGTTCCTGTGTTTTGTCATGATCCCCATGGTTTGGACAGTGCCCCCAACTGGGAGGAATCAGTTTGGAATGCACAACTCCCAAATTTCCAAATATTGTTTACAGATTTTTGTTTTCATTTAAATGGGGCTACTTATAAATGGTTAATGATCACAACCAATCTCTTTTTAAAGGTAAAAAGGGATTATGGTATAGAAATGAATACTTTGTATTGGTATGGATTTTCATTTCTTGATACAAATTTAAGGTCAATTTTGTGATGTGTATATTTCTCCTGTTGATTAACTATTGTGCTTATACTGACCTTTTAAAATGTAATGCATAATTAAATACTGATTTTATATAGCCACCTATAATAGTCATAACTTTTATAGTTAGGTTAGTTAGGTTTTCTAGATATACAGAGATGTATTTGAGATGGATAGAAACTCTTCAAACTTTTCAAAGACCTACAAACTGTATGGCATTTAAATGGTTTAGGGTTTTTCATGATAGTGAGACACAACTACTCCTGGAACACCAATTACGCTTGAGAGGAAGATGGGCATCAAAGCAACTCGTTAAGGAGTTTGCTTTCAACATGGCAAGATTAGCCATTTGGGCAAGAAATTGATTTTGACTTTATTGTTTGATAGACTGAATATACAGGACCCACAGGAAAGTGACTGCTAAACTTGATTGGACAGTCCTAAAGGGTTCCTGATTAATGGAAGAGTCTGCCAGACATCCTTCAGGTCACAGAAAAATGACTGACAAACTGCCAATGCAGATGGACAGTTTAAATTTTTCCGCTTTGCTAAAAAGTTGGCCAAACACACTGTGGGCTATGGGCTAAAGATGGATGCTCCAACATTACAGAGAATCTTTGTGTGACTGTCCAGGTAGTGAGATGTCTCTGTCAATTCTAGTGCTTACATATTATCCTTTTGTGGTTTTTGATGGAGCTGAAGACAGATAGTTATAATCATAGTTTTCCTTAGTTATAATAAAAGATAAGTTACATATAAGACTTTAGACTCACACAGATAGGATAGATGACAAAATATTTTCTTTAAATCTTACTAAATGTTAATGGACTAAATATTGTAATTATAATTCTTACTTGATAACTGTTCTGTTATATATAATTTGACCATGCTAAAATTAAAACCTTTCTATTTAGACAGAAAAGTGGAGATGATGGGGGAAGTCCTTCTGTGTATGTTTGTCTTATTGGTTGATAAATAAAGCACTATTGGCCAATAAGGAAGCAAGATAGGTTGGACTAGGAGTCGAGGAGGATTCTGGGAAATATAGTTAAGGGTGGGGAGTTCTCGTGTGATCCTGGGAATAGAGAAGGCATCAGGATGGCATCCTTGAAAAGATAAGTCCATATATATATTAGTAGTCATGGGTTAACACTTAAGACAGAACTAGCCAATGAAAAGCCCTAGACATTGACTGACAACATTGTAACTAATAGAATTTCTGTCTGTTATTTGAGACCAACTCCCCTCTGGGACCAGGCTGGTGGGAAGAATCCTGTAACACATATATATCTCTCATGTAATTAATTTTTCTCTTTTTAAATTTCATGTGTATGCAATTTGGCTGGATGTACATCTGTGTATTGTGTGTGAATACTGAGTCAAAGAGAAGACATCAGATCCCTTATGACTGGAGTTAGAGATGTTTGGGAGTAGTCATGTAGGTCCTGGGACCTGAACCTGGGTCCTTTACAGGAGACGCCAGTACCGTTAACCACTGTGACATCTCTCCAGCCCCTTTTATACCACTTTGTATAGAGCAGTTAATGGAACTCATATATGTTCCTGAACTTGTGAAAACATTATGAATTTGAGAAGAAAAGAAAGCCTTGAACATGAGACAGTATGAGTTTAATCAATTTTTTATTAACTTTCAAAAGCAGTGTTACTTACTAAGCTTTTAAAGAATTTGAAGCACTGTGCTGTTAAACATTTCCCCTGCATGGCATTCTTCTAAAAAATATAAGCCATTTAATGAAAATTATTCATTAAAGTATATTTTTAAAAGACCAACAATTTACTCAACTATCAGTACACACATAGATCAAAACCAAATATATGCATTTATCTTGTGGCCTATGTTTGACTTTAATTCGTGACTTGCAATAGAGAAAATAAATGAGTATTACTGTTATTGGAAATGAGCCCTGGATATTTAATTATTCACAGTTTTCTAAGTGTTTAGGTGATCAGTAAGTGTATACTTTTAATTATTCAGCAAAAAGATTTATTAAATTTGAGAGAAGGGGCCTTCTTGACATGTATCATGTGGTCTGTTTCAGCTTCATTACCTGAATTATTAGATTGTAAGTAAAGAGTACTTAAATACCTATTTATTATCTAATTGCTGAAGAAACCTGATAAATTTAAGTTGCAGGCTCACTGAAAATATAAGATAAATTGAGAAGTAACTGAATGATTGATTCATCTCCTCCAGGGTGAAAAAAAATAGAACGTAAATGTGTCAAGTCCAGTTATAGAGAATTGATGTTTTATGTAACTCCCTTTGAAGTCAAAATTAAATTTCCTTAAAAGGTTGTATTAAAAAGGAGATGGGATGGAACCATGAACCAACATACCATTACTTTAATAAATCTGGGAGAAAATACATTTTGAAAAGTTTTCTGAAAAGTGATATTAAATTGATTTATTCGGTCCTAAGCAGTAATTATGGAATGTGCTTATCTAGGTACCCTCTGCTTCTATTGATCCTCATGTTCTCTGATGAAAAGCTCATAATTCATTACATTCTTGAAGTTTGGGGTTGTTAGAATTATTTATGAGCCATAGCTTCAGGTGTTGATAACTAAGGTAGTTGGGATGATAATTTTACAATATAGCACACGGGCCATTTCCCTAAGCCAAGTGTGTGAATCCTTGGAATGCGGATATAAAGCAGGTAGGATTGTAGTAATGTAGCATTCTTAAGAATTGGACAACACCTTGACATACAGTAATGTTTAGGCCACTAATTTTTTTATACAGATTTCCTCTGGAAAATTAATTGGTTAAGGAACAATTGCCATCTCTTATTTAGTTTCTTCTTTTTTCTTTTTATTTACCTATTTATTTACTTATCTATTTATTTGCTTATTTTGCATTGCAGTCACAGCAATTTCTCCTCCCAGTCCTTCCCCCACAATCTATTTGCTCTCAGTCCCCAATACATTCTTCCTCCTTTTCTGTTCATGAAAAGACAGGTCTCCCATGGATACCAACAAAACATGGCATATCAAGCAAGACTAATACCTCCCCTCGTGTTAAGGCTGTCAAGGTAAGCCAATAAGAAGGAAAAGGTCCCAAAAGCCAGCAAAGGAGGCAGAGACAGCCTGTACCCACAATTAGGAGTCTCACAAGAACACCAAGTTACGTAACTGTAACATATATGCAGGGGACCTAAATCAATCCAATGCAACCTCCCTGGTAGTTGGTTCAGTCTCTGTGAGGACCTATAATCCCAGCTTAGTTGATTCTGTGGGTTTGTGTGTGTGTGTGTGTGTGTGTGTGTGTGTGTGTGTGTGTGTGATGTTTCTGATCCCTTTTTCTCCTACAGTCCTTCCTCCCTCTCTTCAGCAGCCTAATGTTTGGCTGTGGGTCTCTGCATCTGTTTACTTCAGTTGCTAGATGAAGCCTCTTTGATAACAATTGAGTTAGGCACCAATCTATGAGAATAGCGAATATAGTTAGGCATTGTTACCTTGACTTTGTTTTTCTTCAGTCATGTTTGGTGCTATCCTCGGTCTCTGGGTCATCCAGCCTTGGGTCCTGGTGCTCCAGACAGTGTTTAGTGTGGGCATATTCTTTTGAGATGAGTCTCAGACTGGAACAGTCTTTGTTTGGCCACTCCCTAAATCTCTAGGCCACACTTACCCCAACATATCCCATAGGCCAGACAGATTGTAGGACTAAGGTTATGTAGTTGCTTTGGTGTCCCAATCCTGTCACTTAAAGTCTTGTCTGGTCACAGGATTTGGCAAGTTCAGGCTACATATATGCTATTTTTAATAGTCTTAGTTGGGGTCATCCTTGTAGATTTTTGGTAAATTCCCTTGTGCCAGGTTTTTACCTGACCAGAAATGCCACCACCACCCCCTTCCTGCCCCCAGCATGACTTCCAGTAGTTCCAGGTGTATTGACTGGTTCTATCTACATCTACTTCCTTAAATTTAAGAACAACCTGAACATAGTCAATGGAAGTATTGTTCCATAGATTCTTTTCCCAAGTTCTCTAAGGATAAGTATTTCTTAGCAGTAAAATAGCGGTCATTGAAATATTATATCACTTAGTAGCTAGTCTTATGTCTTCATTGGTCATGTATTGTGACTTAAATATAGTGTTGCAATTTAAGAAAAGTGGATCACAAGGGAATGATGCTACAGGACAGGGTTCAAGCAGAAGGAATTTTTTTTATTAGGAAAAGGGATTATTGAAAGGGGAAAGGAAAGGAGGAGATCAGCCTCAGGATACAGGAGCAGCAGAAGAGAGGAGAAAGGAAAGAGGGGCAGAGGGAGGAAAGAGGAGGAGAGAGAGGTAAGAGGGGGGAGAGAGAGCAGAAGAGAGACAGGAACAGACAGAGAGGGAGAGAAAAAAAGAGACAGACAAGGATGAGACATAGGCAGGACTCTATTAAAAGGGAACATTCAATACACACAGGTGTTGTGCTTAGTGGCTGCAGCTGAGGGTGTATACTGTCAGAATCCCAAGGACAGGCCAAGACAGATGCCTGAATACTAACAGTCTATTTCCTCTATGTTTTAGGACTAGCATGCATCTTACAGTCACCTTAATATCTCTTCCCTGTTTCCTGTTTACTTTGATGACATACAAAGCTATCCAGTTGCCTTGAAACAAGCAATGCGATCTCCTTTGACTTTTTCTGGATACTCAACACTTGTGTCCAGTTAGTCGCACTCTCCCATCAATGTGGTTTCACACCTGCCTCCCTTCCGTTTGTTCTTTCAACTCTCATGGCCACTGCTATTTCAGGACGTCATTCCTTATCTCTGGGATAAAGGCCATCTTCCTCTAAACGGTCTGTCTACCTCTAGCTTCCTCCTCGGCCAATACTCCCCACTGCCAAATTAATTTTCCTAAAGCACAGCTCTAATTATGTCATTCTCCAGCTCAAAAATTTGTAATCACTCCCTTTTGACTCATAAATTAAATTAAAAACCTCCTACTTGGCTACCCTATGTTGGATAATTTGAGCATACCAACCTCTTTTTTGAACTTTGATAGCCACTAATATACTGTTTATTCTTAACAATCAAAACTTAGTTTATATACTTAAATTTCATAAAACGTATCTTCACTATCAGTTTAATTTAAGGTTTGGAACATCCCTTTAAGAAGATTAATAAAAAATAATACTCATTAAAATATCATCTACTCTAATCATGTCATTATTTTATTTAAAACAGAAAGCTTACAAGTTTGGAGATAATAATTATTTCTAAGTGAACCAATTTGTTTTTATAAGACATTAACTATTGTATGCATTTTGCTGTTATCAGGAACATGTAAACGACTCATAATGGTTTGGAAATCCTGGAGTCAAATTACATAGCAGACACGTTCTGTGCTTCTGAGCTGAGACGGCTTTTTTCTTCTCCATGTTGGAACTTGCGAATGGTAGCAACTGTGCTTCATCTTTACTTCAGTAGCATCCATACACTTGAAAAAAAAACCAATGATTGCCCAGTCCCTTTGGTACACAACTAGAAGGAAACTCAAGTCACACGCTGTCCTTAGGATTGTCTTATGCAGACCTATCCTCCACCATTCGGTATGGATTTACATGTCTGTGTACATTTACACACTTCACCAGCCTCTGATCCAGAAAGATGTGTTGGACGTCATGTGAGTGTCTTGACTATTTTCAGCATCATGTGTTTTACTCTTCAGGTGGGCATTTGCAGTAACAGACAGCATGTGTTTCTTAAGTGATTAGAAAACATTTGTTTTTAACAGAAGACACTATTTTAGATCCCTATTGTTGTAGGATGGTAAGAATTGCTCTAAATGTAGAGCAATGGTGCTTTTCTGAAATGGAACAGATGGTAAATATTTTAGGTACAGCAAATGGGTACAAGCTTTGGTGTAACCAGAGAACCTTTACATCAGAGGGTATAGAAGCCATAGCCAAAATGCAAACAATTAAAATTACTGTTCCAATAAAACTTTATTTAGGAACACTAAAATTTGAATTTACCATGTTTTACAGTTTAAATATCATTTTAATCTGAAAACTTTTCAACTATTCTAAAATGTAAGTAAAAGCCATCTTTAAGAGACCAGGTAAAATCAATCATTAGCAGAGTGTCATTAACAGTTAAAGATGTGTCATATACTTCAAAGCTACATAGATTCATGTCTTTGGGCAATAAGTGGTAAAACCATATTGGGTATCAGGGATGTGATCAGTGGTGGAGTGTTTCAATAAGATGCACAAGACCATAGATTCATAAGCAGTACATAAAATTAACAACAGGTCACATTAGACTCAGTACAATCAAATCTGTGTTCTCAGGAAATTGAGAATTCTGAACCTAATTTAGGAATCTGTTGTTTAAAAGACAAATGGGAGGCAATTAATTTTTCTCCTTGTTCATCAATATTCAGATATCTGATTGCTTTATATGGATTTCATCATAATGTTAAATTGGAAATAGGGGAAAACTACCTTGGATAGTAAGGTCAGACTTTGTCTTACATGATCCATGTGGTTTTCTTGGTTGGATTTTATACTCATAGCTATTTATACATTGATAACCCATCTCTACCAGGAGTACATTGTATCTAGATTTTGAGTATTCACAAGGGACACAGGAATCTGCCAGGAACTTCTGTTACATTTTTTTCAGGGGAAAAATAGTGTTTTCCTTTAGTTTTGAGCTTTCCATGGTTTTTTTTACAAGAATATTATGAATTATCAACTTGTCCTTTTATATACCCTTGTCATGGCAATGTTTTATTTGTTGTTTTATGTTGCATTTTAGGTGAATGGACCTAATTTGGCATTAACATAATAGTTATAGTCTTAGGTGAAATGAAAAATTATAATGCGTGAAGAATATAAAATATGTGCATGGAATGTGAACCTCATTATTGACCACATAGTTTAACTTTTTTTTTAATTTTTATTTTTAAATATAAATTTAAATTAGAAACAAGGTTGCTTCACATGTCAATTCCAGGCCCCTCTCCCTTTCCCTCCCCTCCTCTCACGCCTTCCCACAAACCCCTCCATTATCCCCTTATTTCCCCAGAGAGGGTGAGGCCCACCATGGGAGTGTCCATAGTTTGTCACTTCATCCAGGGCAGGGCCTAGACCCTCCCCTAAGAGTCCAGGGTGAGAGTGCATCTGTCAATGTTGGATGGACACCCAAAGTCCATTTGTATACCCGGGATAAATACTGATCTACTACCCAATAGATTATCTAGGCCTCCTCACTGACACCCACATTCAGGAGGTCTTGATCAGTCCCATGTTGGATTCCCAGCCATCAGTCTGGGATTCAAGAGCTAACCCTTGTCAGGTCAGCTGTTTCAGGGGGTTAAACCAGCCCAGTCTTAATCCCGTTGGTCATCAGTCCTCCCTCTCTGTCACTGGATTCCTTGAATTCAGCTCAGTGTTTAGCTGTGGGAGTCTGCCTTTGCTTCCATCAGCCACTGAATGAAAGTTCTGTTTCCCAGACTCTCTGGCCACGGGATTGTAGGCTGGCACTCCCCAGATCTATGTCTAAAATCCATATATCAGAGAGTGCATGCCATGCTTCTCTTTTTGAGATTGGGTTACCTGACTCAGGATGGTTTCTTCTAGTGCCATCCATTTGCCTGCAAATTTCAGGATTCCCTTGTTTTTTTTTCTGCTGAATAATACTCCATTGTGTTAATGTACCACATTTTCTCTATCCATTCTTCAGTTGAGGGGCATCTAGGTTGCTTCCAAGTTCTGGCTAATACAAATAATGCTGCTATGAACATTATGGAACATATGTCCTTGTTGTATGAATTTGAATCTTTTGAATATAGGCCTAAGAGTGGAGTTGCTGGATCTTGTGGTAAGCTTATCCCCATTTTTCTGAGGAGTCTCCATACTGATTTCCAAAGTGGCTGTATGTGTTGGCACTCCCACCAGCAGTGAAGGAGTGTTCCCCTTTCACCACAAGCTCTCCAGCATACATTGTCATTGGAATTTTTAATTTTAGCCATTCTGACAGGAGTAAGATGGTATCTTAGAGTTGTTTTGAAATGCATTTCCCGGATGGCTAAGGATGTTGAGCACTTTCTCAAGTGCCTCTCAGCCATTTTAGACTTCTCAATTGAAAATTATCTATTTAATTCTGTAACCCACTTTTTAATTGGATCCTTTGGTGTTTTGGAGACTTGCTTCTTGAGTTCTTTTTAAAATTTGGAGATCAGCACTCTGTCAGATGTGGGGTTAGTGAATATCTTTTCCCATTCTGTGGGCTGCTTTTTTGTCTTGCTGACTGTGTCCTTTGTTTTACAGAAGCTTCTCAGTTTCAGGAGGTCCCATTTATTAATTGTCAGTCTCAGTGTCTGTGCTACTCGTGTTATGTTGAGGAAGCTGTCTCCTGTACCAATTCGTTCAAGGGTACCACCCACTTTCTCTTCTAAGAGGTTCAGTGTGGCCATATTTATGTTGAGGTTTTTGATCCATCGTTTAACTTGTATCTCTTTCAAATTCTTAGTGGCTGAAGGATTTCTGCACTTTAGTTTCAGATTATGGCTTATGCATTAAATGTTTAAGTCCTTATGGAATTTACAAATTTTGTGTGCATTTGGTATTATAGAGTGAACACGTTAATGAATATGTTACATATCGCATAAGGAAAAGAAACCTATTCCTGCTTTTTTATTAATTTTTTCCATAATAGTTTCAGTTTTATCGCAACTTTACCTAAATGTCTTTTCCTTCCTTTTGCTCATGCTCTTGAAGATGAACCTATCATCCCCTGCCTCTCCTTCAGTTCAGGGACTACTGACAATCCAGCTTCCTTGTGTATCTTTGGGTTGACATGGGAAGGATAATGTTTAACCAATGACCAAACTGAGGAGCAGATTTTCATGTGAACATTTTGACTCCTACTGTAGATGCCTTGTATTTTATTAGCACCAACCATTTTAAAAGTGTACAATTGAGTATACCTTACATGGTATGTGATATGAAAGATGTTTTCATGAGAGGTGATTCGAGCTATGGGTTTCTCACTTAGAAGTCTGCTTACTGTTTTGGTGACCATTTACTAAACATACACCATGTGCTAGCATTTTTGCATGCTTAGATAACGATACAATAATAGAAGAGCTTCATTCTTGAAAGATACATACTGTAGGTTCAAGAGAATTTACAAATTCTGTTTCTGAACTTAAGTTAGTTGAATTCTAAATTCAGCTACTTACTGATTTTGTGACCATAGTATATTAATTATTTTATCAACACTTCCATTTCCTCATATATGAATTGATTGGTTAAGATATTCCCTTTATACAATAATCTGATGAATAAGCAGGTAGATGAAATTACTTATTTCTAGTCCACTATGAGCACTAAAGCATCACCTTCTCATAATTTCAATTATTCACTCTGATGTTATAGTTAGGAACATGCAACAGTTGTTGGCATAGCCGACTATTTTCAATTTAGCACTAGAAAGTGTTTGGGTAGATTTTTGAGGAGATGCTTTGTGCACTCTCTAATTTATAGGAACCGAAACCAGTTATGTACACATCATTTTCCTATAACGATGGATCTAATTAGTCGTGTTCTCCAGGTCAGTGCTCACTTACTCTTCTCTTTGCCTAAAACCTGCCCACTGTTGAAAACCTATGACCAGTCAATGTACAGATATGGTTTTCCCATCCTGTGCTCACTTTTTGGTTGGATCACAATATTGTGTTCATTGATCCTCCTTTTGTAGGCATTGAGCATACAGGACAGAAAAGACGTGTATCAAAAGAAACCAAAAGGAAACATTAAAGAATGTACAGTCTGTTTCCAAGTTTTAATATGATTCAGAACATTGAGTCCACATGAAGATTAATGGCATAAAGAGACAAATGTGCATCTTCTGATAGCAGGTTTGTAACATGTCCTGATAACTATCAGAATATAGATTACCCAAAAGGACAGTCTAAAGATCAAATATTCATGGTGATTTTTTTTCGTGTTTAAAATACAACTTTGGGCAAGGTACAAAGTTCTCAGTCTTCCCATGAATAACAGAGTTTGGCTGCATAATTGGAATCTTGATTCCCCATTCATACTGGCAAATGTTATTTTTGTCTGCAAAATGATGGAAGGATGCTTCCTACTGGGAAAGGTGTGATGAGTCTAAATGAAACCTATAATTCATGTGATTATAACTCTTGCAAATGAAAGAATCTGATTTGGCAGGAATCCTAATAATAGTCAAGACCATGGGGGCAAAATAGCAATCAGAGGTTAGTCAAATGTTTTCCACATTTATGGAGAGAAATCCGTTTCTTCTAATTCTGTTCAGAACCATGTCGTGAAGCTCACGTTTCCAATCACCTGTGATGCCCACCAATCATATTTGCATGGAAAGGGTTTTCAGTTTCATGAAACCTGACTGTGTGGATAAACCTGACACAGTTCTTTTCAACTTTCAGCTTTGTCTTTGGTTCACTTCTGTAGCTTATTAATAACTCTTGGCTCCCTTCTCTTTTTTCTCCTTAGCACCCATAAAGGACTGTTTATCTCTATGGCCTTCGGGAAACTCATCCTTAATAGACAGGTGCCCAAGGCCCATTACAAACTAATACCCAGGGTATATTTCTGCAGTCCTCAAAGCAACATTTCATTTTATGCTGAAGTCCATTTAAGTGAAGGCAAATTATTCTTATTACCAAATTTTATTATATATATAAAATAGAACAGTGAGCAGAAGACAGTATAGGGGGTCTCAAAATAATAACTGCCAACAGCTTGTTAAATATGAGGCAAAGGACCCATTTTTGGACAGCCTATTTTAAGTGATAGATTTTGAGATTAGAAGCAGTAATACACGATTTAAACATCATTAATGACTTGAAAAGAAAATGTAATGAAGAAAATCACAAAATTTCTTAGTTTTAGCGTAGCTTGGAAAACTCCTAGAAACTTAGATGAGTCTTTGCTATTTTAATTCACAGATCATTGTTTAATGTTTGATTTAAAAAATAAGCTTAGTTTCTTAGCTATGCGCTTTATCGTTTCTGCTTTTCTTTATCTCACAGTTCCTTCTGAAAGTTAAGATTTTTCCTTTCCATTTATCTCTTCGATTATAAAACCTTCTATTCGAGTTCTCCTAGGTACCACAGAATTCCTTTTACTCTCATCAAATGTAAAGCAAATGTGTTGTTCTTAGCATAAAGCTCAACAGATAATTTTATTTTTTACTTTTGTGTGTGTGATTGTTACTAAATTCAACAACAAAAGCAGCTATCATTGCCTTTGCCATGTAAAGACAGTCTCACTTAATGCTACACTGGTGTCTTTTGTCCCAAGACTTTTCTTGAATACTAGCAGAAACATTTTCAGTTTATCAGATCTATAATACAATGTAAATGCCATGGTTTTGATGGAACACTATTCCCACAGGCTCCTCTGATTGAACAGTGGTCCCTGAGAGTGATGCCACTTTGGAAGGCTGTTATGTGATGGAGCCTTGCTGGAAGGGGAAGGTCACAGGAGTGGACTTTGAGGATTTAGAGCCTGGTTTTGTTTCTTCACTTCTTTTCTGACTCAGGACACCATGTAACCAGATGCCTATTATTCCAGCTATCACACCTTCTTTCCCCAGTGCGATGCATTGAAACCCTTTTAAGCCATGAACCGACATCAACTCTTTCTTAAGTTGCTTCTTGTCAACACTTGATCATAGCCGTGAGGAGAAAAAAAAAACCTAACCTTAAAAATTAGCAAATACGCCGGGCATTGGTGGCGCACACCTTTAATCCCAGCACTCGGGAGGCAGAGGCAGGCGGATCTCTGTAAGTCCGAGACCAGCCTAGACTACCAAGCGAGTTCCAGGACAGCCTCCAAAGTCACAGAGAAACCCTGTCTCGAAAAACCAAAAAAATAAAAATAAAAAATAAAAATAAAAAAATTAGCAAATACATCATAAGATATGTCAAGCTGTCTTCTAGTAGGACTATATAACCTTGTAATGGTAATATAACCTGTATGGTTGTGATTTTGAAGCTGTCTTTTATATATATCTTCTTTTTATAGGACAATAATAAAATAATAGAATTTTAAATACTATCTCCAGGAAGTCATTATTTAGTTGGCAAAAGGTATAACAGTAGAAAAACCTAGATATAGAGAACACAGCTCAATACCTATGACACTGATCTTATATTACTTAAATGCTACATTAATTAATGGTATACTAATTGTCAGCAGAGAAAGATCACTTAACTCTAAAGCAAAGCAATTAAGGTGACTACAAGAAAATAAAAGAAAAACCATGGTTTGATACTTTAAAACCATTTCAGCCTTCCTTATACGAAACAATTTGAGGATGAAGAACCATCAGTCAGTTAGGTGAAGCATCACAAGCAGGTGGTAGGTAGCACAGGTGACATTCTCATCGTCGTTTTGATGTAATGTTGATGACCTGGGGCTGGATCTTCACAACATGAACATCTGTGGTTCCTAGAGACAAGCAAGCTTGTTATTGGACCACGACACTTCCAGCAAGCATTCTATTTCCCTTATTTACCTCTTAATAAGATTATTTTACTAATCCAATTAGAAGCCTTTAACATTCCTCCACACAGTGATACACCACCCATCAATTTCCTATAGCTACAGATTTCTTTTCAAACCTGAAGTTCTATAAGTGGTAAAATGAACAATATTTGTTACTAGATAGCATGAGCCATAAAATTTTAATGATTTGGCTTTTACTCTTAAAATTAAGTTTTTAGTTCCTTCAAAAGTAGAGAAAATAGTTTCTACATTTGAATGCATGGAATCAGCATTCATTAGAAGGCATGTGAGAGTTTGGATTTGCTTTTTTGATAACTTAGGCTGTGGTGAAACGGCCTCAGAGCCAGCAGTGTGAGGCTCACCTGGAAAAGGCTGAGAGCAGGCGAGCCGGAGCAAAGGACACAGCTTTTCCTTCTGAGCAGTCTCCTACACAATGTATACAGGATGTGTCAGTGTGCAGGGTCTGCCTATGGAAAGAAGAGGTCTGCAGCCACGTGCATTAAACCGATGAGGTCAGAGCTTGTTTTACTAAGTATCCTGAAGAAGTGGGTGGAGCTCCTTCACAACACCTCCGCTGTGGCTGTTTCTGCAGAATACAGCTGCTTTTAATTTATATCCCAAGAAGGTCCACAATTACTAGAAACACCACATTATTATGGGTGAAATAAAACCCATAATAATGGCTTTTAAATACATCATTTCCCACTTCTTTTAGGCATTGATTTACCACTGATCACCACTGTCTGACACATCATTTGCCATCCTCCCTTTCTCAGCGTCATGGGTTTGTCCCCAGGCTCCTTCCACATGCCAAATACTAAAAGCTACCTCGCAGATCATCACAGATAAGATACCACTAATATTAGCGAGGAAGCGTTTCTTCTACTCTGTCTTGTTTGGTTTAACATGTTTTGTCTTCTTATAAAATGTACCATGGGAGGATTAGGTCAAATTCAAGCAAATCGTCTTATACCTGTAAGTGATAAATATATATTGTTATTTTTCAAATGGAAGTGATCCCACAAAAGTAGACAGCAGCTGCAAATACATAAAAATAGAGAGCAGCTCACTTTGACTGAAGGATACTGGCTAATGTAAACTATGTGACCAGGTGAGGGCTCCATAGCTCAGGGGTTAGAGCACTGGTCTTGTAAAGGATGTGACCATTCTGTGTACTTGCAGTTTCCTGTTGGAGGATGGTGATAAACCCATTTATTTTTACTAGAAGATAAATATTTTTCTAGATTAAAAAAAGCTTGTCAGAGACCCACCCCAACTCAATGGCCAGATGAAAGCCAGATCAGTCTATAAAGAAAGTATGAAGTAAATTTAGAAATTTCAAGCTCTGACTCTAGAATCAAAATTAAGCATGCAGCTTTTTGAAACACAGATATATATTCTCACATGACTGCAAGAAGCTGCACACATATACAAATATCAATAAACTTTATGGACAGTCAGTATTCACATACAATTATTTTTTATTAGCTTTATGAAAACTAGGACATTAAAAGGAACTTTGCAGTCTACCTAAACGTAAACACCACAGGCTGGGGTCAAAAGAAAGTAAAGCAAGACATTGAAGTTAACAATATATTTACAACACATTTATAATTAAGAAAATAAACAATTAGTTTGCTACTTTAAGTAAAGCCAATCTTTCCCCACTGAGGTCTGTAAAACTCCAAAACTCCAAAGCCTTTATGTGATCTTTCTCTTATATTGTGACTTCCAAGCCCAAAAGTTTAATGTATTGTCTGTCAGACAAGACATTTGCAGAATATAACGTAAATTTTTGCTATGAAAATAACTTCAAAAAGCACAGCCCCATCTTCAGTGGTAAACTATAGGGATCTCAAAAGTGTTTGTGGGCTTGATCGGAAAGAAGAGTGCAAAATGGAAAAAATGTGTTTGAAAATCTCTAAACTGTATGAGAAACTTCAAATCTTAAAGTGCTTTGCTCTGAGGCTGCCTTTCCGCTGTTACAAAGTGTCATCAGAAGTACTTGCTTTCCCTTGAATTTAAATGTTCTTAATTGGCATGCTGGAATTTTTCGCATTATTTAAGTCTATGACATTAAAATTATTACTCGTAATGCTTTCTCCCTCTGTTCTCTATGGTGGAAAGAAATGCATGAGCTAGTCTGGAATAATGAGAAATCACTCAATGGAAGGCACAGAAGCAGTCTCCCATACACCCCAGGAACAGATGGCAATAATAAAATCAGTTTTCTGAATTGATAGCATGTAATTTCAGATCAGAAATCATTGCTGTTTTGAGGGCAGTATGAAAGCGATTTTGCAGGTTTTATGTACTAAACTTAAGAGTTAGTGCTGCCAACTTTTGCTCACGGTTTCACCTCACCAGCATTAATGGATGATCTAAGTACAACTGGCTTGTCTTGCTCTCTTCTTAGACACAATCTGGTCTTAGCAAAGGTGGGTAAACAAAAGACCACACAACAACTCTATGCGCTTTGGAAGACATTAAGTAGATCCTCAGTGAATATTTTCTTATGGGGCAGCTAAAGAAAATATGCCATTCAGAAGAGAATGTCCCAAAGATCTTGTGTGTGACCATAAATGTCCCAACATTATGTCTGTTATGAAACAGTTGTTTTCAGGGCAATTTAATAATAAATTCTCTGATCTTCACATCAGGCTTTACTTTCCATACTCTGTAAAGCTGGAAGGTCTCTTAATGTTTACAGTGTTAAACAAAAATAGCAGCAGTAAACTCTAGATTAAAACATGAGAGAATCTTCTTCATTTTCCTTTTAAATTTCATGATTGGGTACTTACAGTTCCTTTAAACATGAGAACAGACTGTGTGATACTGTGTGTGAGAGACTGTAGTCCTCCATGCTCTACTTTGCTCAAATCCTGATCTCAGGCTTTTAACATGTTCCCTTGAGATGTGTTTATGAATGTGAGCTCTCAACACCACAACACAGGCAGTCTGCCTCTGCTAAGAGTATTCTTATCAAGGATAAAGTTTTATAAAGCCTCATGTGGAAACTATACTTTCAATCACATGGATATTCTGAGCAATAAAATTTGAAGTTTAGCTAAGCGTAGGAAAACTGCTAAACAGAGTTTTAGGTTTCTATATGTGTAACTAAAGTATGTGACCCTGTATTCCAGAATACTTGGGCAGTTGAACAAAACCAATCATTTAGTCCCATTTTTACATATTATTCACTGTTTTCCAAGTCAGATGCCGGACAGTAAGTGATCATGCTTTCCCTTGTTTTAAAAGATCAGTAAGGGCTAGAGTTTCAGGAAAGGTATTAATATAAAAATATAATTGACATTTGGATATGGGGGGGTTGGTGGGAGGGCATGGGAAGAGGGGAGGGGAAGGGAGAGGGAACTGGGATTGACATGTGACCACAACCTTGTTTCTAATTTAAATTTAAATTTAAAAATAAAAATTAAAAAATATATAATTGACATGTTTGTGTTTACTTCTAGACTCTCATAGTGAGCAGAGCAGTATTGAAACAATTCTCATTAATCTTCCCTCTCCTTCTAAAACCTTCTTCTTTGTTCATTTATTTGTTTAAGGGACATATGGGCACATTCTTCTGTTCCTAAGTCAATAGAAATTAATTTTTAACTCTCGATATTTGGACCTAGGGAGGGCATTTGGTAGCATTCCAATCTCTTCAGATAGCAGAGAACTAATATTAAGAAAAGGCTTACCCATCACTAAATGTTGGGCCAACGACTTTGTCTTCTTTCCTTACTATAACAGAACTAATACCTAGAACATACCAGACCCTTAGCAGGCCTTCTGCCCATATTAACTTAGTGAAATACCTGAGGGATATGTTAATGTCCTAGATGATACCCTTATGTGAAATCCTCAGTTCCTTTTGTTTTCCCTTTGATTTGGTCGACTGTATCAAACTTTTTTGGCTTCTGGCCCTCTTTTAACTGTCCCTGCCAATGAGGGAAGTGATCCTGCATATGAGATGAAGTATAGCAGATGGCTAAGCAGTTTAACATACTGTAAAGAATGACGAGTCTAGGGCATAGGGAAGTAAAACTGTATTTAAGATGAATGACCAGAAAGTATTCAAGATTCATGGAGTGCTCTACTATAAACTGGGGCAGAGATTTTAAATGGTAGAAAATCTGTAAAATAATAACAAGAAATGACAGACATTTCTTCTTCACTATTATCCTCAAACGAAAGGCTGACTGGAGCCGTACACTGAACATCTAGCTGCACCTCTTTTATATTTGTGCCTTAAAAAAACCCATGTTTCAAATCAGAGTACATATGGAAGAAGGTAATATATTAGAATACCAAAGACAATTGAGAACATGGTTACATGCATTAATTATCTTATTTTATGACTGCTTACATTATACATGCAAAATACATTCAGTTTTTGTAATTTCATTTACCTGAAATTTGGGGATGTGTTGAAAAGAATATTAGAAATGGGACAACTTAGATAAACATTGGATATACGTTTAGAGTTTCCCGTGCCAAAGTACACATCACTGTGTATGTATCAAAAGACATTTAAGAAGGTGGAAATAAGAATTAAATTACATTTGTCTCTTGCTCCTTGTGGTAATTTTCTGCATTCTCTAATCTCACTGATGTGCGAACTTGTGTTGATAACAGTCAGCCCTTGTGGGAATAAGAATATACTCATTCTAGCAGTTCCCTGGATATACTAAGCAATTCATTTGCTCATTAGCAATGTGCTATGTGCTGTTGTTCCACACTGGGTTTACGACTAGGCATCTAGAACTAGGCAGATACTGAGGTGGCTTTGTAAGTTCTACATCTAGAGAAAGAAAAAATTCAGAATTAAAAGACACAGGAGAACATAAATAATCTCTCCTTCTCAGTCTTGCAGTGGAAGATTTAGAGTAGAAGATGTAATGTGCCCCAAAACCTTCATGTTCCTAAAGTGCTAAGAGACTTGGCAGCCAAGTATATTTCAAGTGAGAGAAGGAATTTACTAATAAGATGAATCACATTTTAAACTAGGCAGCTATTGGCCCTCAGAGAATTAATGTGTGTTTTCTCTGTCTCTGGAGGCAAAAGTGGAAGAATGAATGTGTGTGCATGCATGCGTGTGTGTGTGTTAAATATACATATATATATGATGTAAAACATATATATGATGTTAAATATATATATGATGTAAAAATATATATGATGTTAAATATATGTTTAGCACCTACACTTTTAGTACTATCTCATTGAATACTTACCTCTGTGACAAGTCACAAGGAAGTCTATATCAAAAGACACACACTACAACTGTAATTCACATCATACTTTTCCATGTTTTTTTCCATTTTCTAATTGTGTTTTTATATTTATATCATGGATAATTTCTTTAATCTATAGTGCTAATCTCTAAATTTTATAAGGCTTAATATTTCCTATGTATTTTGTGTGTATACAATAATGTATGACTTGAGAGCTAACAAAATAAAAAGCAAAAAGCCTTACTGACATTATCTTTTAAACCTCACTTTTAAACCAGGCTTAGTTTTATGAAAATAGTTTCACACCTGAAAAATTCCTGTTGTTAATGCATGAGCTCATAATTTGTAAGA
The DNA here is from genome assembly GCF_017639785.1 of Mesocricetus auratus. Taxonomy (NCBI): domain Eukaryota; kingdom Metazoa; phylum Chordata; class Mammalia; order Rodentia; family Cricetidae; genus Mesocricetus; species Mesocricetus auratus. The sequence goes on from NW_024429182.1 coordinate 11,542,652, forward strand.
TACTTACTTTTAAAGCACTGTGGAAGATAGCTTTGAATATGAAAAGTCTTGAAATTTTAAATTTACTGCGTCATCAGGCATGTATAGCTTTGTCATAGTTTATTACTCATGATTTTCTGCTAATATAGACACAAGTCCTCTCATATGACTATGATATTTATTATTATTATTGTTTTTGTTGTTGTGATAAGAACCCATGAAGTGAGATACAGTAATGTTTGAAAGTACATAATTCTGTCTTGTCAACTCTTGGCAGTGATGTCAACAATCTCTTGGATTTAATTATCTTTCAGAATTAAATTTTCAGCTTTTGTCTCATTTACTTTACAGTTGCCTCTGCTGTCACGAATGTGCTAAGAAGAAATGATAGCAACTGCAAAAATAATCTAAAGAGTACAGAAGCTTATTTTCCTTTTTGGAAAATAATAACTCCAAAAGCAAGCATTCCTCACTTAACGGTGAAGAAGCATTTTGAGAAATTAATCCTTAATTCATTTTATTCATATGTGATCACTGTAAGAGTGTACTTACACTAGATATCTAGATACTAGGCTACCATAACACAAGATAGAGATGATTTCACCACAGATATAAACCTGTATTACCATGATACTGAATACTCTAACAATTATAACATGTGTAACTAACTAATAGTAGCTATCTACAGAAAACATAAGGGAAAAACTTGGCGGTAGGAATTTTTCAGCTCCATTATTATTTATAGGACTGACGTTCTGTATTCAGCACATCACTGCCCAAAATGATTTTGTGGTTGCGGACCAGCACTAGAAAAATAAAATTGGGCCACTGGCCCCAAGTATATGTCAGCTCATCTAAAATAGCATATGCCATCTGTACCCCACAGTAAGACTCAGTTGTCGATTTTGAGAGAAAAGAGACCTGACATGAATTCGCTGTCCTAAGATCTGAGAAAAGCAAAAGGAACATGAGATGAAGTTATCACATCTGGAATCTTTCTCTTAAGAAAGCCAAAGTCTCTGATTGAAGCATTTCACAATATTTGATTTGCTTTCGCCCTATAACCAAATGTTTCAATTAAACTAATTTGTATTAACATGGCTGAGGTAATTCCCAACCCTTTGTTTAAATCACCACAGGCATCAGCCTAGAATATAAAACTCAGACTTCAGAGGACACAGCCAAGACTCTGGGCAGCCTGTGGACTGAATGTAACAGGATTCTCTATCTCCCTCAGGGGAGTTCTCATTAGTGACTATAAGCATTTTTTTTTCTTATACTTGAAACAAAAATTCTTTCACAGAGAGCTAATCAGCATCCACAGCCAGGAACCAGGATTCCAGGGAAGTTTTCTATTTAAGGATGTGCCTGGTTTCACACATATTAATGGAAAATGAAAATAATTGCTCTGCTTGCACTTCAGAGTTATTCAAAACTACTAAAATGTTACAGAAGCAGGTCTGAAGTTCAAGGTCAGCTCTTCTTTGAGATTCTTTGTCTATGTATCTACTAATATGAAGATGAGTAAGTTCTGAAATATTTATGTGTTACATCTAGATCACAATTATAAACATTAACTCCAATTAAAATTTAAGCAACTAAGATTGTTGTGGAACACAATGGAATCCCAAAGTATATTTGAACTGTGAAGGTGCCTTCTACTTCCCTAAGCCAGTCCTAATTAGGTGAAGTGGTTTATCTAGAACAGTAAAACTTCTTAGTGAAGCATGGTAGTCTGTGTGTTGACCGACATACTAGGTATCACAGAATCTCAATACTGATACAAAAGAAAGAACGGAAAGAAGAAAGAAAAACATTTTACACCATTGCAGGTGAAAATTTTGTGATATAAAAGAAGTATTTTCATCCAAGATCCTAAAGCTATTTTAAGACACAGCTAAAATTGAAATAAAGACTTTACTATCTTGTTTTCTTGGAGACCCAATTGGCTAGAAAGTAGTAATTTCTCTCACACCTGAATTTAGGGTGACAGACTTACATACAAAATAATTTAGCAAAGATTGTACAGTAGCAGGTACTCACCATTGTGTCCATAAATCCATTGTTACTTTTAATGAAGGTTCAAAAGATTACCCATACCTCTTTGTAAATTCATTCTCCACATGATCATGGGATTTGAAGTCAAGCACTATATATTTGGTTTCATGGGGTTCTTTCTGATCCCACCAAGGGTACCCTCATTCTAAATATTCAACAAGGCTAGTTTCTTAGAAGGAGCATCAGTACTACACACCTCATTTATGACTAAGGATCACATAAGTAAAGTGAGTCATTGTTCTTGCCATAGAATATCATACTTCAGCCTAAGCTTTGTGTGTGTGGGGGGGTGCGTGTGGGTGTGTGGGTAACCACACAGGACATTTAGAAGGGGTGATGTATGTGTCCCTATGATGGCTGGCAGAGGAAGACTTCAGGAGTCCTACTATATTGCTCTCTGCTTCACTCCTCTGTGGCAGGATTTTCTTGAACTTGCAGCAAGGTTGGCTGTCAGCAAGCCCTAGCTGTCTTCCTGACCTCTGCAATGCCCATAACACTGTGGTAACAGACTTTTGCAGCCACTCCTTGCCTTTTTCATGAGTTCTTGGGATTTTAACTCAGGGCCTCACATTTGCACAGCAGACACTCATACCACTGAGCCATCCCCATATCCTTATGAATCTATTTTTAAAGCTGTGTCTTTGGAACTATTCTTTCTTCTTTTCTTCTCCCAAGTGTAAGAGAAGCGGAAAGTTCACATAGCTTTAGGTATCTTAGATGAGGAGGGGCTTGAGACCTAATCCTTCACTCCAGTACCAAGAGATAAGGCTCAGTCTTGCCTTTGAGGTTTGTAAGGCTTCTTTGATGAAGACCTTTTCATGCTTGCGAGCAAATCTACAGGATGGCTAACTCGTCAGAGGCAAGGCTAGTCACTTGGTGAGAATCTGACAACCACTCTCTTGCTTGCTAAGACTGGACACAATCCTGTTCTGGCTTTTGTCCTAGTAAATAATCATGCCGTACTCCATTTTCACAATTTGACTGTTTTACACCATAAAAGACATGATGACTACAAAGAGAAGGAATGGGTAGAACATGATGAAGGCATCATTGTCAGTGCTATCCAGAAGCAAGGAGTTTAGCTCCTATGGGTGAGGAAAGGCCCATGTCTAAGCAACAGAACAAGCTTCTATGTCAATGGAGAATACATTATCAACATACAAGGCACAGGAGGCTATCACTTCAGGTAATCAAATGTGTTTTCTTTGTGTTTTTTATAGGCATAAGGCATAGCTGTGTGTCCTGTGTATTTATGTCTGTGTCTCAGTTTATCTATGAAATGGTGTTAGTTGTAGAATTGCCTTACAGGACTGCTCCATGTTGTTTCATACTGAGTGTCTGAGACTCTGCTTTGGGTATGGTGTGATCAGTGAATGACAGTTGTTATTATTGCCATCTAGTACTGTTATTACTATGATTATCTCCAACTCTTCAGTGTCTAATAATTGCTGGTTACATGTGACTACTTTCTGAAACTTGTACCTGTAAATTTATAAGCCTTCAATTAACTGAGCCAGTAGTAACTATTATATATTTTTTAAAAAGTGCACTCCCTTGCTATTAACTATCTTCAAGAGTCATTGAATCTGGCAATCTGCTGCTGCCCAAATCATGAAGGCACAAATTGATTGAATCTTTTAATGTACTGAGGGTTATCTTTTAACAAATGGAAAATGTAATATTGTTAAATATGGTATGGGAATTTATTAGGCATAATAATCTCAGTTCACTCTAAAATATTAAATGAGGATATCTTAAACATATCTATAATATTTATACTGGTATTTTGCTTTAATTGAACACATATTTTCCTTCCTTGCAAATAACTTCAATTTAAAGCAAATCTCATCAAGCCCACCATTTAAAATTTACCAGGGTCTTATCTCCTAATTAACTAGCCTAAAGCCTAGGGTAAAAAAATGGTTCTTCAAAACAGAAAATATCCATTTGGCATGAAAAGGGCGCTTTGCTTTGCATACTCTGTAGACACAGCAGGGAACTATATATTCAGTTTTCCTTATAGAGCAAATGCTTTATCTGCAAACCTAGACACTATCCATAGGTTTGGTAAGACATACACTAGTGACTCTATTAGTTTGTAGTTTGAGTTGAATAGACATCTATGGAATGAAAACTTAGCTATGTGAGATTTTAAATTAGTATTTTCCAAAGTTGTCAAGTACAAGATTTATAGGAAAATGAAGGACAAAAATAAGGGATAAGGGAAATTTCCCTGAGGCTTTTTTGATATTCAGGCATCATCACTTCATTGTTAACAATGGCTATGAAGTAGAAAAGAAAGAAGAAATTCCTAGAGCACAGGGGATGAGGACAATGCGAATCCAATATTTTCATAATGTTTTACCCTTACCTAGTGTCAAAGTTGTTCTTTTGAATTACAGTGAAAGATACCAATTTCTACATCATTTGAAAGACAGGAAACAGGTCAAAGAGAAGTAAGGCCACTTAGTGGTTATTAGAGCTAAGGGCAACTGTGTAAATACCCTACCATGAAAATGCCTCTTCCAAGGGATTCAGTTCACTATCACACTGCCTAGCTTGGGTGACTTGCCATCTTGAATGCCAGTTGTCTCTGATTATGAAACATGAGCTAGAACAACCTCAGAGTTGAGAAAGATAATAACCCCAGCACTGTTCTTTCCAATTTAGTGGGAGACAGAAAAGATGCGAGCATTCATCATGCAGTGCCACTAGAGATCTGAGGGAAGGCAAATTTAAGATCACTCTTTATCTCAGTATGCCTGGGATAGGGCTGGTGCAATTATATTATTCCTTTTAGTCCTAGGAAGAAATTGTTTGAGATAAATTATGTAACTAAGCTTTATGCAATTAACATTAGAAAAGAAAATTTTGACAAAATCCTCTTATAGGTATCAAATACATGTACACTTTAATGTTTCAAATGCACATAAAATCTATAATAATAAACTAAAATATTATTATCATCTTTTTTTGGTTTTATGAGACAGGGTTTCTCTGTATTGTTTTGGAGGCTGTCGGTCCAGCCTGGCCTCGAACTCACAGAGCTCCATCTGCTTCTGCCTCCCGAGTGCTGGGATTAAAGGCGTGTGCCACCACCGCCCGGCTTTATTATCATCTTTACAGTCATAAATTGATGTTTCTGACTGCCAAATTTACAATACAATATCCCAGGGAAATGCAATGTATTTAATGTGACATGCTAAGAGGTAAGGGGATGAAGATGTTAGGGGATGAAGACTTCTGTATATATACTTCTGTATACATATATTCTCTTACGTAATTTTTTTGGAAGTTCATTTTATGAATTTGACTTTCATATCCTCTGGAAAAGCTTTCTCCGGTTTACCTTAGAAAAGCTGATCTATAAAGCTTATATGATTGAGTTTATATTCCAATACATACCATGGTTTTTCATTCCTTTTGCAAATGCAAGAATAACCATCCCCTGGAAAGTTGTGTGCTACTTCTGTGCTCTGCATGCATGTCCACACAGTGGATAAGCAAGGATGGGTACTCATTTGCCCTTGACTTAAGGGTAGATATGCTGAATTAGTGCTTTTGAGTAAGCTGCAGTAATGCCATGTTGAAGCAATTTATTCACATCATTTTTCTCTTTTGACTTTCATTTACTGTTTTTGTTATATAACTTGGAAAATCAGACACACACAGAAACACTCAATGATGTAACTGTAGGCAAGATTGTTCTCTCCAACAGCTATTTCGCTTTTGCTAATTCTAATAATTGATATTTTAAAGTCCAAAACATAAACTCTAAAACAAGATTACAAGATTTTTTTCTTCTTCTGTGGGTTTTTTGGAAGGTCATTTTCAATGTGACTTTCTTATTTTCTCTCTTCAGAGCTCCCCTTGCAAGAATTTTTGTGGTATGTAAGATCATAGCTTTACTAGATTATTGGCATTTTTTATTCTCTCATTTAAGACTGAATGTTAGGAAAATGTAATACCCAGGAAGATTCTCATGAGTTTTCTCATCAGCAGTGCTACCTACTTTCCACAGAGTGACAGTTTGCAACAAAGGCATTTGAAAATGGCATCCTTGATATAAACTGCAGATTACTTCCTCACTACTCCTGGCTGTGTCCTCCCAAATCAATAGAAATTCATGGGATCTGAAAATTAAATCTTGTAGTACTTCTTTTTTCATTCTGACTTTATTGATAAGTTTATAATCCTTCTGCTCCATTTTAACAAGTTCAGGTGGAAAATATTAACATTGACATCTGAAAATGAATACATTAGGCAGGAGATGGGAAGGAGATGTAAGCGTTATTCTTCAAATTTCATGAACTGCTCTAAGCTAAGTACATCAGAGATATATTGCTGAAATATCTCACTATTGTCCAGGTTGTTCTTTTTAAATTTCCTAAATGCAAGGAACCAGATCCACAAAAAAAAAAACAATCTTTCAACTAAGGAACTGCTTTTGTAGGTCACCAAGATATCTTTCAGAAAAATCTAAGTTTATCGGTTACATACAGTGTCCATTGTCTCACATCTAAGGACCAGCTTCTGTGGTTTGATTAAATAAAGAAATTGGTTATGAGCTTAAACACAGGATTTATAACACTATACTTTCTTCTTAACTATAACACAGTATGCAGTAAGAAACAAGGAGTTTTCTTAGCTTTCCTTTTTAGTAACCACCAATATGCTGTGGGCAGGCTCTTTGATCCATTACCTCAAGCAATTTCAAGCAGGTCAGGTGATTCATGCTCTAGAATTCTCTAGAATATAATCTGGAAAACAACCAACATTACATGTAACCTTGATTGACTGAATAAACATTAGCAGTCTAAAATTACATTTCCACACTAAAATGAATTCTTCTACATGATCATTTGATTTGATTCCATGTATTTCATTCCTACCAATTCTCCAATACCATTTTAATATCTGTCTTTGTCAGTATTTTCAGTATCTTTTGTGCCATCACTATTGTTCCATGGGCTACTTCTCCACTATAGAGGTTCTTTGCTATCATCACTGTGTGTCTCTTTTGTTTTTCTTTAATATCTATCCCATACAAGTTTTACTAGGAAAACCACATGATGACCCTCCTTATTTCTAATCTCCATTTCCCCATGATTTTTAAAGAACTTGATATCATGCTTCATTATCTGCTAGGATTTCTCTTGTTGCTATCTCTTGTGATTCAAAAATATGCCTGGTCTCACCTTTACTTTTGAATCATAACTCAAAACTTTTCTTAGTGGCATTAATAGTTGTGAGGATTATCTATTGCAAGTCATGGATCTCATAATTTTACTAGTGGACCTCAGTCACTAATGAGTTTATTCCCAGCAATAACTAACATTACTCTAATATGACCACTCCAAATCTTCCTTTCTATTATCATTTCTTATATTTTATATTGATTTTTTTCAATCCCATCTGTAATAACAGCTTCATTCCATCTGAATTTCCAATCCATTTACCCTGTCATTCCCCCACCATCTCCTGTCTTATCCATGCATTCTCTCGTTTAACAGGTTTAGATACCATGGTCCATTACATTAGAATGTTGTTTTTACATTCTTTCAATTCTCTTGTAACTCCTTTCATCTCCACAATCTGAAAAAATTCCAGCACTGCCTAAAAAACTTCCTTCTCACATGGTTGCCGCTTCCACTGAATATCTTGGACGCTGCTCCCAAAGACTGGAGAAGCTATGAAATTTTGCTATTGGGGTGAATTTTAAAATGATTAATAATTTTAAGTGAACTTTAAGATATTCTTGGAAGTGCCTGGGTACCATTTCACATTTCCTGTAGTAAGCTTCTTGGTATTTCCTCTTGCTAGAGTACATCATTTGTCACAGGGTAACAGCTGATTAATAAAACCAGGTTTTGGTTTTTACGGATGGGCACAAAAGATGACTTATGAGTTAACAATAACAAGATTTAATAATTTAACATTTTGGCAGAGGAGGGACTTGAAATAAAGTTTAATTACCCAAAAATTTTCTCTTTATTTTATTTATGGTTTAAGACTCTTCCTCTTCAGCTAATTTTCTACTTTTATTTAATAAATTCTTTCATATATGCAGGGCAATACAGTCTAGAATGGAGGTAGGCTGCTTTTATACAAAAGGAACACAAAGTATTATGTTTTCCTTACCGTTCTTCTGATTTGGGGGGTACTGGTTATTTTTCAGGGTACTACTACCCTTAACCATATTCATATAACTTCAGAGTTCTTTTTTTTTTTACACCAACTGCTTTTTATTATCAAGTTTCAGAAACCTTTCACAAAATGTTTTTTTTTTAAAAAAAAAAGCCAAAAAACTTTACAACCATGGCTAATGTAATTTTTTCTACTGTTCCCAGTCAGCTTAATTCCAGTATGGGAAAGGAATTAGGAACTGCATCTTAATAATTCACAAGAGTTTCATAGGGTAGGTAGTTGTTTTCTGACCTCACTGACCAAAAACTGCAAACAGAACCATAAACAAGTCTTATCAACCAATGCATGAATGTTGATTTCAACATTTTCTGTGGGTCATTTGTTGTTCTTAATATTGATTCTTTCAGTGGTGATCTTAGATTAATTACCACATCTCAGAAACATACACACACACAAACACACACACACACACACACACACACACACACTTTTTTTTGAGACAGGGTCATGGAAAGTTTACAATAGAGAAATATAGAACATAGTTTAAGATTAAAACTAAACATTCAGCTTATGTTGTAAAAGTTTATTGCACAGGGAGTCCAAGCCATGGTAAGATTGATTACACTGCTTTTTAAAAGATAAGTTAAATTTCAACAAACTCAGCATACATACAGTATGAATACCTACTGAATTGATTGTTCTAAATAATCTCAAAGTACAAAGCAATTAGTAAATAATTTAATTTATATATTTTAAAATACATTTTGAGAACCTTTCATCTTGAGTTTACTTACACAGTTTGCAGACATGTTAATAAATAAGATACCTTAATTATCCATGTAAGAAACTGATCTCAGTAAATAGCTACCTATCCTCTATTTTCAAAATCTTATTGTGCTAAAGGCATGTGTTGTGCCCTGAGTCTGGAAGCTGTTTTTATGCATGAGTAGGCTGCCTTCCAGCCCCATCCTTATCCTCTCTCCTTTGTACTTTCAACAAGTATGCTTATTTAAAGACACTGTGTAGCTGAGAAGATAAAGCTGAATTTCTCTGAGCTGAAAACCATCACCCTTATATGGAAATGAGCTTGGGGTTGCAGTGAACAGGTGAGAAGCATTAGCATCTGGTCTGCTTATCCGACAGTTACAGCAGCCCCAGAGTTTCACTACAGGGTTCCAGCTCTTGGTGTACACATAGAGATAAGAGCTTCTCCTTGCTCAGTCTGTTGTAGGATTCATGTGTCAATTTTATTTTCAGTAGGGCTGTCTATGGCAAGTGCCTCCCCAAAGCCATGTTGCATCTGGTTGGCTGATTCCTAGTCCCTGTTCTCATATATCAATTAGCAAGTGCCTTTTAGTAGATCTCCAAAGAAAGACTGGCTGTGACTGAATTAAAAAGGACATTGTTTCTTATTCTAAACTTTCACAAACTTAGGCAGACTTGGACTTTTCCAGTGCTGTGACTTCTCTGTGGGCAAAAAGAAAACAGCTGCTTCTTTTAAGTATCTTTGATTTCAAGAAGGTGGAAATCCATATGCTCATTAATTACAAGGCAGCAGGAGAAGACAGTGCAATAAGTAACATTGGTGTGAGCTCCTTCTGGACACCTTGGAGCAACAGGGTGCTCAGATAAGTCCCATCTCTGTCAGAAGAAATGATTAGGAAGTTCCTTGCCCAAACAGAGTCCTCATCTTATGAAACCTCAAAGCAGGCTTCTTCACGAAGGTGAACATGAATAGTCATCTGAGTTTGAATACAAAGAAGCATGCTAAAGAATATGCTCAGCTTTAGGCTCCAGGGTTAACATACCACTCACTGTGGAGCTGTTTTCTGCCCTCGGGTCTTCAACTCTTCTCACTGGCAATGCACTTCCCTGCTCCCTCATGTCCACTGGGCAATCTACTGGATAGTTCTCTAGATAAACATGGCCAGTGGTGTTCTGAAAGAATTTTATTGATCTCTAGGGAAACATGAACAAAAGCCAGAAATACCACATAACAGATGTTAGAGAGGATGGGGAAGGGGAGGAGGAGGAGGAGAAGGGAGAGGAGGAGGGGGAGGAGGAGCAGGGGGAGAAGAACCGGGAGGATATAAAGTTGAGGAGATTGAGAGAGCACAAGAACAAGAACTATTTGGGGATTGTGAGTCTCAGGGGGTTTTGCAGAGAGTTAGAGGGGTGTGTATATTAAAAAACACAACATATTCATGTTTGAAAATTGCAAAGATAAGTTTAAAACATTTAAATACAACCCTTTTAGTAAGTTTCCAATTGATATTATTAGTATTCAGGCATCTGAACTGGCAACTGGCCCGTCCTTGGGATTTTGACAGGATATGCCCTCAGCTCCAGCCAATAAGAGCCCTACCTGTGCACATTCACTAAATTCTCTTATAAAAGGGTCCTGACCACCTCTCTCTCTCTCTCTCTCTCTCTCTCTCTCTCTCTCTCTCTCTCTCTCTCTCTCTCTCTCTCTCTCTCTGTCTCTGTCTCTGTCTCTGTCTCTCTCTCTCTGTGTCTTTCTCTCTTTCCCTATTTTTTACTGCCTTTCTGTCTCTACCTCCCTCCCTCCCTCCCTCCACCTCTCTCTTCTGCTGCTCCTGTCTCTAGAGGCCAGTCTCCCCTCACCCCTCTCCTTGGTTACCATTCACTCTCCCCCAGTACAAAACCCCTCCACCCAAGGTCTGTTGCATGGCATGTTCCTCTAGTGCACTTTGTAAAATTACAACAGCTGTATGTAATTTTATTATATTGTTATTATATTATAAAATGAAACTCTAAATGCAAAGAAAAGTCAAGCTTCAGATGAAATCCATGCCCCCTGTAATATACTTCTCCCACCATTATTATCGTTTTGCTCATTTTTGTTTTTGTTGTTCAAATGTCTGTGGCATCCTGGGCTCTGCCTCTATTAGCTTCTCAGCCCTGTCCACGAGGACCTACACACTATTTTCTAACACAGTGGAGCAGCTTTCCAGATGATGTTCTTAAGCAGAATAGAGACAAGAGTCAAGTTATCCAGGTCCTGTGACTTCATCACCTAAGATGAGATCCAAGTGATACAGGAGAGATCTTTCTTCATAGGAAAATCCCTCCATTTTTAGTACTATATACTCAGTATCCAAAAGCAGGTAGACTGTTCATACATTGCTTTAGTATACGTGGACTGACAGTCACACAGGCAGCACTGTATTGTACCATTAGTTAAGATATTTCAGTTTCAAGGTTTTACATGGTTCATCTGAAAATATTTGAAAGCATCATGGAAACAAAGGGACGTCTTCATAAAATAGCTTCCCTTACTTTAAAAAAATTTGTTTTAAGATTATAACATTTCTCCTTTCTGTCCCCTGCCCCCAATTCTCCTATATACCCCTCTTTGCACTCCTAAAAATTCAGGACCTCTTTCTTCCAATAATTGTTATTTAACACACACACATACACACACACACACACGCACACACACGCGCGCACACACACACACACACACACACACACACACAAAGTATCCAGTAAGCTTTCATGTTTCATGGAATTAGAGTATAACTCTAAGATGATATGAGCAGGAAGATGGATAAATTGACCAAGTAGATTGGAGGAAAGAAAGCCCTTCCTTTCTCTAGTGTATCTTTAAAAACAGTATGAAAGCTACTACCTGCTCTCCAGAGTACAATCAATGACAGCATGGCAACAGTCAGCTATTGGATCTGATGATAGTATTGTTTCTTAGGCACCAACTAAACATTTGCAGAAGTGATATCACTTAAAATATGTGAAATTCTCAGAATCAGACTATAGTATTTGCTTCATTTATGAGAATGAAAAGTTAGCTTGGAATTTAGTAAATTTCTTCATTTTGAACAATTAAGTTTGATAACCAAACTTGAGCACAGGCCTAATTTGAGCCTACCAAATGCTTTCTTGAAAACTATGCTAGATGTCAAGATGGATTTCACATTCCTGATCTCAGAATGTTTTAACACCTTTATAAATATCACCCAAAACACTGATGAATTTTTAGACATGATTTTTTTATTTTAAAATAATCTTTTCTCATTTTACATATGAGTCCCAGTTCCCACTCCCTCCCCTCCTCCTGCTCTCTCCACTTTCCCCCACCCCAACCTATCCACTCCTCAGGGAGGGAAGGATTCCCATGAGGAGTCAGAGAGGTTTGGCACATCTCTTTGAAACAGTATATCTAGGCTGGGCAAGGTGCTGATGAATTTTATAAAAATGATTTAACTCAAATCTAAAAGCATCAGAATCTCTTTTGAACACCTGAGCTTTACTTGAAGTGTAGTAAATATACAATGAAACTTATAATTAAAATATAACAAGCTTACAATTTTGAACCTATAACTCCATATCTACTAATATCATGTATGATGGTTGATGATTTTTTAAAGGGAGTACTAAGGTATTATGTCACTCACTCTTATGAACAATCAATATTTACCAGCCTCCACACTCTCTCAAACCAGCACAGACTGATATATTTTGTCATGTATTATAGGATATTTTGAATGAGAAAAGAGGATAAAAAATAAATAAAACTGCAAAAGAGAACTACCCCTCTACAATTGTGTTTGCGAAATTCAGACTTAAGGGCCACTGTAATTTTTGAAGTCTTCTTAACAGTTAGCAAATACTGTCAGATTCATAGAACTATTGGAAACACTTTATGCTCAACTGGAAAGAACACAAAATAATGAAATTATGCTTTAAAGCCATATTTTTCAAAACATTTTATTTTATTTCATGTGAATGAGGGTTTTGTCTGCATGTAAGCTTCTCTGCCACATGTGCACTATTTCCTCAGAGGCAAGAGAGGGCATCAGATTCCCTGGACCTAGAGTTGCAGATGTTGGTAAGCTGCCATATGGGTGACAGATCATCTGCAAGCACAGTAAGAGGTCTTAACCACTGAGTCATCTCTGTAGCCTCTAAAGCTATATTTTATAAATTCCACATTGTAACATCTTTTCCAGTGATTTATAAGCCATTATTCATAACACAGATTTAACAATGAATACTTGTATTTTTATCACTTCCTAATAAGTCAGCATGAATCAGGAAAGACCAAAAATTTCTATGTTTATATTAGAGATAAAGAAGAACAAAACTGCTCATATGTTTGTCAAGATAGCAAACAATTAATGACTATTTTTCTGAATTTTATGTATAATTTTGATTAAGTATAATATCAGTGCCAATAATTTTATTTTGGGAAATTGCTGCCTTAATTATAAACAGGATACAATTTTAATGACACAATTTTCCTTAGAATTTCTCTATGAAATCTTTCTTTTGGTATTCTGTCACATTGGTTATGGACAATTCCGCATTGATTTAATCAGAAGTCCATGTGGTATTCAAATGAAAGTCCATCCTCCTGTTTGTCTCAAGGGTTGTTCTAAGAACTAGTCTGGCTTGCTTTCATTATCTGCATTGAATCTGAGGCTCTTCAGTTTAGTATTTACTATCTAACATTTGGTTCTATGTCAGTTATATTTATGACACATTTCCCCTAGGTGTTAGAGATGGAGAAAGAAAAGGACAAAAGTCTCACTGTTTATACTATACAACATAGTTGTTCACTTGGAATGCTTGTTGAAGCCAGGAACTAGATATATGCCACTGATAGTGGATTTGAAGTGGTGGAGATAGTAGAACCTAGAGATATGAAGAGAGAAGGGGAATAATGGGGGAGTGACAAGTAAGAAAGGGAATGGGAGGGAAGGGGAGAAGGGTTAGGAACAGGGATAACTAAGACACATACATAAACACATACAAATATTATATATGAATGTATATGCATATTAGACTTTAAAATGAACTAATCCCATATGGGTAATAATTCTTTTCTCAGAGGTCCCAGTTTGCCAATCATCAAGCCCAGTAGCAAGTGAGTTTCCAGTTGAGAAGATTCCAGAGACCCATGAAGTAATTCAGGCCTGGAACTGGTCTTTGACAAGAATAACTTGATATTAAGATCCTATTCCTGATGACAGTATTCATTTTGGCCATAAGACTTAAAGAAATCAAGCTGACACTGTCCTGGAAACTACTTCTCTGCTAACTAGCTTTCATGGTAGTGGACGGTCCTATGCAGACTCATGTTGGAGAAAAAGGGTTTCTCACAGTATTTCTCAGTTGTGAATGCTGTGAGCCGCAATAGTGATTCAAGTGCTAATATAGTTCATAAATGAGGTAGTAGCATGATGGTTACCATGGTATCGAACTGATGTATGATTAAATTTCAGGCCTACTAGACTGGAGGGACTAGTGGCTGGCACTATAGATCTAGCTAACAACCCATAACTGGAAGCTCATAAGTTCTAGGGGTAAACCTACTACTGTTATTTTACTAGATTACCTTAGTATCAAACTGCCTTTCAAATATCTGTACCTACCAGTTCTTTCTTGTACTTTATTATCCCTCCTTGGAAGAGCTTCTTTGTACAGTGGACAGTGGTTAATCCAGAGAATCACAACTGTCAAAGCACAGAAGACAAGTGTCTGTGGGGTGATTAAGCATAAACGAGACATTTATACTATACCCTCTTCATCCCAGACTCAGGGGTCATTGTCAAAGAAGAAACAGAAAGACTGTCAGAGCCAGATACCAGGGTATGCTACTGTGGAATGGCTATCTTGAGGACAGGGCATGACTGTTGCCCTCACAGAGTGAGAGTAGCTGTGGTTATCTGCATAAGACCCACACAAAATCAAGCTATTCAACATTTCAGCATGGATCAGGATGGGGTTCATTATCACCACCCCTAGATATTGAGAATTGGGTGAGGCTAGACAAGGGAAACCAGTTGCCTTTAAAAATGTGGTCCCTGGTAGGCTGATCATGTACTCCTATTCATGTGTATAGAGGTATTTTTTCCTCCAAGAAGACACGCAGTTGTGATGGGAACCTGGAGGTTATGTAGAAATAGTTGGAAAGGGTGGTAGGACATGAGTATGATCAAATTTCAATACATGCACCATGAAACTCACAAGGAAGAAATAAAAAATATTATATTTAATGGTTATGAAAGATGGCTAAGATGTTAAGAATACTCACTGCTCTTGGTTTTGATTCCCAGCAGCCACAGAACAGCTACCAAACATCTAAAACTCCATCTCCAAGGAATCTGAAGGCCTCACACTCATCTGGCCACTATGGATATGCATGGAAATGATGCATAGATGTATAAGCCAGCGAAAGACCCATGCACATAAAATGAACGTAAATGAATCTGTGAAACGGCAGTTGAAAAATGTCAAAAGAGTAATCCTCATGTTGGAAGAACAAAAGTGAAAGCAAAGCATGGAGATGAGATCATCACTGGTGGTCAGAGAGACATATGCCTCATTTAGAGAGTAGGAGAAAGAACAGAGGGGAGTGTTATTTGGTTATAGATGACCTTGGATGCCAGACAGAACAATTTTATTACTAAGCAATGAAGAATCACTGCTAGCATTTTGAATGGAAAAATAGCAGGAGCAGAGCATGTATCACGAAGCTCACCATGGCAACAATATGATAGGTGCATAGAAGAGATGGTGCATTCAAAATGCAGTTTAGACTGCTATTGTAAGCGCTCAGGAGAGAAGTCTCAGAAAACTGTATAGATAGAGTGGGCAGGTTTTGGAAACTATGTGGGTGGATAGGTGTAAACAACAAAATATAGATAAATTAGAGTAAGGACTCATATGTAAAGAGAATATACATTATAACATCTGCCTACATTGACCTGTGCCCTCTAGCCATGAAAAGAAATGGTTGCGCTTTGGTGCAAACACATCTACAACTTCCGTACATGTGCTGGTAATTACAGGGAACTCCATGCATCAAACTGATGATTGACTGGTGTGCAACCACTCGGTGTGCAAGTTGAAAAATACAAAAGTGCTGTAGGGCATCATAAAGCAATTCTGTGCCTGTAGCCAGGTGTGCTAAAGGTGTTAACTTTGTGAACAGGCTGAGAGATAAGAGTCCTAGCATTTGTACACAATATGCATTATGTTTTGTAAGATTGGTAGTGAGTACTATATTGCCTTACACATGCTGTAAAATCTGCAATGGAAAGAAAGTGTACATCAACCTATGTATTCCTCATCATACTGAATGAAATTATAGTCCTTAGAACAGTGGTTCTCAACCTTCCTGATGCTGCGACCCTTTAAAACAGTTCCTCACATGGTGATGACTGCCAACCATAAAATTATTTTGTTGCTACTTCATAACTATAATTTTGTCAGTATTATGAATTACAATGTAAATATCTGGTATGTAGAATATCTTATATGTGAACCCTGTGAAAAGTTTGTTTGATCCACCCACAAAGGGACCGCTACCCATAAACTGAGAACTACTGCCTTAGGAAAACTTATGCTCTAATTCCTCAGCTGTCTCAAAGTCCTCTTGATGGTTCTAGTTGGATGTGGCCACAAGGGTCTTGATATGCTGAAGGCATCTTCCAAAACACTGCTGTAACTTGAAAGCAATTAAAAGCATTAGATAACTCTTCTCAAGTCAAAAATGAATTCTCACACATCTTGCTTCACTATGTGTACATTCATAGATTAGGCGGACGTATGTACACACAGCCCAGAGCTTTCCCTGTCAATAAACAGTCTCATATCACATCCTAGTATGCATTGTTAGAGGTTCAAAAAAGTGTGAGGCATGAGCAACTCAACACAGGGTGAAATATGTCTCAGAAAAAACACTCAGAAGGCTTGGAAAACATCTCCTTTCTTCCTTCCTTCCTTCCTTCCTTCCTTCCTTCCTTCCTTCCTTTCTTCCTTCCTTCCTTCATTTCTTTCCTCCTTCCTTCCTTCCTTCCTTCCTTCCTTCCTTCCTTCCTTCCTTCCTTCCTTCCTTGGCACATTTGGGGACTGAACTCATGGCCTTGTCAGACACACACTGTAGTATGGGTAAGTAATATACTACTGAGCCATCTCCCTCCCACGGAGCTAGTTCCATAGTTTCTGTGACAGCATTGATTCTCCAGTAGGTTATGTGTTTGCTGATCAGGGATTTGATGTCTCCTGGGTAGGGGGGTAAAATGCCTCTAGAAATTTGTAGATGAGAATGGACTGGAAAACCTGTGATCTACAGGACCAGTGTTGCATGGACACAGCCAGAGAGGCTCAGGAGACCTCAAGGCTCTGTAGGATGCCTCTGCTGAAATGCTGGCCTTCTAGGGATCTATCTAGGAACTTCAAATTCTGAAATCCCCACCTCTGGATCAGCATCCAGGCACATGGGGCTATAGTGACTTGACACTCAAATGAACTGGGCAGTCAGTCAACCGGGAGAGACAAGAGAAAGCTCATGGGGAGGCTTCTACTGTAGAGGTTGAAGTCTGAGCATCGGTTCCAGAGAAAGCCTCTAGTGTCTTACAAGGGCTGCAAATACAAAGACATGATTGTCATTCTAAAATAGTAGGTGGAAGCAAATAAAAGTTAACATTGTGATGCAGCAATAGTTATATGTTAAAGCAGTGAAACCCCTACATTTCCAGGTGAGAGTGCCATAGTAGTATGAGTGCTAAGTGAAGATCAAAGCAACCCCAAGTGCTGGTTTTATTGTCCCTCACCCTAGATAAATGACAGTAATCAGCCAGTCTGATTTCAAAGCTCAAATTAGTACAGAAACATAGAAGCAGAAGCAGAAGCAGAAGCAGAAAAGACCCCTGGGCCATTTATTTCATAAAAACAGGGAGCCACTTTTAGAGGAGTGTTGCCAATCATTAAACATCACGTGCTGGGAATCTACATTTTCCTGGGGAAGGCACTACAGATGCAAAACCCTGGTTCTCTTGGTTTGAATCTTGGCTCCATCACTACTTGAAAGAATGGGACAACAGAATTGTCCTTTATTTTGTCTTACTGCAAGATCGAGGTGCATGACTGATACCACATTTTAATATTTTATGATGGTAAGAGCTACTAGAAATATATAAATGATTTTGGAGTTCACAGAATAACAACTGCTATATAAATATGCTGTACCTATAGTTGCTGGAACTACTGTTATGGGTATGTTCTGTGCTGGATGAGTCTCGCTGCCCTGTTTCCATTTTGCTCTGTGAACTGAGCTAAACTGTCAGTGAGCAACTTCGAAGACAGGTACAAGTCCCTGGGGATGGGAATCGATAGTGACAGAAGATACTAGTGATGCTTGGACACGGGGCATCTTAATTAAAATAAATCAATGGAGTGCAGGAATGAGATATACACCCAGCCATAAAGTCTTAAAATAGAAAATAACAAGGAGCAAAACTGCACTTTAAAACTTTTAGTTCAGTCACAGGGCAACAGAGTACAGGTTGTTTTATTACAGAAAAATAGCCAAGCAACTTCTAGACAGAAAAGCAACTATGTTTCAGGAGTCACTGACTTGTCAAAAGCACTTAGCTGACATTAAGCCCAATTAGCAACTCTGGGGCCACTTTAGCCAAAGGTAACTAAAAAGAAGCCATTGAAGTCTGAGGGTGTGGGAGTAAAGAGAGAAAACCAGCTTTCAGGCCAACTGCTGGTAATGAAAAAAATCCAGTTTTGCTTTTCAATCCTTTACTTTTGTATTGATTGTGTGGCCTTTCACTATGCCCTCAGTTCACAGAGTAACTTGGAGCTCTCCCAGCCCCAAATGCTCTACAGATTGCAGCAAAATAGAAATTGCTCGTGATGCTAAGAGCCAAGCCAAAAAAGAAAGATAACATTGCTTATGGGCTTGTATACCGCAAAGAAAGTTTCAGTAAAGAAAAACCTTGGCGAGAACATCGCAAAAAAGAATGATCAAATTCATTGAAAGTTTTGAATACCAGCACTTGCTGGTTCAGCTTTCTCCCCCTTGTCATTTGGGTTTCTGCAGAAGGTGGTGGCACTGAGATCAGCAGTCAATAAATTCATTAGGAATTACAAGCATCTTTGATTAATACTCCTTGTCTAATTCCCTGAAAAATGTGCTATATCTTGGAGCTTAATGAAGACAAGCCTGAGTTATTTAGGTGTTTGTTAGTGAGGCTTATTTGCATATAATTAACTAGATTCTCTGTTTACAGTGAGCAGTAAAAACTTTGTGCTGCAGGTATACTTCCACCCATTAACAAGATGCTTTTGTTCCTCTCCCAAGCCCTTGACAGGAAGGATTCATGTTTCTTCCTGTTGATTATAAAAAGAGATACTCGCATACAAAGCCAGTTAAAAGGTTTACTGAGGGAAAGTTTCATACTGCCCTACTCTCCCCAACTAATAAACTTGATTTGGGGGGAACTTTTCCAGTGAAAACACAGAGTTCTTATGTGCCCACTGTCCTCCAAAAGCACAGCTTCTGCCATCCCATCTTCCCACGTCAGTGTGGATCTGCTATAACAGATGAACTTGCAAGGACACGTCTTTATTATACAGTTTGTAGTTCTCACGACTCAGTTGACACTGTACACTTAACAGAATTTGACAAAATTAGAATGATACATGTGTTCATAACCTGTGCAGTAGGTTTACTCGCCTAAAATCTCTCTGTTTTCCACCTTCCTCTTCAGTGACTTCTGAGAACGTTAACGTTCTTACATCTCTATAGTTTGCTGTTTCTGTTTCGTAAATGAACAGATTCCTAAATTGCGTAATAAGAGCATGATTGGTTCTTGAGGCACTGTCAAAGTACCTGCCAAAGTGATTGTACCATTTTGCATACCCACCAGCAGTAAATTTGACATTTCTAGTATTTCCACAGTTGTGGTAGCATTTGGTGGTGTAGCTATTTTTAAATTTAGTCAATATATAACTTTGTAGGATATCTCATTATTTTCTTCACAAAACATTAATGATGTAACAGTGGTGAATATCTTTTCATAGTCTCATAGTCTCCCAAAGAAGATAAACATGTATCAGAGTTGTGTCCAGGCCATTTTTTTCATGTATTTTTTCCCCTCTAAAGATAATGGTATTACATTATTTTGTGTTCCAAGGGAAGAATTTGCCAAAATTTTCAATTGTGTTTTATGTTGTATTGCCGTCAAGTTTTAAAAACTCTTTTCATAGTTTGGAAAATAGTCCTTTATCAAATGTGTCTTTGTTAAATATGTCTTTTGCAAACACTTCCTTCTAATCTGTGGCTCCCTTCTCATTTTTCTTACAAAGTCTTTTGCAATATTTTTAGTTTTCTTAAATTTCAGCTTTTACTTAAGTCTTCCATGGATCCTGTCTTTTGCATGTGTTTTAAAAAATCTTTACCACACCCAATATAATCTCAGTTTTCTCTCATTGTGTGACTGAATTTGTGCATTTTTAAATGTTAAGCTTAGGTACCTGGTCCAATTTTGAGTTATGCTTTTCTTGGTTTGTTGGATTTGAGACAATATGCCATTTACCAAGGCTGGCCTCTCACTTGCTGTTTAGCAGAGGTTGGTATTGAACTTATGACAATCTCACTTTCATTGTGAGTTCTGTAACTATACATGTTTGCCCCTATGCACAGTATCTGTGGTGCTGGAACCAATCCAGGGTTTTATACATGGCAGGGAAGTCCTCTGTCAACTGAGATACACCTTCAGCTTGAAATAAGTCTTTGAAAGGAGCAAGATCTGTGTGTCAGTCATTTTTCTTTATATGCATGCAGTTGGTCCAGCACTATTAGTTGAACAGATTATTTTGCTGAACATTTTTATTTGTCATTTTGGGAATAGTCTGTTTCTGGATTCACTGTTCTCATTGACATATTAAGCTGGACTTTTGCTAATTCTCATGATTACTATAGCTTTGTAGTAGGTCTTGGACTCAAGTTGTATCAGCTCTTTGTGATTGTCACTTTCTTTTAAATATTTATTTGACTATTCTACGTCTATTGTCTAACAATGAAATAACTTGTTGAGAATTTGATTGAGACTGTGTTCAACCTAAGGTAAAACTACAAAGAAAGAATGGACATCATGATAATATTAAATCATTCAATTAATTCAATTTATCTTGTTCTTCTACATCTTTCCTTAAAGTTATAAATTTCTTCATATAGACCATGCGCCATTTTGTTTTAGCTGGATACATAAATATTTTTAATTAGGAGTGCCAATGTAGTGACAATCATGAGCTTTTCATTTCAAATTTGACATGTTAGTTGGTGATCTGTGTACAAAACTGACTACTTTATGTTATTTTGAAATATATAAGCTTGTGATACTTGCATCTTCGTTTAAGGTGTTCTTGTTTTTCTGTTTTCCTGAGGTTATATCTTAGAATAAAGCAGTAAGTCTTCTATTCCAACACATTTTGCGATGTAGATCCCTCAACCTGAAGCACTGCTTTCATTTATTTCTACAGTATTTGTTGGTTTGTGCTTTTTTATTTTTATTTAGCTGATAATATAGTTTTACATTTCTGTTGAGATTTCTCTACTACTCTCTGTGCTTTTTGGCAGATTATTTTATGTTTCCAAGTGTTTGGGGGATGTTCTAATTATGTTATTAGAGTCTTGTTTGATTTTATTATGGTATAAGGGAAGACGGTGTGTGATTT
Organism: Mesocricetus auratus; assembly: GCF_017639785.1. Lineage (NCBI taxonomy): Eukaryota > Metazoa > Chordata > Mammalia > Rodentia > Cricetidae > Mesocricetus > Mesocricetus auratus. The sequence goes on from NW_024429182.1 coordinate 11,564,351, forward strand.
CCCTTATATTTTAAATGTGCTATAGTGAAGCTTTTGGCACAGCACCTTGCTGAAGGTTCACCATGAACTGGAGTAATTTATTTTGGTTAGACGTAATTTATAGGTGTTGGGAATATCCAGTTGATTGATGTGACTTTGATGTTCTCCCTGTGACTTTACCAATTTTGCTTCTGAATTTATTCGTTGCTGTTAAAATTGCTTTTCTGAAAGTATAATAATTAACAGATCTCTTTTCATAATTCTGGTTATGCGTCATGCTTTCTATTGTTCTATTGTCAGGACTCTCACAGAAGATTGATATTTTCTTGAGTAATTGGCCCCTTTATCATGTTGTGATGATTAACCTTATTCCTGGTAACATTTTTGCTCTGAAGTATTCTTTTTATCTTTAATTAATATAGCTGCCCCTTTTTCTTTTGATTCATAGTAGAATGAGGTTTTTTCTTTTTTTAATACATTAGTTTTAACTGTAAGCTTGATACTTTTGTCGACCACAAATAGTTGGTATTTCTTTCCATACTAAAAATTTCCATATTAATTTTCAAATTAAAAGACACATTCTGTCTTTTAAATTGTATATTTAGGTATAGTCATATAAAGAGTTTATTGACGGTGGATTTTTAGTTACATTACTTTCTGTTTGTTGATCTTATTTATTCTCTTGTTTTCGGCTTCACAATTTTCTTTTTATAATTTTAATTTAGCATTTCATAAATTTCTTTTTCTCAAACTACCTTTTCTACATCTTATATTTAACTTCATTGACCATTGTTTTTAATTTTAAACATATGTTAATTATACACAAATCAACTATTCATTCCACCAATAATTTATACAATTTAAAACAACAAATACTCTTAGAAAATTCTCTTCTATTCTTTATTGTTTGGCTACTATTAACTTTATTTTAATGTTTTTAATAGCTATGTAATAAAACACATTGCTGCTGTTTCTACTATGATAAATTATTATCTATTAAATCAATAAAGAATAAAATGTTTTAGTTTACTCCCATAGTCCTTCATGCTCTTTCTGTCTTTCTTTAGACATTGGTAAAGTAGTTTCCCCTGGGAGATAGCCTTGCTAAGAACAGACCACTATGGGATGTTTCTACATGGTTTCTTTTCCCTTTTCCATCAGAAAACATGTGATTGTGTTCCTGAAGGCTCTCTCTCGCCTTTGGGTGGCCATGTTTTTAATTCTGGGATAAGAATATAAGTGTCAGTATTTTCAAATTTCATCATTCAGTTATGAAGACTCATAAAAAATAAATTCTTTGGACATTGAGTATATAACTAATACCCCTTACTATGGCATAAAACATTTTGTGTGGAAATCTTTATCAATGAGGTAAGGTAATGTTCCATCAATTAACTATCATTACAAAGGACCCAAGTTCATTTCCCAATATGTTATGTACATTGCGCTACTAAAAGCTGCCTGTAACTCCAGCTCCAGGAGTCCCAACACCATCTTTGTCCTCTGGGATACCTGTGCTCAAGTACACATGGAGACACACACTTATATACACAATCAAAACTAACAGAAGTCTTAAAAAATAAAGTATTTTAAATAGAGCGTAAGTATGAATGTTGTATAACCAGTCTTTGTTCTACTGCAAAAATAAAATCAATAATTCTCCAATTAATCGCTGCTACCAAAATGTGTTTTCTACTTCTTTTGTGCCCCAGGGACTCACAAGCTACCTGGAAAGTAGGTCTAAGTTTTCTCATTAGAAGTCACAGGGTAAGCTCTTACCATTCTACATTCCTTTCACACAGCTATGAGATCAGATTACAGACCAAAGTATCCACCTAAAAGAATGAATATTTATCATCCTTCCAAACAACATGCCACATTGCTCTTTTATCAAAGATATACTATGTAATCTAAGGAATTACAAAATTTCATAAAAGCTTTCTATAATACCTGCCTAAAGAGTAATTTTCAACAGATTTTAGCTCTTTAATATTGCTTAGAATGTGTAGGAACTATAAGTGCTCTCCTGAGAAAAATTGTTATAAGTAGATATGCTCACAAATTTTATTCAGTTTCTGTGAATCCTCTCTAGACCTAGACCTCATACTGAGACCTTCTCCTGTGCAGATAAAATAACATAATGGTAAACACAGCATGCATTATGCATTTGAAGAAAAGCAAGATGTGTGGTATATTTCCTTCTGCCTCTTTCTCTTTGTTTATGGTTTTTCGTCTAAAACGGAATCCTTGTTTTTAACATATGCACATGGCTAGCTATTTGCCAGTAAACCAAAAGGATATGCATATATACAGTCTCTTTATGTGTGAAGCCTGTGTCTGTCTCCCTTTCTCCCACACACATGTTCACATTAAAAAAAAAACAACAGTGTCAAGTTGCTTTTGAAACTTTTGAAGTCTGTTCTATACTTTTCTTTTTCCATCAATGATAGCCTGTCATTTTAAAACATACTCAACTATTCTTAATATTGTACAATATTACATTCACATACCGTTTATTATTTCCCCTATGCCCTAGTAATTCATATTTAGGTTGTGGTTCTTTGCTACTAAAACAAGGAAGCTGTAAATATCTGGACTTGTGTCTATGTGTATGAGAATGTCACTATTGTAGAGAGAGTGAAAGTATTGTGGCAGTCATAGGATGATTGGCACTTGGTCTCAGACTCGCTACACCCAACACAGCACGTTCAGTCGTAAGAATGCTGTGGGGAAATTAATATATTATATTCATGCCACCTCAGGGTACCAATCATCCTTTCCATTCTTATTTCTATGTCTCTCAATGTAGCCTGATTCTGTAAGGGAACAGAAATGAGGCTGAGCCTGAATTATGTTGCACCATCTAGTTTGCCTGAATTATAGGACAGAAAAGCTTTTGAGCCTCTCGTCCACCCTGCCAGCTCGCCCCGCCACAGCAGCTGTCCAGTATTCTCTTGTACACTATTGTTTTTCCTAGCAGTTGGCAATATTTCTCACCCTGGATCTCTGTGGGCTGGTAACAGTGAATTTCTGCCTCTTTGGATTTCAGATAAATGGACTTTTTTTCTAATAGAAAAAAGAGACATAAAGAATATAGGGGGAAATTGCCATGTTTCTCTAATTGCTTGTGAGAAGAACATATATCTAAACCTCAGTGACAACAGCCTGGGTCACATGAGGATGAGGTCCATGCTCTGGAGGAAACAAATATTTAAGCCACTTTGAGCATAAGAAGTTATTTCTGCATCAGTGTTAGATCAGAAGAACTGAGAAACTAGAAGTAAAATACAGATATCGTTCATGTTGGAGGATAGGCAGGGACATAAACCATTTGGTAAGTATCCAATTTGATACCTCCACACACTTGTGTGCACAGGGGAAGCCAAAACCACAGAATCAATACTTGGCATGTGAGTTAGCAAACAGTTTACTGACAAGGAACGTAGATGTTGATATAGGAAGGATTGAGAATGAGAATAGACTTAGCTCTAATAACAGGCAGAGGTTTAAAACCCATGCACTAAATGCTCATCATGGACCTCCTATGTGTTGGCAGCACTGGGGTAGTAGTAATTTCAGAAAAAATATGGAAATATAAATTATGCTATTGTTGTGGAGCTTATCTTAAGGATGTTTCTTTATAAGATTTAAGGATATGATTGAATTCTCTTGGATGAATTGCCTGTAATTAATAAGCATAAGTTATGTGCAATGCTACACAAAACACTATACAAAGATATAGATGTCTTAAAACACCTTTCTTGGAAAATAAATATGCAGGTATTTAAGAAGGAAGATTTTTGAAATTCAGGAATTATTGGTACATTTAACAGTCTACTGTGTCTTGATAGTTTAAAAGAAGATATACATTTAAAAAGCATTTAAAAATGGCATGTGCATATGTATTTACACCTCGGGGCTGGGAGGTAGACATGGAGATATGTACATAGTAATTTGAAGATCAGGTGCCTTCTTTGTTCACCTTCCACTTTATTTTCTAAATCAGGGTCACTCAGTGAACCCAGTTTGCTTATTTGGCAATTTTTTATTTTATTATTTTAATTTTAAATAGCTTGCTTCACGTGTCAATCCCAGTTCCCTCTCCCTCCCCCTTCTCCCACACCCTCCCACCATTCCCCCCAGCATCCCACCCTATCACCACTTCCTTCCACATAGGGGAATATCTAGAGTCTGTCATTTCACTCAGGACAGGGTCCAGGCACTCCCCTAAGAGTCCAGGCTGAGAGAGCACAAAGTCTGTTTGTATGCCAGGGATAAATACTGATCCACTACCCAGGGCCCCATAGGTTGCCCAGGCCTCCTTACTGACTCTCACACTCAGGGGGTCTGGAGTTATTTAGCTATTTCAACCAGCAGGCTTGCCTAGGTAATTCTCAGTGTCTAACTTCTGAGCACTGGGCTCAGACATTCATTCCCATTTATCCTAGCATTCAAGTTCGTCTAGAAAGAACTTTACCTGTTGTGCTCTGTTCCCAGCTCTAGAAGCTAAGCATTCTGAATGATTCTCAAGGTAGAATATTCATGAAGTTTGAAGACCTTTCTGTCTACAAGACACATGTAACTAATGTTGCTCGAGGAGCAATGCTCTTCCTTTTTCCAACTTCTAGTATTCCTTGTGCTGACATCCACTTTGTGGGAGAGTACTTCTGATACTTAATTTCCCTCTTTCTTCTGCCATGAAAACAACTGGGCCAACTGACAAATGTCTGTGGATGGTTTTCTGAAGCATATGGAGAAGTAAGCATCAGTTGCTAGCAGGAGAGATGCGTGGCAGGTGCCTTCCTATGAGCTGCTAACTTTGGAGTGGTTGTTGACTTTGTTCATAGAAGCACTGTTACCATCTGTGGTTAAAATCAGCTGCCATCCCAAATGTGAAAGTGTTTGAAGTGACATTCTGACAGGGGGGAGTAGTGGGAAGTTTTTTTTTAAATTTCATTATGGTTATATGTCTCTCTACTATAATGCATATATATTAAATTAATCCTTTATCATTGGTGCTAGATAAAATTCCTCCTGTCTGTTTCTAACAAGCATCCTTTACATAAAGCCTTTGCCTCACACAAGTGGCACATTGTTCAGTTATGTCTGAATTCTGTTTATGTTACAAAAACTTAGTATGTAGGATAAAAATTATGTGTGCAGACAAAAAGCAATTGTTTTAGTTGCATTGTTTATTGAAAGAAGCAGAAGAAGTAGTAGGTTGTAAGGGTTATATTAATTTTATAAAACTGTTTATTTGCTGTTAGCAAATATATATATTTCATTCTTTCCATAATTTCAGGAATGGCACATCCAGCTAATGACCCCGATGTATAATAGAGCTATATCAGTCTGTCTATGTACTCATAATCACAAGAACAAATAATCCTTCTAACCAAGTGCCCAGAACACTGTCAATCAACAACATGAATATGTCCCATATTGGGGGCACAGAGGGTGGATTCTTGTTGCTAGTTTCATTGCAGCATAAATGATTCTGAAAATGATAAAGAGATTAAAATGCCTTTATTCAGACCCTAAGATGACAGTTTCAATATCTATATTAAATTACTACATTTTTCATTCTAATAAATTTTAATAGAATGTGGTTAACCTCATTGTTCAATAGACTGCAAGTAAAATAAGGTGTTGATTGGCCTTAGTATCTCTGTAATTCATGTGGGTATTTTGACAATCTGTATCCATTCTGGCACTAATTAATGTATGATTCACAGGAGAGAGGAGTTCACTGGCTAAATGTCCTAGTTGTCACAAAAGTTTTCTGCTTGGTATGACAAGAAGCAGAAGTGCCTGCAAATCACTTGTCTGTGGTGATGAACATCACAGGGAATTAAAGGGCAAAGATCAAAATCCATGTAAGAAAAGTTAACTGAAATAGAAGTGCCTCCTCTTGATATCTTTGCCATCTTTGTGGAGGTGGTTTAGGAAAAGGGACAGGGGACTGAATGGAAGTTAGATGCTGAAGATTACCTCCACGTTTCCATCAGAGAAGCATAACAAGGTTCAAAAGTCTGGCACCCAACCTGCAAGAACTCAGCTTACATCTTAGCTCAAAAGTCACTTAATGGAATAGCTCTTTGATAACACACGTCTCTTCCTTGCCAGTCATAAAGACATATTTCATGGACAGTAAAATGAAATTACATATAAAATATGTCTAATATATTAATGATTATACAACCAAAATCAATAACATCCAGCAACATGACTCATCAAAACATGCATAATCTATGCTTATAATTTTCTTTATTGTTATAATTTCATTTTCTTGTAGCCCAAATTAATTATGATTTCATATGTGGAGCGTTCTGACATATATGTGTAAATATGTGCATATATTAGCATCAACATAGATTAATATAAACCAGGACACATTCGAGCAACAGATTTTTTCTTTACATAATTAATGTAAATTATCGGACCATAGACTAGTAAACACAACCACACTGTATGAAATATGATTACAGATTGAAAGAGGTGAAAATAAAACAGAAATGTCTACCTTAGGAAAACAAAAACCTCCAGTCTCCAATTAAGAGACTCCTTCACCATACTGGCTCCTCTTCTCCTCTACCTGATTTCTGTAGGAGTGCCACGTCAGCACTGTGTGTCTGTCTTCTTTCTCCAGGTCTTCTCCTTCCATGAGCAAGGTTAATTTAGCATAGGAGCCAGAATGGGCAAAAGAGTGCTCTTCCAATGTCAATAATGGCATTTTTCATGCAGAAATAGCAAGAGTTCTTTTTAAAAAATTAGAATAGCCTTATATTTATTCCTCAGTACATCTTCCTTGAGAATGTCTTTTTGAACAACAAATATGATGACATTAGCTGTTTTGACCGAAGAGAAAAGAACCCCAAAGCATGGACAAAGCAAATTACCCCTTTCCTCACACAACAGCAAACATCTGTTGGGAAGTCCAGCCTCCTGACACACCAGAGTGTTTTTACGGACCCACCTTGCCTTGTTGGTCACCTTCTTTTTCTTCAGAACTTTCCGTCAGTTCTCCTTAGAAAAAGCCAAGGCTCAAAGCACGAATACTAACAAGAAGACCCTGGAGATGGAGAACAAGCTAAAAATCCCTGCTTCTGCACCTCTTGAAATCCTCTTTAAACTCATGTAATTGAAATGGTAGACAGACCAATTAAAATATAATTCGAATTTCTCCCTGGCAGAATCCCACCTTTGAGACTCATTTGTTGATAACAACCAAGCAATAAGCCAGGCCTTTTCAATCCCATCAAGTGGGCTATTGTAAACTGAAGTTCAGTTTTATGTGCTATAACCTGTACCAAGGCTCTTCAGTAGAAAGGATTAGGAAACATATTTCAGTCTTAGACTTAATATGAGAGTGCTTAGACTTCTTGTTCATTCTTATTGCTTAACTTGTGTAAATGCAGGGATTAGCTGAGTTTTAGGAGGGAAAAATGGTTCAATTTTTATGTTATTGAAACCCAACATTTCCCGAAGGGAAATGTTTCAGGAAGGAAACTCAGTGCCCTGAGTTACTGCTGCAAACTTGTTTTAAACTTTTCTCAATCTTAACTCAAAAGTAATTTCTTGTCTTTTATTGTATGTTACTTTTGTAAGGTTAGTTTAACAACCTTTAAACATATATATCATATTATAAATTTTCTTATAATATACAACTTCTCGTGGCATAATCCAATAAAATCTGGTATGTATAACAGTTATAACACAGAGGAAATGGAAAGTTACAGAGCATACCCACCATATCAGTACTGTATCTTACAAAGCCTGCAAGATTCTTCCTTCCTTAGGATCAGTTTTTAAGTTGCTGATGTGCGAATTCCCTTTAAGCAGTCATTTGATCTGTAAAACTCGATTTTCAGCATTCACTTAGTAAAATCTACTAAGTTAATAATGTTTTATTGTTTTAAAAAGAGAGGATCTTCAAGATTTTTAAAGACCTACATTCCCAGCTGTGTTTTAGAACTAGTGTTTGGGCAAATGCTTAACTCTGCTATAGAAGTACAAGAAGACAACATGCTCAGAGACACAAGCAAATCTACAGAGGCATCCTAGGAGACACAGTATTTATAGAAACATGCTGGAAGGGAACTAACCAATTAGGGATTCTAACTATATAGACACAATGGCTGAACTAAAGCCACAAGGTTATTCTGTTACATGGTACCCAGGAAGTACCTCTCTCGCCAACTGAGTCACTATAATTGCAAAGGGATGCCTTTTTCAGATACTGAATCTGTAGAAAACTTGGCTGAATAGTTTGAGGTACTAGAAGTACTAGTTTGAGGGTCTATAGATCCATAGGTATGCCCTCATCCCTCCACAGGTGTTCCCCATCCCTTTTCTAAAATGGGATGCCCATGGAGCTAATAATATTGGTCCATGGGGAGGGATGGTTAAACATGCATAGTCCATTGATGACTATGTTGTAAGTACCAAGGGAAAATAAATTTTTCTCTTCTACCCATACAGACTCTTTCAAGACCTGCTGATGAGTTCCTTTCCAAATTTATCCTGTTGAAATAGTCTGCACCACTGTTGGTTCTAGTGTGAGTGGTGATGGAGTCTGGGTATTTAGGTGGGTGACACTCAGCTTGGGAGAATATCATATTCATCACAAAAGTTACATGTTTATTAGTAACTGAAAATGTTGTTTTTGCCTTCAGTAAATACGATCTAACGAAAATTCAATATATATATATATGTATATATATGTGTGTGTGGGGTGTAAAGTACTAAATTTATAGTCAACAGACATAGAACACTCAGCCCTTTATTATTCTATTCTACTTTCAATTTCTTATGTTAAATAATTACATTTATTTCATATGTCTAAAATAAATTAATACTATTGACAATTTTAATGGAACAGAAAATATACATGAGTTCATAAAGAGATGTAGAAATATTTATCATTATTTAATTCCTTTTATATAATTAATCAGAATCTTGATACAAAACAAGTTAAAGGTGATGCAGAGAGAAAAACTACAAGCCAATTCACTTATACATGTAGATTGAACAATTTAAAATTAATCTGATAAAACTAATAGTACCATTATAATACTATATCAATGACCAATTATTTTGCACCAGCAGTCAATCACATTTTAACACTGTCAAATAAAACTTAATAATGGACTACATGAATGAATTAAGCCTAGATATCTCAAAGTAAGTAGAAACACAATCATATTCTATTTGACTTCATAACAAAATAGGCAATTTTGAATGAAAGATAATTTCCTTTAAAATTCTGCAATTCAGATATTGTGTTTCAAGCCGATGAACAGGGAAGCAAAGCAGCTGACCTCTAGCTCTCACCTCACCTCTAGTTTAGGTTGAAAGGACTGATCCATGCAGGAGCTCTTCATCAAGTCTCAAACTCCTGCCTCTCCTTATTGTGGCTGATGAATTAAATCTATCTTCAGTGTGGGTGGAGAATGAATGCCTCCTGAGACCTTGCATCTGTCTTATATACTTCCCTAATGTTGAGATTAAGGTGTGAGCTATAATTCCCTTTTAGATTGATTCACTCGTGTGTAGATCTGGGTGGCCTTGGACTCAGAGATCCATCTATCTCTTAATTCTGAGTCCTAGGATCAAAGGTTCATCAACAATGTCTAGTCCATTTACATGTGACAAGTTCAGAGAAACTGCTTGATTATCTACCTTTAATTGGTGAGTCCAAAGTCTTTTACCTAATTTACTTTCTATTCTAATTTGCATTATCAAAATATCTTTTAATGTCTGTCAAATCATTTAACTTTACACATCTTTAGTGGGTTCTTTTCTGAATCTGGTAAATAATGAAAACAATAACTATACTATATAGTCACTAACACACTCAGAGAATCAAGAAGCTAATGATAATAACTGAGTAAACAGGAAGTGTGAGCAAGACATTTCCAAAATAAGTGAGAAAGGATAGAAACAGCTGGCTGCCAGGACAATCACCCAAGTTTCTTCAGCCATATTGGGACATCCATCTTCAGCCTATAGGCCTAGCATCTCTCTTTTCTGTGAAGCAGGATTGTCTTGGCAAGGTTTTACAGTCATTTTGGACAGCATACTCTCAGCAGTCAAGGCAAGGGCACTTGCTTGTCCAGAGACTTACTTTTGCCAAAAAGAACTTAAACTCCATGTGAGTTCCTTTGATTCCCCTTATCTTCTCTTAAGCAGATTGGTGCTTCCAGGAGCAGACATGTCTCCTTGTCATAAAAATTCACAAAAAATTCACCAAAAAAGCTGCTCTGAGGCCATTTTGACCTCCCTGAGGACTCCTGCCTGAGTCCCTCTTGCCTGAGTACCTGTCCGACGAAACAAGTTTTCCTCTCAAATCTTTGAGCAAATGTAGGATTTTTTGGTTGTAGCTTTTCTAAAGAGGCTTCAGCTGCCACCCAAACTCAGGAGGCTTTTTTCCTAGAGCCCCTCTCTCCTTGGGCTAACACCCTCAGCTCACGGCAATAAGCTAGTTTTCCAGTTCAGATGTTCTATGCCTCACAGTTTACTGACATTGGAAGCAGATTTGGTAAGTTAATTAAGAATTCTTAAAGGAAGAGATTAGTTACTTGAGTTTTTTTCCCACAATAAAAACTGGAAAACCTGTCTATTTTTGTGCTAATACCAAGCTGTTTTCAGAACTATAGCTCTATAATAGAGCTTGAAGTCCGGTTATGGTGATGCCTCCTGAAGTTCCTTTATTGTATAGGGTTGTTTTGGCTATCCTGGGCCTTTTGTTTTTCCATATAAAGTTGACTATTGTTCTTTCAAGGTCTGTGAAGAATTGTGCTGGAATTTTGATAGGGAATGCATTGAATCTGTAGACTGCTTTTGGCAAGATGGCCACTTTTATTATGTTAATCCTAACAATCCAAGAGCATGGGAGATCTTTCCATTTTCTGGTATCCTCTTTGATTTCTTTCTTTAAAGACTCAAAGTTCTTGATATACAGGTCTTTCACTTCTTTGGTTAACATTATCCCCAGATATTTGATGCTGTTTATGGCTATTGTAAAGGGTGATGTTTCTCTGATTTCTTTCTCAGCCACTTCATCATCTGTATATAATAGGGTCACTGATTTTTTTGAGTTAACCTTATATCCTGCTGAAGGTGTTTATCAGCTCTAGGAGATCCCTTGCGGAGTTTTTCTGGTCACTTATGTAAACTACCATATCATCTGCAAATAGTGAAAGCTTGACTTCTTGCCCTTTTGTTGTCTTATTGCTCTAGCTAGAACCTGGAAGCAACCTAGATGCCCCTCAACTGAAGAGTGGATAGGGAAAATGTGGTACATTTACACAATGGAGTATTACTCAGCAGAAAAAAAATGGAATCTTGAAATTCACAGGTAAATGGATGGCTGGCACCAGAAGAAACCATCCTGAGTGAGGTAACCCAGTCACAAAAAGACAAACATGGTATGTACTCATACATATATTGATTTTAGACATAGGTCAGGATAGTACCAGTCTGCACTTCCACTGACAGAGAGTCTGGGAAACTCTTAGGAAAGAACCTAAGAGAGATATACACGATACCCCAGAGAAGGGGAATGAGGCAAGATCTTATGAAAAGATTGGGAACATGGCGAGGGTGTGGGGAAGTGGGAGCTGGGAAGAAGAGAAGAGGAGAAGAGGAAGAGAGAGTAGGTCATGGGGGAACAGCAAGATTGAGTGGGGGGGTAGAATAGAGGGAAGAGGGAATCATAGGTTAGAAGACAGATCTGGCACCAGTGAGACCTCTAGTGATCTAAAGGGTTGACACCAACTGGCAAGCTAAGCAATAGTGGAGAGATCACCTTAAATGATCTTCCTAATAATGAACTTGATGTCTGTAACCATCCTAGAACCTTCATCCAGTGACTGATGGAAGCAGAGGCAAACACCCACAGTTAAACACTGAACTGAACCCATGGAATCCAGTGACAGAACAAGAGGAGCGATGAGCAAATTGGCAAAGAATGGGCTGGCAAAGCCAGCAGAGACAGTTGATCTGAATAAGGGAGAGCTCTTGGACCCCAGACCAACAGCTGGGAGGCCAGCATGGGACTGATCCAGACCCCCTGAGTGTGAGAGTCAGTGAGGAGGCCTGGGCACTCTATGGGGCTCTGGGCAGTGGATCAGTGTTTATCCCTGGCAAACAAATGGACTTCCTGTGTCCATAACACAAAGAGGGAGATTTTTTCTCAGCCTGGACTCTTAGGGGAGTCCCTGGACCCTGCCCTGAGTGAAATGACAGACTCTAGATATCCCCTATGTGGAAGGAGCTGGCAATAGGGTGGGAGGCTGGGGGGGGATGGCAGGGGGCTGTGAGGGAGGAAGGGAGGGAGAGGGAACTGGGATTGACATGTGAACCAATCCATTTAAAATTAAAATAATAATAATAAAAACACTGGAAAACACTATTAAAATGGACAAAATTAGGTCTGCATATGATTATTTATGGATGGTTGAAAATGAAAAAAAGTAAATGAAGGGATAAAGAACTTAAAGAAATTAAGACAATATTAATTATCATTTTGATAATCTTTTTTCTTATTTTGATAATTCTTGGTTTATCTCTAAAACAGTTGATATGGGAGCTAAGATGCAAGCCTTAGAAAAACTTACTAAAACAGAATAGAGATATTCAAACCCATAGTGAGGAATTACATGGAAAAACAGATTCAGCATTGCCTTTTAAGGTTAAAAATGAACACTGCAAGATCTTAAGAGATCTAAATATATCCTGTAACCTTACAGGAAGTCCCAAGTGAAGGAGGATCTATAAGAGCTACTTGGAAACCTGGAACAATGTTATATTTAGAGAAATTCAAGGATGCTGTAGTCTCACATGACATCCATTCACTATTCATGAAGCAGATGATAAACATGTGTATGTTTGGAATAGGATTATCCCTGTCGATTGGATAGATTTGATTAAATCTGCTCTAGAGCCTGGACTACAATTACAATGAACTCCTGGTTCAGAGAAGAGGCTAAGAATATTGAACAAAAGTATAAAGATAAAGGTATAGATATCTCCCAAAATCAAATTCTTGGAGAAGGAGATTATGGTACTTTAGAAAGTCAATGCAAATATGATCATCATCTCATGGGTTTAATCCACTCAGCAGCTTTGAATGCTTCGGACAGAATTGGAAAAGTGGGAAAGAAAATTGAATCATTTTCAAAAGTCATACAGGCCCAAAGCAAGCATTCACCAACTTCTGACAAAGACTGTCATTAACAGTCCATAGAATGATATCATACACAGATGCTAGAAAAATAATAATTGAAACGATTGTTTTCTAAAACTGATAATGCCCAATACAGAAGATAATTAGACCTTTAAAAACAAAATCAGCACTTTTAGAGGATTGGATCCAAGATAAAATTAACATTGAAGCTCATGGCTTTGATGAGGATACATGGATACAAGAGGTGACTTTCAAGTTTTAGAGAAAAATTGAACCGTCAAATGTTTTAATTGTGCAGACAAGGTCACCACAAAATGGATTGTAAACAGGATGTTTCTAGAAACAATTATTTTTATAAATGTAATCCAAACAGAATGCTCCTCCCTTTTGGGTTATGCAAAAGGTGTGTATCACTGCTGCCTGATCTCTATAGCTTGAGGCTGACTTTGCTTTTCTGAATTCTCGTCAAGCTTTAGTGAATCATAAATAATATATCACCATATGTTCCGAACTTGCAAATGATAATACATCACAAGAATGTTGTCAACATTGTTGACTGCTACAATGACTAACTTATACATTCACTGAGGAGAAGAGACTGTTGGTGTCAAGCAAACAGGTTCATATCTGCTGGAATGTGACTAATATATACATTTACTAGCGAAAAGAGACTGTTAGTGCTCTGTAAGCACATTCATATTATTTTATTAAGGCCAGGAAATCCTTCTCCGTATTTATAATGAGAAAATCTGTCATAAATGCATAAAGAAACATAGAAAATATTTAATAGTAATATTTGCTGATAAAAGTTATGGGCAACAACCTAAATATCCATTCTCATAGGAATTATTAAGTACAATATGGTTTATAGTATATGTACATTATAAAATATGGTTTGGTGTCACAAAGAATCAGATTTATAACTTTGACTATATTATATCACACATAAATGGCAAATTAGAATAGGGAGTGGGAACATTTTTAACACCGGTTATGCAAAGTAAAAGCACATGTCAATCAATACTTATATATTTCAATAACTATCCAGAAGAGAAACTAAAATGTTGCATATATAAAACACTATATGAGTTATTTCTCTAAAGGGACTGAACTGTGGAAGAGAAATGAAAGGTAAGCTCTTACACTAATTCAGAGAGATCACTGCTGTGGCAATGGTGAGTGCAACTTTGAACATCTTTGTATATGTCCAGATACAGACAAAAATTCTTTTAAAAAAGAAAAAAATGACTCTGGGATATAGTCATATTTTTGAACCCTTACCAAACTCTCATATAGTATCCAAATCTTTGGCAGTAACCCTGATTATGTGTACTTTTACCCCCAGGACCACATCTATACTATCAGGCAATACTATGAGTAGTACTTAACTTCACTGAAATGAGTTATGTCTATCTTTCCTTTACTAGAAGTACAGTCGGTAAGTTCTCAGTCTTGTTTTGTCTCTTTAGAGGCTAAGCATATAAAGAACTCTTATTTTCATGAAGCCTTTGAGATGACAAGTTGCCATCATGTATCTGAGGTGAATCTTCCAAAGGTTAGATTGACAACATGAAATACTATGAAGCAGATAAAGCTCATGTCAAAACTAGAACCATATCATCCAGTACTGCACCAGTATTGTTGCTGAAGAGTGTTTTATTTATAAAACATTCATGTGTGCACACCACAACAACACAAAGCACCATCAATATTTACAGCTGTGTATGACACGTTCCATACACAGGTGGTTTATAGGTTTATAGGATGAAGTAGTTATTTATGTCTCAAGAAAAGACATTTTAAACTACTACAGCTTCAATTAAATGCTAAATGTATTTTTCCCTGAGATATGCACAGTAAACTTTATCTGTTTGCTGTCTAAAGTTCTGTGTTTGCAAATTAGGCTTCCTTGCTTCTTTCCATTTTAATTAAAAATTTTAACCTTGACAGAATCAGCTTCCTTTTTTAGTTGTTTAATGAACATTAATAAAACAAAATTAAAGTGCTGTTTAACATTCAGTCAATTTATTAGTTATTAGGTGGGATAACTTTGTTTTCAGGAAGTGGAGTTGAAGTGGAATAACTTAGGGAAATCAGCTTTCCCAGTAGCATTTAATAAAATCTCACTAGCACAGAGTCTTCAAAGTTGGGTCAACACATTATTGATGTTACTCTTTATACAGAGAAGGATCATGGAATCAGAGGAACTATTCCAAGTTTAATTTAATCAACATTTGCTTTCTCTTGATTAAAATTTCAGTTGTGTGCTGTTTGCCAGCGACAGTGATTACTGTCCTTTCCTTCATTTATGTTTTTTTTTTTAATTTACACCTTGTCTTCCTAGATACCTTTTATTCTGGCTCATTCTCTATTTACATACTGAGTGTCTTCAGTGTACTTAGTGCTCCAACAAACAATATATCCAGGTACTACTTTTTAACATGTGAATGATAAAAGTTTCACAGTAACTGTTCAAATGGTAATGCCCAGAATATTTTAATTTGAATCCCGGTGTCTGTCCCAGAATTAAATGTTCAATATTCACTCATTAATTAAATTCATAACAATTTTATTAAAATCGTTCAAATGCTGATACTGAAAACACTATGAATTAAATCCTGGGGTCTGATCATGATGTGAGCTTAGACACATTAAGATCCTCTTTGATCCTCTTGGTTCTCTCACTTGTTATTGTCTCATACACTTGTAATTTAGTCAGTGTGTATTTTGAAACAAGTCATGCATTTGGCTTTGGTTGACAGACACTAACAAGATGTGCATGTTGGCATATTCATGAAATTGACAATTTGTCAAGGGGAAGATACACAGTGTCAGCATCACTCTACAATAATCTCTCATGGTTTACAGCCTAAACTTTTACCAACTTCTAATAAAATGCTTCAAGGCCTGACAATTTTCCTCAATAAATAATGAAAATATTGGGACTTGAAATAAGGCTCAGTGATTGAGAGTTCTGGCTGTTCTTCCAGAAGATAGGGAAAGCCTATTCTGGGAAGAGGAATGTGCAGATGCCAAACATTCAGAAAGGAAAACAATGTGTATCCTATGGGTGTCCAGGTAGGCAGGTGTTACTAAGCCAGGGAAAGAAACAATGAGGTAGACTGAGGCGGGCACATAGTTGACCACACAGTCCTTTTTAAGGCAAATTGGAAAGTGCTTTCAATACAGGGACAGACCTCCAAATATAGATCAAGAAACAGAATATTAATTGTCTGTGGCTGCTGTACACAAATGTAAATTTAGTAGCTTTAAACAGAATACATATTTTGTCTTAGGTTTTAAGGTCTCTATATCAGAAATTTAAAACAAATCTCATGGAGTTAAAATCAAGGTGTTTGCTAGGCTGTGTGCTATATAGTTTACATAAATTGTTCTAGTATTAATACATCTCAGAGTCATAAATTGAATTAAAAAACTGATAAATCCAAAGAATAGCAGAGGGATTACTGGCTGACCCTACTGTTCATGTTTCCTGATAAAGAAGTCCTGGAAAACTCCCTCATCCACTCTTCTCTCTTCTTGTCCCTCTCTATCCAACGTTTTTAGTCTTCCAGCATCTCTATGGCTAATACCGGTCAGCCAATCACTGACTCCACATTTGACTCAATGTGACTTTATTGACACAGTGGAGTGGCAGTGTCAATAATTATCCCACAACAGTATTCCATTGTGAATACTCTAGAAAATACTTCCTTTTACTGTCTTTTGCAGATTCTGAGATGCCTAGATTTCTTGCTCCATAGGAACCTTCTTAAGGACCTTAACCTTCAAAACCAGGCATAGGGAGTAAAGTCCTCATGTCTGATCAGTTGTACTTACTCTCTGTCTCCTTGTTCCAGTTTTAAGAATGCTTGTGATAATGTACCCATGCAAAAAAACCTCTCTACTTAACATCAGTCAGTGATACATAACAACTCACTCACCATCTTTAACCTCAGTTTGCTGATTAAAATCATGTGCCATACTTATCTACAGCTTCTGTGATTAGGAATTGAAAATATAAGGAAGAGCTCATTCTACCTCCATGGGAAGGAAACTAGATGGGATCTGACGTTAGAAAATGTCCTGCAGAAAAGTTGTGTACATTCAGTTTTGCAATATTTATTAGAGTCACTCTAGGGAGAAGCTAATTCCCTATATTTAATCTGGACTGTCAGCCCAAGAATAGATTTCCTAAGGGCATGGTGGTGACTATTAGAAGAGAATGATAGTTTAGACATTCTTGCTGTATTACTAATGTAAGTACAGCTAAGGAAAACCCTGGCATTTAAACTATATGACGTATGTAAATCATTCGTAGTTTCAGAAATGAGGTATTTGTGAAAAAATGTATCTTGTTATCAGTGATGTGATACAGTGAAGCTAGAATTCCATCTACTGCTAACCCCGGTTCGCTGACTGATTAACTGTCCTAGCTGTTCTTGTTAATATTACTACTATATGCCAATAAGACTGTGTCATGATGTCACAGGTACCAGTCTGTCTACTTCTTTTTCGCCACTTGATTAATAATTATTTGAAGTCATCTTATTCACTTATTTGACACAGGGACATGCTTTATGCTACAATGTCATTGAGGTTTTATTGCGTTCTTTGTTTTGTTTGTGATAATGTATGTATAAGCTTGCCTGGTCTTGAATTCATTGTGTTTGCCAGGCTGGTCTTAAACATGATGCAATCTTTTTGCCTCTGCCTTCTGAGTTTTGTGATTGCAGGAGTCCACAACCACACTAAGCTGGATGAGTTTTCCCTTTAATTAAAAACATATTTATTCATAATAATAGGCAGACATTGCCAATCTGTGAATACATTATTTTGGAAATTGAAAAGTCTTTCTCATAGGGAGTTGACAATAAAGTAAAAGCTATTAATAGTTATTTATAAATGAAAACAAAGACTATGGAATGGCAATATCCCAGACAAAGACGGACATATCATTTTTATAACTTAAAAGTGTTTCACATTCTTCACCCGGTTGATGGAAGTAAGCAAGCAAGCTGAACCTGTCTTCCAACTTTTTCTAAAAATAACTGTATGATGTGACTGGAAGCAATAAAAGAAACTGCTTATGGACCAGGCACAGATGTGGCCATGGGTCCCTTTGAGGAATCCATACTGTGGTCTCTAGCCAGTGCTTCCACATGTCTGCTCCCTCTTCAAACTGCTCTCTCTCTCTGACCCTCATTAGTTGTGGATGCTTCACTCTGGTCTTATGACTCTGGGGCTCCCAGTGCTTGTTTGCTGAAGCAACTGCTTTTTATTTTTCTTGTGGTTGACAGTTTCACTGTCAATGTTGTCCTGTTGATCGCAGCAACTGGGGTGTTTCCCCAACCACGGTGTGACTGATACCAACATGATAGGTATGCAGGAGATAGACAGATATTGAAGGATAATGAACTCTTGAGTGGACACACTGTGTGAGGCTGGCACTAGCAAATGGAAACTGGGGACTCAACATTCTCCATTTGAAAGAAGCACAAATATTTCACTTTGGTTTTGGTTTTGAAAAGTTTAAGAGTTCTATAAATACTGAAAAGAGATTAAATGCATATTGAAGTGGGGTGAGAAAACAATTAAATAGCTTGATATTCTCGCAATATAATATGCATGATGGAAACAACTTAAATATGTGGAAAATACAAATTATTTTGTTTCTTTGTGTTCTGTGTTACAATATTAAATATGCATGTGCATGCAGATGCAGGAATTAATATATGATGCTCTTTCATCAGTAAAATGTGTTAGACCATAAATTTGGTTTTCTTCTGACTCTGATTGGAAAGCAAGGGTTTAGAGTTTATAAAGCTAGCTAGCATATTTCTCAGTATATATTTGTTGTGTTGTAGTTGTGCAGAAAAGAATTCAAATATTTCTACTCTATATATTAAAGCATATGCTAATCACATATATATCAGTCGTTAATGTTTTAAAAAGAACAGGAAGCTGGGTGAGGAAGGCACTTATTCAGGAGCATAGTAGAATATCATTAAGAGTCATTTTAACCATTTATTTTCAACCTAGTCTTACTTGGTTTTACCCTAGGTTTCTGGACTCTCTGGTTCTTGATCACCTAGTGTCAGGTATGGTTTCCATATCAGGGAGCTGGCCTTGAGTCAAATAAGACATTGGTTGCTTACTCCCAAAATTTTGTGTCACCATTACCCTAGCAGATTTTGAAGGCAGGAAAAATTGCAGAGCAAAAGGTTTGGTGGCCGAGTTGGCGTTTGTGTTTCTTTTTTAAGAACCCACAGAGTACCTTCCTCTACCAAAGAAGCTAGAATGTAGGGGGTGAAGGTTTTATGTATACACTAGGTCATCCTCTCCATGTTCAATAAGTTGCGTGAATGGAGGGCTTGCTGTCAGTTTGCCGAGGACTGAAGTAGCAAGCACAGGTCAAAATGGGTCTCCACCGCATTCTCTGCATATGTATTAGAGCTTTAAGTTTAGTGTTTATGTGGGACTCCTGAGTGTGTGGGTCTCTGATTGATTCTTGGAACTTCTCTTGAGGTTCTTTTCCTTCTGTTTGTTTGCCATTTCCAATTTCAATGTGCTGGGCTTTGTTTTATCTTATTATATTTTATTTTGTTAAGTTAAAAAAAGAAAATAAATAACAAGCACTTGCAAAAGCAATAGTAGTTTTATGGGAAAAAAAAAACAAATCTGCAGTGGAGAAGCATGACAGATACCACATTATTCAAGGGGTCGAGACTGACATCATTAGTGCTTTGGTTTGTATGTGGTTTGCTGCCATTGGTTAGTATGCTGGAAGTTTGGTTGCTTCCTGATGCGATAGTACTGACAGCGATGGAGTTCGAAGGTGATTATTTTCATAACTGTTCTAGTGAACAGACTAGTACTTATCTCTTCAAGAGATACAGTTCCCAAGGATAATAACACTAAAACGTAAGCCAGCCCCTTGCCTAGTCCTTTTCTTCCTCTCATCATGTGACTTCTCTCTTACTTCCCCGATATTCAGCAGGAGCACGTGCTATGCTGTTTGAACTCTGCAGGTACTGAATCGTGAGGCAATTCAACCCTTTCTTTGTATATATCATCCAAGGCAAGGTTGTCTACTACAGTAGCACTAAATGAACTGAAGCAACCAGTAAATAAATGATATATATATATATTTTTAATGATAACGCCCTGAAGATACATCACTTCTTCACTGTTTATGTTAAAACTATGTAAATTCCATACAAGAATGAAAAGGTGTTGAATCAATACAAGTGGAAGTTATTTTATAAAAAATAAAATAAAATTAGCTTATGTCATGTTACACAGTCAGAGCCATAAAAGGAAAGTCACAGACTGAAGGAGAGAAGCATAAAAGTGACCAAGTGTGAGTATAGTGGACCCCAAGTGGGTGAGACTTAATGAAGATGTCAGAACCTGTAGTGACAGCAGTTAGTGATTTTACATGCGTTAACTTTATGTTTTCTGTAATTCTAGAGTGGGAATGGCTGATTTTATTGAGCAAACAGTATAAGGGATGTTTGTTACTTTTGCGACTTTTATTTGTCTCTTGTTACTTCAAAAATTAAAAGTTTTAAGGAAAGAATCTCAATTATATTACCTCTGTTTTTAATGTGATACTGTGTTCTACAATGCCATGCTAAATTGCAGAAAAATGATATACATTTTACTTTAGATTTATTTATTTATATAAAGCATAAATGTATAAGTCACATATACATATATATATATATATATTTGTGTAGGTAAAATCAGATCATATATGATTTTCCTGGTTAAAAATCTTCAAAAAGCTGTCTTTGTTAGCAAATTTGAATACTTGAACTATTATAAGATATATGTATATTCATTAATTTCTTTAGAATGATTTCCCTATTGAAGTTTTTATATACTTTATTAAATATTTTGATTCTCTATATTGTCTTTATTTTGTTTTCTTTATCAAAATCATCATAGTTATGTCATCAAATGCAGCATTTAGAGTATATTATCTTCAATTTCCTTAAATATTTTATAATTGTTACATCAGACCTATTGTTTCTAAAACTAGTATTCTTAGACACGAAGATTAATTTCATCAATTTTGGATAGTTTTTCTTTCCATTTTTTGTATTTCTCTTAAAGTAGAAAAGTGTGATTAAATAAAAGAACTTGAAATTTTAAAAGTTTCTTGGTATTGTTAATTTCGATGTGTTAAGTTTCTTTTAATAAAATATCTAAAATAAATGAACAAAGTGGCTTTCATGTTCCTTATAGTATTTTATAAAACAATATTTGATATAGTTGCAAAAGACAATTGTCTCAATTATTTGCTTTATTTTAAAGTTTCCCAATACATGAATTTTTCATCAATACTAGTATTTATCATTACTTGCATCTAATGCATAAATCCTTTAGCAGACACCAGTAGTGAAGAAACTACATGATAATATAGAGTTCATGAAGCAGAAGTAATTTGTGATTACTTTTGTCTAATGTATAAACTTACAGTCACCCTAGGGCACACAGCACGAGCAGTTAAGAAACTACCCTACAATATAGAGTCCATGAAGCAGAAGTTTAAGCCAAGTGACAGCTCCACCATATCTCATACTTCTGGCTTGTTTTTACTATATAGGAAACATCACAAACCCAACAGGCACTTTAAGACTTTCCACAACAGTAGTTCAGCTCTGTGTGTTCTTTGAAAGTGGGTTGTTGCTTGTAGTTGCTCCTCTATGAATTGGACTCACTGGAATACATAAACCCAAATCATCTGTCCTTTCTTTCTGTCCTGTGGTTCTGATAATGTAGAATGGCTCCAGAGAAACTTTACACTCTCAGATAAAATCTATACATTTTGGCAGAAATAAAGTGATGCTTGACAACTGGTCAGGTATAAAACAAGAGGAGCAGGTGTCCACCCACCGAAGTGCCAGGTTTAGCCTGCTCTACTCTTCAGCAGAGGGATATCAATATGTCACAAGAATTTCTATTTCCTTGTCTCTAAGTCTACATAACTACTTTCACAAATGGCATTTTTTTGCTTCTTGGAGATGAATTATCATTGTTTATTTTACTTGACTTTGATTAGTCCTGGAGAATCCCCAACACAATTGGCAAAATCAGTTCTATTCATCTATAGAATGTCTGCATGCTTCTAGCATCATCCAGAAAGTTCTACACTCTCTGTGATAATTGTCACTACTTGCTCTTTTAAAGTTTACAGCTTCCTTAGACTGTTGGCTATAGGATTTCACGTAGCATAGCCTAGTGTGTGGTTCCTTATGAAGTCACGTATAGCCATGAGTTATGGAACAGTGGTTGGTGTCCCAATGTATGCCAAACTCTACACTTGAGATGTTTTGCTAGCATTTAAGACTGGAGTCTAGAAACAGAGGGCACACTTAATGCTACTACCTGCAAATCTCAGAGATGTATGAATCTGACTCATTAAAGTGAACAGATCTCCTTTTTCTCTAAAAAAAAATTGCAAAGATAGAGATTCCATTTCCTCTAAGACATGAAGAATATTCTTCTACCTTAGTTTGAGCACTTGGCAATTATGTGGAAACATATTTTACTTCAAAACTTTTACTTTTCTCCCATGAAATCTCTTGACAATGAAACACTAGGATCCACATGACAGAAAATAGGAGCAGGCATAAAGAAAGAAGGCTAAAACATCCCTAGAAAAACCAATCCAATGTCCCAACAGTCACTTTGCTTCAGGTGTGTCTCAGTGGTAGCAAGAACGCAAAATCTTCACGGGAAAGTCAAGGCTTCCATTGTAGTGATGGAAATTCAGTTGTTTGATATTTTTGTATCCAGAGAGGCATCTCATTTGTTTATCTTATATGGGGTTATGTTTTGAATATGAAATACTTAAGTTCAAGTATTTATAATTTGGTCTCTGGTTTGGTTGCACTATTAGAAAGTGATTGGATAGTGAAGGCAAGTTATTAGTGAAATATTGGGGGTAGCGTCTGCTTGGAAGATGGGAGTTACTAGAAGCATATCTTGGAAAATTATTTAATACCCTGGCCCCTTCTTGCCTTCCTCTGTTCTTTCTAGCCATTATGATGTGGGCAGTCTGTGATTCCACCTTGCTCTTTTGCTATGATACCCTGTTTACCCCATGTCTAGAAACGATGGATCCAAGGAAACTTAGGATATGTGAAACCATGAACAAAAAAATAGCATTTCCTCCCTTACATTGTTTCTGTCCTAGTAACAAAACACTGCCTTATAGAAATTTCTATTTTAAAGACCATCTCTGCCAAGTGAATATTTTAAATACAATGGATAACTTCTGGTTTTCATATGTGTATGGAAGAAAGTTTTCTCTTCAAACAGGCTAGCTCCAAAAAATGATAAACCGTGTATACTGCATATCTATAATATTCACAGTATTGAGCATGGAACTAAATGCACAAAAAGTAGATTTAAATGTTATAGGATGGCTATAGACATCAAGTTCATTATCAGGAATGGGTACTTAAGGTGGTCTCTCCACTATTGCTTAGCTTGCCAGTTGGTGTCATCCCTTTATATCACTAGAGATCTCACTGGTGCCAGATCTATCTTCTAACCTATGACTGATGGAAGCAGAGGAAAACACCTACACTGAACTGAACCCATGAAACCCAGTGACAGAGAGAGAGGAGCAATGAGCAAATTGACAAAGAATAGGATGGCAAAACCAGCAGAGACAGTTGATCTAAACAAAAGGGAGCTCTTGGACCCCAGACCGACAGCTGGGAGGCCAGCATGGGACTGAACCAGACCCCCCTGAGTGTGAGAATCAGTGAGGAGACCTGGGCAACCTATGGGGCCCTGGGCAGTAGAACAGTGTTTATCCCTGGCATACAAATGGACTTCGTGTGTCCATAACACAAAGAGGGATGCTCTCTCAGCCTGGATTCTTAAGGGAGTGCCTGGACCCTATCCTGAGTGAAATGACAGACTCTAGATATCCCCTATGTGGAAGGAAGTGGGGATAGGGTGAGAGGCTGGGGGGTTGTGGGAGGAGTGGAGTGAGAAGGAACTGGCCTTGACATGTGAAGCAAGCTATTTAAAATTAAAGTAATAAAAAGTATATTTAAATGATTTCTTAACATTTTTATGAATATGTAACAAATGCAAAAACATATGCTAGCATTTCTCATTTCAGAAAATGTACAATAGTATACATTTCCTGTTGTCTCACTTGTGTAATTTGGAATTCACCTCCTTCATCCTCATTCTGTCTCACCACTCTTTTTCCTAACTAAAATACTATTAATTACAAGAAAATTCTTGTCTATAAATATACAGTGAGTACTCCAACACTGGAAGTAAAACTGGATGCATTGAATTATTTCTTGCATACTGCTCTTTAAGGGGAATCTATGTCATACTCAAGGATAATATCTATTATAAACAGTTTCACATAATGTTAACCCATTGTGCAGGAAATAGTTTGTATTGAATATCTTAGCTTCATTTCTACTTATTTTCTATTTGAAGAGGCCGAATACTTACAACCCTATTTCCTAGACTCATTTGCAATTGGTCTTGATCAGAATCAAGTATTAAAGGCAAAGATAATCGGTAAGTGTGTAATAGAAATGTCAAAGATCAAATTAGAAAGCATCATGCTTTGGAATGACTAGACATGTATACTTATGGCACTGAATGCATCATTACACTGGCTTTAATCTCACTGTAGTAAGTATAATTCAAAACTGATATGTCTTCGAGAATATGAATTCATTTTTTTCGTTGTTTTTTATATTTCATTTTTAAATTTAAATTTAAATTAGAAACAAGGTTGCTTCACATGTCAACTCCAGGTCTCTCTTCCTTACCGTCCCCTACCTCCTCCTGTGCCCTCCCATCAATCCCTCCAATATCCCCTCATTTCCCCAGGGAGGGTGAGGCCCTACATGGGGGTGTCCATAGTCTGTCATTTCATCCAGGGCAGGGCCTAGACTCTCCCCCAAGAATCCAGGGTGAGATAGCATCTCTCATTGTTGGATGGACACCCAAAGTCCATTTGTATACCCGGGATAAATACTGATCTATTACCCAAGGCTCAATAGATTACCTAGGTCTCCTCAATGACACCCACATTCATGGGGTCTTGATCAGTCCCATGCTGGATTCCCAGCCATCAGTCTGGAATTCAAGAGCTAACACTTGTCAGATCAGCTATTTCTGGGGGTTAAACCAGCCCAGTCTTAACCCCTTTGCTCATCAGTCCTCCCTCTCTGTCACTAGATTTCTTGAATTCAGCTCAGTATTTAGCTGTGGGAGACTGCTTCTGCTTCCATCAGCCATTGAATGAAGGTTCTGTTTCCCAGACTCTCAGGCCATGGGATTGTAGACTGGCACTCCCCAGATCTATGTCTAAAATCCATATATGACAGAGTACATGCTATGTTTCTCTTTTGTGACTGGGTTACCTCACTCAGGATGATTTCTTCTAGTGCCATACATTTGTCTGAAAATTTCAGGATTCCATTGTATTTTTTGCTGAATAATACTCCATTGTGTAAATGTACCACATTTTCTCTATCCACTTTTCAGAGGGGCATCTAGGTTGCTTCCAAGTAGTGGTTATTACAAATAATGCTGCTATGAACATAGTGGAATAGACATCCTTCTTGTATGAATGGACATCTTTTGGATTTATGCCTAAGAGTGGAGTTGCTGGGTCTTGTGGTAGGTTTACTCCCATTTTTCTGAGGAATCTCCATACTGCTTTCCAAAGTGTCTGTACAAGCTGGCACTCCCACCAGCCATGGAGGAGTTTTCTCCTTTCACCACATCCTCTCCAGCATAAATTTTCGTTGGTATTTTTGATTTTAGCCATTCTGACAGGAGTAAGATAGTATCTCAGAGTTGTTTTGATTTGTATTTCCCAGATGGCTAAGGATGTTGAGCACTTTCTCAAGTGCCTCTCACCCATTTCAGACTCCTCTATTGAGAATTCTCTATCTAGTTCAGTCTCCCACTTTTTAATTGGATCCTTTGGTGTTTTGGAGACTTGCTTTTTGAGTTCTTTGTAAATTTTGGATATCAGCCCTCTGTCAGATGTGGGATTAGTGAATATCTTTTCCATTCTGTGGGCTGCCTTTATGTCTTGCTGACTGTTTCCTTTGCCTTACAGAAGCTTCAAAGATTCAGGAGGTCCCATTTATTAATTGTGGATCTCAGTGTCTGTG
Organism: Mesocricetus auratus; assembly: GCF_017639785.1. Lineage (NCBI taxonomy): Eukaryota > Metazoa > Chordata > Mammalia > Rodentia > Cricetidae > Mesocricetus > Mesocricetus auratus. Next base: position 11,590,703 of record NW_024429182.1, read on the forward strand.
CTACTGGTGTTAAGTTCAGGAAGCTGTCTCCTGTACCAATTCGTTCAAGGGTACCACCCACTTTCTCCTCTAAGAGGTTCAGTGTGGCTGGATTTATGTTGAGGTCTTTGATCCATTTGGACTTAAGTTTTGTGCATGGTGATAGACATGGATCTATCTACATTCTTCTACATGTTAACATCCAGTTATGCCAGCACCATTTGTTGAAGATGCTTTCTTTTTCCATTGTATATTTTTAGCTTCTTTATCGAAGATCAGATGTTCATACATGTATGTGTTAATATCAGGGTGTTCAATTTGATTCCATTAGTCTACCTGTCTATTTTTGTGCCAATACCAAACTGTTTTCAGGACTACAGCTCTATAATAGAGCTTGAGGTCAGGGATGGTGATGCCTCCAGACATTGCTTTATTGAGTAAGGTTGTTTTGCCTATCCTGGGTTATTTGTTTTTCCATACAAAATTGATTTTTGTTCTTTCATGTTCTGTTATTTTAATGGGGATCGCATTGAATCTGTAGATTGCTTTTGGCAGGATTTCCATGTTTTCTACATTGATCCTACCTATCCAAGAGCATGGGAAATGTTTCCATTTTCTGAGGGATGCTTTAATTTCTTTCTTTAAAGACTGAAAGTTCTTGAGTTACAGGTGTTTCACTTGTTTGGTTAGCGTTACCCCAAAGTATTTTATGTTGTTTGTGGCATTTGTAAAGGGTGATATTTCTCTGATTTCTTTCTCAGCCCTTGTATCATCTGTATAGACTAGAGCTACTGCTTTTCTTGAGTTGATCTTGTAGCCTGCCACTTTGCTGAAGGTGTTAATCAGCTGTAAGTGTTCCCTGGTAGAGTTGTTTGGATCATTTATGTAAACTATCATATCATCTGCAAATAGTGAAAGTTTGACCTCTTCCTTTCCAATTTGTATCCCCTTGATCTCCTTTTGTTGTCTTATTGCTCTAGCTAGAACTGCAAGTACAATATTGAAAAAGTATGGAGAGAGTGGACAGCCTTGTATTGTTCCTTATTTTAGAGGAATTGCCTTGAGTTTCTGCCCATTTACTTTGATGTTGGCTGTTGTTTTGCTGCATATACCTTTTATTTTGTTTAGGTATGTTCCTGTTATCCCAGATATCTCCAAGACCTTTATCATGAAGGGGTATGGATTTTTGTCAAAGGCTTTTTCAGCATCTAGTGAGATGTGATTTCTGTTTTTCAGTTTGTTTATATGGGGGATTACATTGATGGAATTTCATATGTTGAACCATCCCTGCATCCCTGAGATGAAACCTATTTGATCATGGTGAATGATTGTTTTGGTGTGTTCTTGGATCCGATTTGCCAGTATTTTATTGAGTATTTTTAAATCGATGTTTATGAGAGATACTGGTCTGAAGTTCTCTTTCTTAGTTGTGTGTATGTTTGGCATGGGGATCAAGGTTATTGAAGCCCCATAGAAATAGTTTGGCAAAGACCCTTCTGCTTCTAATATTTTGAGAAGAATTGGCAAAAGCTGTTCTTTGAATTTCTGATAGAATTCTGATCTGAGGCCATCTGGACCTGGGCTTTTTTTGGTTGGGAGACTTTTGATGACTGCTTCTATTTCCATAGTGGTTATGGTTCTATTTAATTTGCCTATCTGTTCTTGATTTAATTTTGGCAAGAGATCTATCCAGAAAATTGTCCATTTCCTTCAAATTTTCAAATTTTGTGGAGTACAGGTTTTCAAAGTATGACTTGATGATTCTCTGAATTTCCTCAGAGTCTGTTATTATGTCCCCCTTTACATTTCTGATTTTGTTAATTTGCATGTTCACAGTCTGCTGTTTGGTAAGTTTGGACAAAAGTTTGTCTATCCTGTTGATTTTCTCAAATAACCAACTTTTAGTTGCATTGATTCTTTGTATTGTTTTCCTAGTTTCTACTTTATTGATTTCAGCCCTCATTTTGATATTTCCTTGCATCTACTCCTCTTGGGGGAGTTTGCTTCTTTGTGTTCTAGAGCTTTCAGCTGTGATGGTAATGCTCTAATATAACTGTTCTCCAGTTTCTTCACGTGGGCACTTAGTGCTATGAAATTCCCTCATAGCACTGCTTTCAAAGTGTTCCATAGTTTTGTATGTTTTGTCTTCATTCTCATTGAATTCTAGAAAGTCTTTAATTTTTTTATTTCTTTTTTGACCCAGGAATGTTGCAATTGTGCCTTATTCAATTTCCATTAGTTTTTTGGGTTTATGCAATTTGTGTTATTGTTGAATTCTAATTTTAATGCATGGTGGTCCATGATTTTTTTAGGAGGTTACATGTGGTGGTGAGAAGAAGGTATATTATTTTTTATGTGGATAGAATGTTCTATAGATGTCTGTTAATCTCAATTGGGTCATAACTTCTATTAGACCCTTTGATTCTTTCTTAAGTTTCTGTCTAGTATTCCTGTCTAGTGGTGAGATTGGGGTGTTGAAGTCTCCCACTATAAGTGTGTGGGGCTTTATATGTGATTTGAGTTTCAGTAATGTTTCTTTTACAAACATGGATGCCTTTGTATTTGGGGCATAGATGTTCTGAATTGAAACTTCATCTTGGTGTATTTCTCCTGTGATGAGTATGTAATGACTTCCTTCATCTCTTTTGATTGATTTTATTTTAAAGTCTAATTTGTTAGATATTAGGATTGCTACCCCCGCTTGTTTCTTGGGTCCATTTGATTGGAAAACTTTTCCCAACCTTTAACTCTCAGGTAGTATCTGTCTTTGAGGGTGCGGTATGTTTATTGTATGCAGCAGGATGGGTTCTGTTTTCAAATCCATTCTGTTATCCTGTCTTTTTATGGGTGAGTTAAGGCCATTAATATTGAGGGATATTAATGACCATTGACTGATCATTCTTCTTTGATTTGGAATGGTTGTTGGTGGAGGATTTATTTTTTAAGCTGTTGGTAAAGTGGGATTATCAAATGCCTATGTTTTTCAGGTTTTAGTTAACTTCCTTGGTTGAAGTTTTTGTTCCAGTGCTTTCTGTCGGGCTGGGTTAGTGAATATGTATTGCTTGAATCTAGTTTTGTCATGGAATATCTTGTTTTCTCCATCTCCATGGTCTCTTAGTGTTGGTAGAATATCTATCCAGGACCTTCTAGCTTTCAGAGTTTCCATGGAGAAGTCAGGTGTAATTCTGATAGGTTTGCCTTTATATGTTACTTGGCCTTTTTCATTAGCTGCTCTTAATATTCTTTCTTTATTCTGTATATTTGGGGTCTTGATTATTATGTGGCGAGGGGACTTTTTTTGTGGTCCACTCTACTTGGTGTTCTGTAAGCTTCTTGTACTTCATTGGCACGTCTTTCTTTAGGTTGGGAAAGTTTTCTTCTATGATTTTGTTGAATATGTTTTCTGCCCCTTTGAGTTGGTTTTCTTCACCTTCTTCTATACCTATTATCCTTAGGTTTGGTCTTTTCATGGTGTCCCATATTTCCTGGATGTTTTGTGTTAGGGATTTGTTGGACTTAAGATTTTCTTTGGTTGATGAATCAATTTCTCCTCGTGTATCTTCAACACCTGAGATTCTCTCTTCCATCTCATGTTTTCTGTTTGTAATGCTTGTGTCTGTAGTGACTGACCCTTTCCCGAGCATTTCTGTTCCCAGCTTTCCTTCAGATTGTGGTTTTTTTTTATTGTCTCTTTTTCAGTTTTCAACCCTTGCACTGTTTGAATTGTTGTGATTTTCAGTTTATCGTTTTGTTCATTTGTTGCATTTTATGAATTTTTTGGTTTGTTTTTTTCTTCCATTTCTTGCATTTTTTGGTTTGTTTTTTCTTTCATGTCTTGCATTTTTTTGGTTTGTTTTTTCTTCCATTTCTTTGAGGGATTTTCCTATGTCCTCTTTTAGGGCCTCTATAATTTTCATGAAGTTGTTTTTAAGGACTTTGTCTTCTGCTTCATTTGCATTGGAATGTTGAAGTCTTGGTGGTGTAGTCTCTAGAATCTGGTGGTGTCATATTTGTTTTTCTGTTGCTGCATGTGTTTTTGCTTTGTCTCTTTCCCATCTCTTCTTCTAGGGGGTGCAGAAAGAGCCCCTTACTGGTCTGGTGGTTAAGGGACCAGAGTTTCCTTTCGGTGGCTGCAAGCAAGTCCAATACTCTGGTAGTTATTCTCTTCCTCGTCCTAGTTCTGGTCCTGTGGGTGGAGAAGAAGACCAGGAATCTGGGGTATGTAGTCTCCCACCTGGTCCCCTGGTCCCTTTGGTGGAAGAGAAGACCTGGAATCTGGGATCTTGGGTGGCTCCTGCCTGGATTAGAGGCTCTGTGGCAGTCCCAAGGCACTGGTCCCCTGGACCTGCTGGTCCCCTGGTCTGAACCTGCTGGTTCCCTGATCTGCTTGGTGGGAAGAGAAGACCTGGGATCTGGAGTGTGGTGCATGGCTCCCACTGGGATGGGAAGCTCTCTGGCAGTCCCCACGCAATCCCCAGGCACTGGAACTCAGTCATGGTTGCAGGGCCTGGTTTACCTGGTCCAGCTGGTCCAGCCCGTCCCACTGAATTAACTTTTAAAATGATTTTTTAAGTTAATAATTATTTGGATGATTTCATCAGCAAAGTACAGTGACTTGGGGCAGTGGTTGTCAACCTTCTTAATGTCATGATCACTTAATACAGTTCTTCATGTTCTGGTGACCTCCCAACCACAAAATTATTCTGTTGCTACTTCATAACTGTAATTTTGCTACCATTATGAATAATAGTGTAAATATCTAATATACAACCAACCCTTCATGACCGACAGGTTGAACTACTGACTTAGGGTATGTTTTAAGCTCTAACGCTTATTTACATTGCCGATCAGTGAAGCTTTTCGCCTTCCTCTGTTCTGGACTAATCATGTATAAATCATATGTAAACCATAGATAACACAAGAGATATGAACAAGAACTCTCAATACGATTTCCCATTCATTGCAAGGTGATTTTTCTCCTGTCTCCATCATTCCCAATAATGATCTAGTGAAACTAGTTGTACAACTTTACGGACATAAAATGCTGCATTTCTGGGGGAGACGTGGTGATTTTTTATGGTATGCAGAAGGAGTTGTGAGAGTTTCCAGGTAGTTATTTGAGCAATTAGGATTTTCAAAAGGGAAAGACAGGATACACTCTTTCCAGTGACTGTAGATGACAGAAGGTAAATAAGAATTTTGAGAGTTCCTTTTGCAGACCTGTAAATCTGACTATGAAATATATTTATAAAGGTTTCTCACTCTGTCTGAGAGACTGGGAGTTACCCAGATAACATTTTTCTATAGTAAACATAAAACTTGGATATACACCTTGGCCACCAACATATTCAGTATATACTGTGCACTTGATAATTGTTTTGTCATTGCTTTACATCTACTATATTGTATTTTAATATAGGAAAGATGTTATCCCATTCTTCAATCATTTTCTTTAGTTCTCAGAACCCTCCCTTTATAATTCAGAAAGACAAGAGTAAGAGGAGCCATCATCCCAAGATGATTAAAGGCCTAAAGGATATCATATTTGCATCACTTAGTAAAAGAAAAAGTTAGGGTTGTATACTTAGAAAAGGATTCAAGCTTAGGCACTGATTTTACAGTAGACCACTAGGAGCCATGCTCTGTCCTGAGGAAGAAAATTTTAGTGTAAATTAAAAAATTAATTAAACCCACTGATGTATGACCAATTTATTAATAAAAAGTGAGCATGTCAAAATGCCTATTTTGTGAGTAGGCACTCTGAGAGAGCAGATTCAATGAAGTTTTAGAATAGTGCCAAACCTGCCCAAAAATTTTTCAGAAACCCAGTTGTTTTAAATTGGGTATGTAACAGATACATTTATATATGATCTCTACCCATCTATAAATAGATAGATAGATAGATAGATAGATAGATAGATAGATAGATAGATAAAAGCTTTTGATAACTCTAACTTTTCTTTGGAAATATAGAGAGCTTCATGCATGCATACTAGGCAAACACTCTTACCACAAAACTTCCTACCAATCCATTTTAAATCCATTATAGAGGAAAGAATGCCAATCATATGATACTGAAAAGCTCTTTTTACATTCCTTATGGCAATATGAAATAAAGTTGAATATCAATAATAACAGAAGGTACAGCAGCTCATGGAAACAAACAACACAGCACTGAATAACTGAGTTAAGGAAGAAATCATAAAGGTAATGGAAAATGCCAAGAACTGAGTAAAAATGACACCACAACATACCAAAGTCTGTTCTAAGAGAAAAGTCTATAACACTATTTATACAAAAAGTTTGTATAAATTTAAACAAAAAGTTTGAGACATAAACTAATAACTTAATGATGTGCCATCTATACCAAAATCTATGGGACAAAATGAAGGTAGTACTTTTAAGAGAAAACCTTATAGCACTGCATGCCTACATCAAAAAATCTAAAAGATATATAAAATATATAATGAATACTTTCCCAAATAAAAAGCTCAAGGCTAGATTGATTCATCATAGAATTTTATCCTCAGACTGTCGAAGAAGAACAGATTTGTTAGTAAAGGAAAAAACATGAATATTTTCAGTTTTTTTATGAGACTGGTTTAACTCTGGTACCAAAATCAAACAACAAAACTGCTAAAATTCTCAAAAATGACTTGAAAAATACTTGAATTGAGAAATACATAAAATATCAATGACTTTTTTTTTGGTTGGAAGACTTTTTATGGCTGCTTCTAGTTCTTTAGGGCTATAGAACTGTTAAAATTCATTATCTCGTCTTGATTTTCGTAAGTGATATCTATTCAGAAAATCATCCATTTTCTTTAGATTTTCCAGTGTAGTCGAGTACAGATTTTCAAAGTATGATCTGATGATTCTTTGGATTTCCCCAGTGTCTATTGTTATGTCCCCTTTTTCATTTCTGATTTAGTTAATTAGCATGTTCTCTCTCTGTCTTTTGGTTAGGTTTGATAAAGGTTTGTCTATCTTGTTGATTTTCTAAAAGAGCCTACTCTTTGTTTCACTGATTCTTTGCATTGTTTTCTTTGTTTCTAATTTATTGATTTCAGCTCTCATTTTGATTATTTCCTGGCTTGTACTCCTCCTGGGTGAGTTTGCTTCTTTTTGTTCTAAAGGTTTCAGGTGTTCTATTAATTCTCTTGTGTGGCAATTCTCCAGTTTCATCATGTGGGCACTTAGTGCTATGAATTTTCCTTTTAGAACTGCTTTCAAAGTATCCCAAAGGTTTGGGTATGATGTGCTTTCGTTTTCATTGAATTCTAGGAAGTCTTTTATTTCTTTCTTTATTTCTTCCTTTACGCAGGGGTGATGCAACTGAGCATTGTTCAATTTCCATGAGTTTGTGGGGGGTTTATGCATTTTGTGTTAAAGTTGAATTCTACTTTTAAGCCATAGTGGTTCGAAAGGACACAGGGGGTTATTCCATTTTTTTGTATCTGTTGAGGTTTGCTTTATTCCCAAGTATGTGGGTGATTTTAGAGTAGGTTCTGTGTGATGTTGAGAAGAAGGTATATTCTTTATTGTTTGGATGGAATGCTCTATAGATGTCTGTTAAACCCAACTAGGTGTTAGTTCCATTGTTTCTTTGCTAAGTTTCTGTCTGGTGGACCTGTCCAGTGGTGAGAGTGGGGTGTTGAAGTCTCCCACTATAAGTGTGTGGAGTTTAATGTGTGATTTGAGTTGTAGTAATGTTTCTTTTATGAACATGAGTGCCTTTATATTTGGGGCATATATGTTCAAAATTGAGACTTGTTCCTGATGGATTTTTCTTATGATGAATATGAAATTACCTTCTTCATCTCTTTTGATTAATTTTAATTTGAAGTCTACTTTGTTAGATATTAGGATAGCTACACCCACTTGCTTTTTACATCCATTTGATTGTAAAGTCTTTTGCCAACGCTTAACCTTGAGGTAGCACCTGTCTTTGAAATTGAGGTGTGTTTCTTGTATGCAGCAGAAGGATGGATTCTGTCTTCATATCTATTCTGTTAGCCTGTGTCTTCTTATAGGTGAGTTAAGACCATTGATATTCAGGGATATTGATGACCATTGATTGTTGATTCTTGTTTGCTTTGGATCAGTTTGTGGTGGTGGCTTTGTGTGTGAGTTTTTCTCTTATTTCTGATTCCTGGTAAAGTTAGATTATCTATTGCCCATGCTATTTTGAGTGTAGTTAACTTCCATGCATCGGAGATTTCCTTCTAGAACTTTCTGTAGGGCTGGATGGTTTCAGTGAGGAATTCTACCAACAATTCAAGGAAGAGCTAATACTAATACTCTTCAAATTTTTCCACACAATAGAAGCAGAAGGATCACTGCCAAATTCTTTTTACGAGGCTACAATTACATTAGTACCCAAACAACAAAAAGACACAACCAAGATAGGAAATTACAGACTAATCTCCCTCATGAACATTAATGCAAAAATACTGAATAAAATACTGGCAGAACACATCAGAAAAATTATACACCATGATCAAGTAGACTTCATCCCAGGCAGGGATTGTTCAACAAATGAAAATCCATCAATGTAATCCACCATATAAACAATCTGAAAAAGGAAACCACATGATCATCTCACTAGATGCTGAAAAAGCCTTTGACAAAAATCCAGCATCCCTTCATGATAAAGGTCTTGGAGATATCTGGGATAACAGGTGATTCCTCTAAAATCAGGAACAAGACAAGGATGTCCATACTCTCCATATCTTTTCAATATTGTACTTGCAGTTCTAGCTAGAGCAATAAGACAACAAAAGGATATCAAGGGGATACAAATTGGAAAGGAAGAAGTCAAACTTTCACTATTTGCAGATGATATGGTAGTCCATTAAGCAACCCAAAGAATTCTACCAGGAAAATCCTACATCTGATAAACACATTCAGCAAAGTGGCAGGATACAAAATTAAGTTTAAAAATCGGTAATCCTACTATATATAGACAATAAAGGGGATGAGAAAAAAGAACAAAGAAACATTACCCTTTACAATAGCCACAAACACCATAAAATATCTTAGGATAACTCTAACCAAACAAGTGAAAGACCGTATCACAAACTTTGAGTCTTTAAATAAAGAAATTAAAGAAGACACCAGAAAATGGAAAGCTCTCCCATGCTTTTGGATAGTTAGGAAAAATGGCAATCTTATCAAAAGGAATCTAAATATTCAATGCAATCCCTATCAAAGTACCAGCACAATTTTTCACCAACCTCAAAAGGACAATCCTCAACTTTATATGGAAAAACAAAAGACCAAGAATAGCCAAGGCAACGCTGTACAATAAAGAAACTTCAGGAGGCATCACCATCCCTGACTTAAAGCTCTACTATAGAGCTATAGTCCTGAAAACAACTTGGTATTGGCACAAAAAGAGACAGGTAGATCAATGGAGTCATATCGAAGACCCTGATATCAACCCACACACCTTTGAACATCTGATCTTTGACACAGAAGCAAAATCTATACAATGGAAAAAAGAAAGTTTCTTCAACAAGTGGTGCTGGAGTAACTGGATGCTCGCATGTAAAAGACAACAGATAGATCCATATCTATCACCATGCACAAAACTTAAGTCCAAATCGATCAAAGACCTCAACATCAATCCAGCCACACTGAATCTCTTAGAGGAGAAAGTGGGAAGTACCCTTGAATGAATTGGTACAGGAGGCCACTTCCTGAACATAACACCAGTAACACAGACACTGAGATCCACAACTAATAAATGGGACCTCCTGAAACTGAGGAGCTTCTGCAGGGCAAAGGATTCTGTCAACAAGACAAAATGACAGCCCACAGAATGGGAAAAGATATTCACAAACCCCACATCTGACAGAGGGCTGATCTTCAAAATTTACAAAGCACTCAAGAAGCAAGTCTCCAGAACACCAAAGGATCCAATTAAAAAGTGGGCTACAGAACTAAATAGAGAATTCTCAATAGAATAGTCCAAAATGGCCAAGAGACACCTGAGAAAGTGCTCAACATCCTTAACCATTAGGGAAATGCAAATCAAAACAACTCTGAGATATCATCTCACTCCTGTCAGAATGGCTAAAATCAGAAACACTAATGACAGTTTATTCTGGAGAGGATGTGGAGAAATGGGTACACCCCTTCACTGTTAATGGGAATGCCAACTTGTGGAGCCACTTCGGAGATCCCTCAGGAAAATGGAAATCAGTCTACCATATGATTCAGCCATTCTACTCTTAGGCATATACCCAAAAGATGTACCCTCATACAATAAGGACATCTGCTCAACTATGTTCATAGCAGCATCATTTGTAACAGCCAGAACCTGGAAAGAACCTAGATGCCCCTCAAGTGAGGAGCAGATAGAGAAAATGTGGTACATTTACACAATGGAGTACTACTCAGTAGAAAACTAAAATGGCATCTTAAAATTTGCAGGCAAATGGATGGCACTAGAAGAAACCATCCTGAGTGAGGTTACCCAGTCACAAAAAGACAAGATGGTATCACTTATACATGGATTTTAGACACTGCGATCCCACAATCCAAATGCCAGATAGTCTGGGATGCAGGGAGGATCCTAAGAGAGATATGCATGGTAACCCGGAGAAGGGTTATGGGATGAGATCTCCTAATTGGATTGGGGGAGAGAAGGGGATGGTAGAAGAAGATGGGAGAAAGAGAGGGAGAAAAGAGGAGGGGAGAGGAGGACATGGGAGAGCAGAAAGATTGAGCCAGGGTAAGAATAGAGGAGAAAAGGATGGGAGATACCATAAAAGATGGAGCCATTATAAGTCAGAGGAGACATCTGGCACTAGTGAGATCTTCACAGATCTACAAGAATGAAACCAACTGGCATTAAGTCTACCTTAAATGCCCTCCCATGATAATGAGAATGATGACTACCTTATATGCCATCCTAGAATTCTCATCCAGTGACTGATGGAGGAAGAGGCAGACACCCACAGCTTTGAACCAAATTGAACTCCTGGAACCCCATTGCGAAGAGGAGTGATGACCAAAGGAATCAAGATCTGGCTGGCGAAACCCACAGAGGCAGAGAGGAAACAAGTTCTTTGCTTTTAATAAACAAATATATAATAGGTCTTTTTTCTACTTTCTGTACCTAAACAAGGGGGAACACACGGACCCCAGACTGATGACTGGGGAGCCAGCATGGGACTGATCCAGACATCCCTCCCACCGAATCTGGGTGACAAAGAGGAGGCCTTAGCAATCTGTGGAGCCTTGGAGAGTAGATCAGTATTTATTCCTGGCATACAGATGGACTCGGGGAACCCATACCACGTGGAGACATGCTCTCTCATACTGGACACATGGGGAAGAACCTAGGTCCTTCCCGAGATGATGGGACAGATTCTGAAAAATCCCTCATGGAAGCCCTTGCCCTCCCTGGGGAGTAGACAGGGGATGGAGTGGGAGTGAGACGCTGGAAGGATTGGGGGATGGGGGAGGAGGGGATGGAGAGGGTACTGAGAGTGACATGTATAATAATTTAAATAAAAAAATAAGAAAAAATTATTGACCACGATCAATTTGGCTTAATTTCAGCAATACAGATACTGGTCAGTACATGTAAATCAATAAATGTAAAACAACACAAAAAACAGATGTAAGGAGAGAAATCAATTTATTATTCAATTAATGCAGAAATGGTCATTGAAAAATTATGTCTGTTCATGATAAAAATCTTCTAGGCATTAGTGATATAGGGATTATATAAAAATGTAATAAAAGCAACAATGCAATGAACTCACAGTTTCAAGTCATGTCCACTAAAATCAGAAACAGGGCAAAGTTATCAGTTGTCTTCTACTCAATATAATGTTTGAAATCTTTGATGTAGCAATAATGTAAGTGTAGGAAATGGTGGGAGTATAAATAGGAAAAGTCAATGTAATCTTATTTGCAAATCATAGGACATAAATGTTCCAACAATTTCCATCAGAATTTCTCTATCAGATAATTATATTTATCAAAGTAGTATGGTACAGCATTAACAGACAGAAATCAGGAGCTATTCTATACAACAATAGCAAACATATAGAGAAATAAATAAGGGACATATCCCAATCAAAATAGCATAAAAAGCTCTTAAAACAAATCTAAGTGGAAAATTTTGTACAATTGTTACATTTATCAAATAACACAAAATGTCCTATACTCTGCACCAACTCTGAAGGGTACAGCACACAGAGAGGAAAACAAGGTCTTTGCTTTTAATAAACAAATATATAATAGGTCTTTTTTCTACTTTCTGTACCATTGAGCAGGGTATGGATTAATCTCCTGAATCAGTTTCCTCATCTGTCAGTAAACAATCTGTAATTCTTTATATAAGACCCTTGTATTACAACACACAAACTCTCTGTAAAGTGGGTTACTCTATTTCTACTATGTAATCTCTTCTAGAGGTCACAAAGAACTGAACAAAGCAAAGACAGGAAATGGTTGTGTAATATTATGTGGGGTTTATTTTTTCCTTCATAAGAAGTTATGTTAGCACATATGTCAAGGGTGAGCAGATCTGATATTCAGCAAAACACAATACAAATAAAGGGATAGTGCATTAAATACTAGATGGGGAAGCACAATGGTCCAGCAAGAAGGAAATGAAAAATAGAAATATGGGTGAGATGCTTTACCAAGACGTTGAATGCCAGGACAAATGTTTCAACTTAAGAATCCAATGGTATCACAGGTAATATTGAAAATATCTATATATTGCAGTGAAGTCAACTTTTCAGACTGACTAAAATCTGACTGGCACCACGAAACAAATTTTGAACCAGATGAGGAAAGGAAATTTTAGTTGTAGTACTCAGCTCATTAAAAAATTTAAGGTTTTTGAAAGAAAAGATCTCATGTAGCCCAGGCTGACTTGAAACTTGCAGCGCTCTTGGAGCGTTGATGTTTCTTACTCTTCCAAATTCAATCTGGGAAGATAAGTGCACACCATCATAGTTCGGGCTTTGTGGATCCAGGTACACACAATTCCACTCCAAAGGCTATAGCTTCTAGACTACTTCATTTTGTTACTTCTTGCTCTTTCCAAAGTCAGTTATAAAAACAACAGACATGAAAAATGGTGAAGAGAGAACGCTACTTAGGTATTATAAATTATCTTAACCTTTCCTTGTTTATAAAAACACCTAAAACTTAACTTGAAATAATTTCTTTGCATCTTTAAAGACAAAAAAATGCGGGTTCCACCAACAAGGAACTGTTGACAAACTTAGAGTTATATAAGTGATGATTTCACAGAATTTTTTTCAGAAGAATTGATCAAATAAGGTGTCTGTAACTATGACTAATCACATTATTTTTCTTTGCTTTGTGTCCGTGTTCACTTGCTGAAAACCTTTTCACTTGGCATTGTTCAATCTGGGAGTTGCAATTCCTTAGAAAAATACTGTGGAAATGTGTTGTGCTGCTTTTTGCCTATCATCCACCCTCTCCTAAGAAGATGTTGAAGAGTGTTCCTTAGGTTCTTTCAGAGCATGGGTGCCTCGAAACCCAGTCTGCCTGATTAACTCATAGCATCCATCTGTATATGTGCATTGCTTTTTTATTAATGTACTAAGTTCTGTATATCTGCTTGCTTTCTGTGTGTCCATGATGCAGAAACCCAACGTCTTAGATAGATGTAGAGAAATATGATTTACCTTTTCATATTTTGCCTTCTCCTGTACCTGGGACTTTTTTCAGGAAAATGCATATTTTATTTCTTTTATCCTAGAAAATTCTCTGGAAATATGAGCAGATGGGTCTAATAGATCAACGTGAACTATTGACTGATCTATCATTTTCATATCACCTGAAGACCTCAGAAAAAATAAAGAATTAATAATAATTATTGCTCTTAGAATTATTCCATCTCAGTAATAATGACAAGTGACACTTGGTCCTAAAAGTCTTTAGAAGGTCTTTGATTCCCAAGAACATGTTTTCAGAACTGGATAGAGAAAAGTGTGCTCTTTAGTAAGGACCTGTCTCTGAAAGCAATGTCACAACATTGTTCATCACAGGTCTCAGAAGAGTGTTCTCTCCAAATGACAGGTCATCAAGTCCTAGCATTTTCTCAATTATCTTGAAGCCTGAGATGTCTCTGTATTTTATTTTGTTTTATTGTTTGTTTTTGAGTTGAAAAATGAATTAATGCCCATGTTCCACTGGAGTTGCTTTTGTAGGAATGAAATTTTGGGCATGATGGCTCATGCTTGTTGTAATAGCAGCGCTCTAGGGGGTAAGACAGGAAGAGGATGAATGCAAGGATAGCTGGGATGGGACTTTTACCCAGAAAGATACTGTCTCAACAGACTAAGAAAAACATGCTAGGGTGAGAATGCTTTCATATTTATGACAAAAATGAAAGTGTGTTTTAGTATTTTACTGATAACTGGGCTTAACATTTAGTGACTAACTAGATTTATGCTCTGGAAAACCGATGTAAAAGTAATGAATAGTTATCTTTCCATTACATTGGACACAATAATTTAATGGCAGGTTTTCACTGAGTAGTGGAGGTTGGCATATTCACTACTGAATTTGTGGATTCTCTAGGTCTCACAAACATCTGCAGAACAAACATCACAAGAATAAAGGTCATGTAACATACCTAACTTACTGTAAAATATTATACATTAAATATTTAGAGGAAAACCAAAAAGGTTTGACCTTAGTTGGCCTTTGGTTTTACTGGACTATCCAACTGTAAACTTTAGTTCAAACTATCTAAACTGCTACACTTAATTTTCTATTCTAGTGCGTACCCGAAGTGTTTCCTTTTCTGTTCATTACCAAGTATATTTCATCAAAATTCTTCTAAAGGATGCTTCTATTACACCAGACAGAAAACAGTGCATAATACACAATTTTGATTATCAGAAAGTGGTTCAACTCCTGAATGATAACTATAACGTGAAACACAGAATATCCATAACCCTTTTATGTTTGAAATCATAAAAATAATATCTGTGTTTGGCATATCCCTAATATGAAACTATAAATATCGCCTTCCCTGGGTGAGTCTTAGAGAGATGGAGGAGCACCAAGAACTAAAAGGGCTTCTGAAAAGACTGTAGGTACACAAAGAAAGAATACTCTTCAGAGAGGCTGCCCTTATGCAGAGTCCCGAGCAAACCGGTTTCTAAAAGAATCATATTATTTTTTCAGCTACTTATCTGTAAACCCAAATACAAATCCTCCTGAGGATTTTTTATCAAGTCACTTTTATTATGCCCATAATATGGCCCTCCTGGGTTTGCTTGTAGCTCCGCTTCGTCTTATTTTCTATCAGTATTTAATCATTCATGAAAGCATCTCTCTCTTTTGGTACTGCCCAACTCTCAACCCTCATAATAGAAAGAGTGACTTTTAAAGCATTCAGCTGGGAACTCCACAAATTTCATTCACTCTCAAGACAACACCTACTCCAAGATGAGGGTTTCTTCCCATCATGAGGACAGCTCCTGCTTTCTGCTTCTGAAAGTACATTTGACTGGAAAATGATACCATGTCTTAGTTCTTGTTTGTTTTAATCCTAACTCTTTCTTACCAAAAACAAAAACAAAAACAGACTAACAAAAAACAGATCTCTGGCAAATATTCAGGTCCTGCCATCTCTCACTGAGCAAACTTTATCTTTAGTGTTTACCCGGTAATGGATACCCAAGCAAGGTCACATTTTGAGTATGGATTTCACATTTCATTGCTTTATCTTATGTATCTCAGAATGAAATTCATTGTTTATGAAACCCAGTCTGACTTTAAGAATGTAGAACTCCACTTGAATGTTATGTTGCTTATGAGCAAGACTGCTATATCCACATTATTTTATTGTCCCTTCCATCTTTTCTCAATTTCTTTCCCAACTCACTCTTTTTGCTGCTCTTGTAATGGCCATGCTCTGAAGAATTAGGTATGGAACACAGGAGAAACACCAGGATGCAAATGTAACATGAATGTAGGTAAAACTTACAGCTACAGAGTTATGTGTTTCAAGTATATGAAATATTAATAAAATTGCAAGAAGTTCATTTCATATTCATCATAAGAAAAGTCCATCAGAATGAAGTCTCAAATCTGAACATATATGCCCAAAATACAAAGGCACCCATGTTCATAAAAGAAACATTACTAAAACTCAAATCACACATTAAACCCCACACACTTAGTTGGAGACTTCAACACCCCACTCTCACCAATGGACAGGTCCACCAGACAGAAACTTAGCAAAGAAACAATGGAACCAACAGAAGTTATGACCCAATAGGGTTTAACAGACATCTATAGAACATTCCATCCAAACAAAAAAAATATACCTTCTTCTCAGCACCACATGGAACCTTCTCTAAAATCAACCACATACTTGACAATAAAGCAAACCTCAACAGATACAAAAAACTGGAATAACCCCTGTATTTTGTCGGGACCACCAGAGCTTAAAATTAGAATTCAACAACACAAATTGCATAAACCCCCACAAACTCATGGAAACTGAACAATGCTCAATTGCATCACATCTGGGTAAAGGTAGAAACCATAGACTTCCTAGAATTAAGTGAAAATGAAGGCAAAACATACCCAAACCTATGGGACACTTTGAAAGCAGTTCTAAGAGGAAATTTCAAGTTCATAGCACTAAGTGCCCACATGAAGAAACTGGAGAATTGCCACATGAGAAAATTAACAGAACACCTGAAACCTCTAGTACAAAAAGAAGTAAATTCACCCAGGAGGAGTAGACCCCAGGAAATAATCAAGTTGAGAGCTGAAATCAATAAAGTAGAAACAACGAAAACAATACTCCACTAAATTGGAAAATTTAAGGGAAATGGATGATATTCTGGGGGGATATCACTTACCAAAATTAAATCAAGAACAGATAATCAATTTAAACAGATCTATAACCGCTAAAGAAATAGCAGCAGCCATAAAACATCTTCTAACCAAAAAAATTCCTGGGACAGATGACTTTAGTGCATAATTCTATGAAAAATTCAAGGAAGAGCTAATACCAACACTCTTCAAATTGTTCCATACAATAGAAACAGAAGGATCACTGCCAAACACTTTTTATAAGGCTACAATTACCTTAATACCCAAACCCCACAAGGACACAAACAAGATACAGAATTACAGACTGATCTCCCTGATGAATATTGATGCAAAAATACTCAATAAAATGCTGGAAAATAAAATCCAAAAAACACATCAGAAAAATCATACACCATGTTCAAGTAGGCTTCATCCCAGGCAGGGATGGTTCAATATGAAAATCCATCAATGTAATCTACCATATAAACAATCTGAGAAAGAAAAACCACATGATCATCTCACTAGATGCTGAAGAAGACTTTGAAAAATCCAACACCCCTTCATGATCAAGGTCTTGTAGAGATCAGGAATAACAGGAACATACCTAAACATAATAAAAGCAATATACAGCAAACCAACAGTCAGCATCAAACTAAAAGGAGAGAAACTTAAGGTGATTCCTCTAAAATCAGGAACAAGACAAGGTTGTCCACTTTCACTATATCTCCTCAACATTGTACTTGAAGTTCTTGCTAGAGCAGTAAGACAACAAAAGGAGATAAAGAGGATACAAATTAGAAAGGAAGAAGTCAAACTTTCACTATTTGCAGATGATATGATAGTCTACATAAGTGACCCAAAGAATTCTACCAGGGAACTCCTACAGCTGACAAACAACTTCACCAAGTGGCAGGCTACAAAATTAACTAAAAAAAATCAGTAGCTCTACTATATATAGACAATAAAGGGATGAGAAAGATATCAGAGAAACATCACCATTTACAATATTCACAAACACCATAAAATATCTTGGAATAACTCTAAGCAAAAATGTGAAAGGCCTGTATAACAAGAACTTGAGTATTTAAAGAAAGAAATTAAAGAATATACCAGAAAATGGAAATATCTACTATGCTCTTGGATAGGTAGGATCAACATAGAAAAATGGCAATCTTACTAAAAGCAATCATGCAATCCCTATCAAAATACAATCACAATTTTTCACAAACATTAAAAGGGCTATACTCAACTTTATATGGAAAAATAAAAGATCCAGGATAGTCAAAACAACCCTGGACAACATAGGAACTTCAGGAGGCATCGCCTCCAATGAATTCAGGCTCTATTATAAAGCTATCATCCTGAAAACAGCTTGGTATTGGCACAAACACAGACAGGTAGACCAATGGAAATGAATCAAAGACACTGATGTTAACCCACCTACCTTTGAACACCTGATCTTTGACAAAGAAGCTAAAACTATATAGTGGAAAAAGAAAGCATCTTCAACAAATGGTGCTGGAGTAACTGGATGCTGGCATGTAAAAGACAGCAGACAGATCCATATCTATCACTATGTCCAAAACTTATCCAAATGGATCAAAGACCTCAACATAAATCCAGCCACACTGAACCTCTTAGAAGAGAAAGTGGGTGGTACCTTTGAACGAATTGGTACTGGAACATAACACCGGTAGCACAGACACTGAGATCCGATCTACAATTAATAAATGGGACTTCCTGAAACTGAGAAGCTTCTGCAAAGTAAAGGGCACTGTCAACAAGACAAACCACAGCCCACAGTATGAGAAAAAATACTCACAAACCCCACATCTGACAGAGGGCTCATCTCCAAAATTTACAAAGAACTCAAGAAGCAAGTCTCTAAAACACCAAAAGGATCCAATTAAAAAGTGGGGTACAGAATTAAATAGAAAATTCTCAATAGAGGAGTGTAAAATGCCTGAGAGACACTGGAGAAAATGCTCAACATCCTTAGCCATCAGGGAAATGCAAATCAAAACAACTCTGAGATACCATCTCACTCCTGTAAAATGACTAAAATCAAAAACACTAATGATAGTTTATGCTGGAGAGGATGTGGAGAAAAGGGAATACTCCTCTACTCCTGGTGGGAATGCCAACTTGTGCAGCCACTTTGGAGATTGGTATGGAGATTCCTCAGGAAAATGGAAATCGCTCTACCACAAAATCCGGCAATTCCACTCTTAGGCATGTACCCAAAAGATGTACACTCATACAATAAGGACATCTGCTCAACTATGTTCATAGCAGCATTATTTGTAATAGCCAGAACCTGGAAGCCACCTAGATGCCCCTCAACTGAAAAGTTGGTAGAGAAAATGTGGTACATTTACACAATGGAGTACTACTCAGCAGGGGAAAAAATGGCATCTTAAAATTTGCAGGCAAATGGATGGCACTAGAAACCATCTGAATGAGATAACTCAGTCACAAAAAGACAAACATGGTATGTACTCACTCATATATGGATTTTAGACATGGATCAGGGGGTTTCCAGCCTACAATCCCACCACCAGTGTCTGGGAAGTGGGTAGGACCCTAAGAGAGATATGCATGGTAATCCTGAGAAGGGGAATGGGACCAGATCTCCTAATTGGATTGCAAGCAGGGGGGGAGAGGAGGGGAGATAGAACCAGGAAAAAGAGAGGGGGAGAAGATGCAGGGAGAGGAAGACACTTGTGAGCAGGAAGGTTGAATCAGGGTAAGAATAGAGGAGAGAACAATGAGAGATACCATAATAGAGGGAGCCATTATAGGTTGGAGGAGAGATCTGGCACTAGTGAGATTTTAGGGATCTACAGGAATAACACCACCTGGCATTAAGGCTGCCTTAAATGCCCTCCCCTGATAATGAGATTGATGACTACTTTACATGCCATCCTAGAATTCATCCAGTGGCTGACAGAAGCAGAGGCAGCCACCCACAGCTAAAAACCAAACTGAAATTCTGGAACCCAGCTGCCAAGAGGAGTGATGAGCAACGGATTCAAGACCTGGATGGCGAAACCCACAGAGGGAGTTGACCTAAACAAGAAGGAATGTATGGACCCAAACTGATGACTGAGAGGCCAGCATGAAACTAACTCAGACCCCCCCAACCAAAACTCAGTGTCAGAGAGGAGGCCTAAGCAATCTATGGGACCTAGGACAGTAGATCAGTATTTATTCCTGTCACACAAATGGACTCTGGGATCCCATTCCACATGGAGGGATGGTCTGTCATCCTGGACATATGGGGGAGGACCTAGGCCCTGCCTGGGATGATATGACAGACTCTGAAAATTCCTCATGGAAGGCCTTACCCTCCATGGGTAGCAGAGGGGCGATGGAGTGGGATGGGTTGTTGAAGGGATTGGGGGGCCAGGGGATGAGGGAACATATCATGACCACCTCGACCAGCAAGGAAGACGCGACTCAGGAATCTTTCTCACAAGCAGTTTATTCAGGACCTTGATGAACAATGTGGAGGCAGCCGAGGGAGAAACCCCTCCTGCTCCCTAAATAGCCGAGGCCAGCCAACCCTGAACAGCCACGTGTGCACAAGCCATAGGCTCACCAGCATGCGTAAGCAATCTGATGATGATGGCGTGACCCCAGTGGGATAGGAACACACCAAATTAAGAGTTGTTTGTTACCGAGAGCACTCACCGTCAGGATGGTGGAATGCGTGAGCCGGCACCATCTTTAAGGCACCGTGTGGTGCAGCTCTCCACAGGAACGGATATAGAACTAGGAGACACATGTGTAAAAATCTAAATAAAAATTATTATTTAAAAAAAACTGCTCAATGACAAGGAGCTGACCCTTTTCTCACTCTACGTATTTTCAACGCAAACCGTGGGTGTATTTCTTTCCTTCTTTAAATTGTACCCTGGAAAGTGGTGCGTGCCAATAGAGAGATCAGAGATTTGCTCTTGTATCTTTTCTCACCAGGAATTGTAATCAGCTGTGAAGAACTAAACATGTGCATGTTTCCCAAGGCACAATTCTAAACTTGTTTATCAGGTTGGATGGAACTGTCAGAGAACAACAGTATGTGTAAGTGACAGATAATGTCCTTATCCACTGGAATCCCAGCATTAAATCCTTTACTGAGAAATGTAGGTTATGTATGAGAAGACAGAATGATACAAATTTAAAGGCTACCTAAGGTACATAATCGGTTTCTTTTTCTTCAGAAACCATAATATGACATATGTCAATCAGTAATACGAAATTGTAGCGAAAGGGGTTTTTATGTTTGGTTCATCTGTTTTCTTTTTTTATATTATTACTTAAATTAGAAACAATATTATTTTACATATCAGTCCCAGTTTCCTCTCCCTCCCATCCTTCCATGCCCCCCACCAATCCCCCATTTCGTCCCCTTTCTACTCCCCAGGGAGGATGAGGCCTTCCACAGGGGAATCATAAAAGTCTGTCACATCATTTAATTATTGCATAAGCACATATTTGCATGAAAGAAAAGAGAGAGAGAGAGGGAGGGAGAGAAAGGCAGAGGGGTGAGAGAAATCAAATAGAACAAAATTAATAAAATAATAGAAATAAAGAGGATATGTGATATTTATTTGATGTATTTTATTGATCAGATAAGTCAAAACCGGCCTAGAATAAACTAAGGTGCTCATTTAGGAAGCAAAATTTAAGAAAATCATAAAAATTAAAGATGACAATATTTTCAAGCAATATTTGAAAAGTTAATGTGAACACAAAATACCACAATGAGAACATTTTAAATATTAAGTAATTCAGATGTCTGTTAAACCCAATTGGGTCATAACTTCTGTTAGTTCCTTCGTTTCTTTGTTAAGTTTCTCCCATTATAAGTGTGTGAGGTTTTATGTGTGATTTTAGTTTTAGTAATGTTTCTTTTACAAATGTGGATGCCTTTGTATTTTGGGCATAGATGTTCAGTATTGAAACTTCATCTTGATGGATTTCTCCTGGGATGAATATGAAATGACCTCCTTCATCAATTTGATTGACTTCAGTTTAAAGTCCAATTAGTTAGATATTAGGATTGCTATTCCTGCTTGTTTCTTGGGTCCATTTGATTGGAAAATCTTTCCCCAACCTTTAATGGGGTACCTTCTATCTTTGAAATCGAGATGTGTTTTTTGTATACAGCAGAAGGATGGATTCTATTTTCATATCCATTCTGATAGCCTGTGTCTTTTTATAGGCGAATTAGGACCATTAATATTAAGGGATATTAATGACCACTGATTGTTCATTCTTGTTTGTTTTGGATTTGTTGGTGGAATTGTATGTAGATTTCTATCCTTTTTCTTTTCTATTGCCTGTGTGTTTCTGCTTGTAGTTAATTTCCTTGGGTTGGAGATTTCCTTCTAGAACTTTCCGTAGGACTGGATTAGTGGATACCTATTGTTTAAATCTGATTTTGTCATGGAATACCTTGTTTTCTCCATCTATAGTGATTGAAATCATAGCTGGATATAGTAGTCTGGGCTGGAATCTGTGGTCTCTTAGTGTTGGTTGAATATCTGTCAAGGACTTTCTGGTTTTCAGAGTTTCCATGGAGAAGTCAGGTGAAATTCTGATAGGTTTGCCTTTATATGTTACGTGGCCTTTTTTCCTTTGCTGCTCTTAATACTCTTTCTTTATTCTGTATTTTTGGGGTTTTGATTACTATATGGCAAGGGGACTTTTTTTGTAGTCCACTCTATTTGGTGTTCTGTAGGATTCTTGTACTTTCATTGGCATGCATTTCTTTAGGTTGGGAAAGTTTTTTTTCTATGATTTTGTTGAATATCATTTATGCACATTTGAGTTGGGTTTCTTCGCCTTCTTCCATATCTATTATTCTTATTTTTGGTCTTTTCATGGTATCTCATATTTCTTGGACATTTTGTGTCAGGGATTTATTGGACTTTAGATTTTCTTTGCCCCAACTGTATCTTCAATGCTTGAGATTCTCTCTTCCATCTCTTGTATCTGTTGGTTATTCTTGCATCTGTAGTCCCTGATTGTTTATCCAGCTTTCTATGTCCAGAATTCCGTCAGTTTGTGTTTTCTTTATTGTTTATATTTTAGTTTTCATGTCTAGAACTGTTTGAATTGTTTACTTCTCATGTTTGATTGTTTTTTTCTTGGCCACCCTTGCTTGCTTTAAGAAAATTGTTGATTTCTTGTTTTTTTTTCTTTCCATTTCTTTAAGAGATTTTCTCATATACTTTTTGAGGATCTCAAAACATGATGCTGGAATCACTGGATGCTGGTGTGTAGAAGACAGCAGATAGATCCATATCTATTGCCATGCACAAAACTTAAGTCCCAATGAACCAAAGACCTCAACATAAATTCAGCCACACTGAAACTCTTAGAAGAGAAAGCTGTAGATACCCTTGAACAAATTGGTACAGGAGACTGCTTCTTGAACAAAACACCAATAGCACAGACTCTGAGATTGACAATTAATAAATGGAACCTCCCAAAACTGAGAAGTTTCTATAATGCAAAGGACACAGTCAACAAGACAAAAAGGCAACCCAGAGAAAGGGAAAAGATATTCACCAACTCCACATCTGGCAGAGGGCTGATTAACAATATTTACAAAGAACTCAAGAAGTTAGTCACAAAAACACCAAATAATCAAATTTTAAAATGGGGTACAGAACTAAATAAAAAATTCTCAATAGAAGAATCTAAAATGGCTGAAAGAAACACAAGAAAGTGTTGAACATCCTTAGTTATCAGGGAAATGCAAATGAAAACAAGTCTGAGATACCATCTTATTCCTGTCAGAATGGCAAAAATCAAAAACACCAATGACAGTTTATGCTGGATAGGATGTGGAGAAAGATGAACACTACTCCACTGCTGGTGGGAATGCCAACTCATACAGCCACTTTGGAAATCAGTATGGCAGCTCTGCAGGAAAATGGGAATCGGTCTACTACAATTTCAGAAATTCCACTCCTAGGCATATATCCAAAGATGCACACTCATACAAGAAGGACATCTGTGCAACCATGTTTATAGAAACAATATTTGTGATAGCCATAATCTGGAAGCAACCTAGATGCCCCTAAGCTGAAGAATGGATAAAGAAAATGTGGTACATTTACACAATGGAGTACTACTCAGTAGAAAAAAAAATGGAATCTTGAAATTAGCAGGCAAAATAATGTAACTAGAAGAAACCGTCCTGAATGAGATAACTCAGTCACAAAAAGACAAACATGGTATGTACTCATTCATATATGGATTTTAGACATATAGCAAAAGAGTACTAGCCTACAATCCACACCACCAGAGAAGCTAGGAAACAAGGAAGATCCTAAGAGAGACATACATGTTTCCCCTGAGAAGAGGAAAGGGACAAGATCTTCTGAGCTAATTCTGAGCATTGGGGGAAAGGTAGTAGAGAGGGAGTTATGAGAAAGAGAAGGGGAGAAGAGGAGGGGAGAGGAGGATATGAGGGAGCAGGAAGATTGATTCAGGGGAAGAATAGAGGAGAGTAAGGAAAGGGATACAATAATAGAGTGAGCCATTATAGGTTTAAAGAGAAATCTGACACTAGGGAAATGTTCAGATATCTACAAAGTTGACCCCAACTAACAATCTAAGCAATAGTTGAGAGGCTACCTTAAATGCCCTTCTCCAATAATGAGATTGACATCTACCTCTACCTCATATACTATCCTAGAGTCTTCATCCAGTAGCTGATGGAAGTAGAAGCAGACACCCATGGCTAAAGACTGAACTGGAAACTGGAATACAGTTGCAGAGAGTGAGGAGTGATGGCCAAATGGGTCAAGACCAGGCTGGAGAAACCCATAGAAGCAGCTGACCAGAACAAGGGGGAGCTCATGGCCCCCAGACTGATAGCTGGGAAACCAACATAGAACTGTTCCAGACCCTCTGAACATGGATGCCATTTTGGAGGTCTGGTTAATCTATGGGACCTCTGGTAGTGGATCAGTATTTATCCCTAGTACATGAATGGACTTTGGGAGCCCACTCCACATAGAGGGATACTCTCTAAGCCTAGATATACGGGGAAAATCTAGGCCCTGCTCCAAATGATATGACAGACTTTGAAGAACCCCATGGAAGGCCTCACTCTCCATGGGGAGCAGAAAGGGAAGGGGATAGAGAGTCGGTGGTGGCAGGGTAGGAGGGGAGGGAGAGGGAACTGGAATTGATATGTAAAACAAGCTTGTTTCAAATTAAATAAAAACTAAAAATAATTAAAATAGTAATTCAGTATTAAGACACTAAGCTCTTTGCATTAATTTTCTAGATTACTATTCAGTCTGCCATGTAAAGCTGAGACCAATGTGCATTTTCTTGGTAAGAACCTGAGGCTTACAGCACTGAAGATCAGATGGCCTGACAATTCATATCCCTGCCCATAACACTGCAGATCTTGTCCACTCTTGTGCTTCAGGTCATGCATGAGGATTTAGCTTCAATCAGATGCCAGATGAGCTTCAATCAAATGCACATATGGAAAGGAACCCATCTCTGTGTTGCTGGAATTTTTAGCTGTGTGGTTGAGAAATCACCAGTCTCCCTGAAGAAAGTGGGATTTAACTCTTGTAATATTCTGAACTAGTGGCCTCCAAGCACTCTTTCTGCAAGTCGGTATTCAAGGTTCATAAAGCACTAGTCTCACCCCTAAGCACAACCAAAAGCAATAGCCCACATATCAACTAAGATAGTAGTTATTAGCTCTCTCTCTCATTAATTAAGGATCTTTAGGTTTCTCTGAATATGATCTCTTTGACCTTGTAAATCCAGTATGATCCATATCCTCCATGAAAGGTGATTGGTTACCTGAAGTTTTAGTCTTCCACATTAGACCTCTGTTAGCAGTGGAAGGCTAAACTCCATGGAACCAGTCAATCCAAAATAACTCTTACCTTCATAGAGATCTTGTATTTATACAAGGTCATGCAGCTAATGAATTTGGGAAAACAACAAATACAAGAATATCAAATTCCTTTAGTGAAGAAATTAGCTGCTTTGTAATGTTGATAGCATGTATTCTTTCATTTACTCAGATAGCATTTATTAAAAACAAGTATTTGTGCCATGACATCTGCTGTGTTCTGGAGCTGTAGCAGTGAATGAGAGAGTCATCAAATTTGCCATCACAAGACTCAGTGAAGGACAGATGCTGAAGGGTTTAAAGCAAAGTCATTTTTCCTCATGGTCACACACACTTTCTCTAGGTTTATGTTGTGTGGTGTGTTATCACTGATTATCAAATGAAGTTGGAAGTATTTTTAAACCTGAATCAAATCTAGACCACAGAGAGCAAGACTGTGTAGTTGGAAGCCCTTGGTACCTTTCCCAATAGAAGCATATAAGTCTCATTAACTTCTATCCTAGTAAATCTTATTTTTTTCTTCCTTTTTTTTAAAAATTTAAGTTAAAAACAAGCTTGCTTCACATGTCAGTCCCAGCTCCCTCTCCTTCCCCTCCTCCCCTGCCTCCCCCACAAGCACCCTCCATTCCCTCTCTCCCCTCCCCTGTCTCCCACCCAGTCTCCACTCCAATCCCGAGGGAGGGTGACACCCTCCATTGAGGATCTCCAGAGTTTTTCATTTCATTCAGGGAAGGGCCTAGGCCTTCCCCCAAGAGTTCAGGCTAAGAGACCATCCCTTGTTGTGGGATGGGCAGCCAAAGTTCATTTGTATGAGAGGGATAAATACTACCCAAGGACCCATAGATTATCTAGGCCTCCTCCCTGACTCCCATATTCAGGGGTTCTGGATCAGTCCCATGCTTTCCATGCAACCATCAATCTGGGGTCCAAGAGCTCTCCCTTGTTCAGGTCAACTGTTTCAGTGGGTTAAACCAGCCCTGTCTTAACCCCTTTGCTCCTCAGTTCTCCCTCTCTGTCACTGGATTCCAGGAGTTTGGTTCAGTGTTTAGCTGTGGGTGTCTGCCTCTGCTTTCATCAGTCTATTCTAGCAAATCTTATCTTACTTGGTTCTACAAACACACAGCTCATTGCTACTTTGAGAAATATTCTTTTTTTTTCAGGGAATGTTTGTCTCTAGAATTTCTCCCCAGGTTTACTTGTCTTTTGAGTCTCTGCTTAAATCTATCCAAGGCAAAAAGCTTTATATGACCACACTAGGTGAAACAGATGACTCCATGATCATTTGTGACTCTCTTAGTTCCTCACTGCCTCTTCTTTTCTTACTGCTGTCAACAAATTATACGAAGTTCACAAATTCAGTGTTGTACTTAACTTTCTTTAATCTCCTTTGACAGAAATTCAGGCAGGAACAGTTTTGTTTTATTTACTAATATGTCTCTGGAAATTTTCAGAGTGCTTACAAAGAATAACAGAATAATTACTTGCTGAAATATGAATTATAATACCAATAATTATACTAATAACAGCTACATTTAAACCAACATTTTATCTGTGTGAAGTCCCTCTGTAATTGTTCACTAATCACATAGAAGCTCTTTTTATAGAAAACATCTTGATTTAAACTGCGAAATAATAAATCTCCAATGATAAGAAATAGAAGTAGTATATAAACCCTGCTTCCAACTAAATCTATACCTCAGACCTACCATTTCAGTGTGCTACATGCCACAGCAGAAATGTTTCTAATACTACAAATGTTGAGACCCAGATTCATTGTGTGTCTAGGTATCAGTTAGTTCAAATGCAAACGGGATTTCCAGACCAAAAACTGAGAACTTGCAAGAAACAATCGAAAGCTGCCAATGAGATCTCACCTACTGGACTCTCTCTGGAGATTTTAAGAAGCCAAGACAAATGGTTTTGGGGTTTAAATGAAGGATTTATTTGGAGAAAACTGTTGATGAGTATGACAGTCTTTTCAAGGATCCCCCAAATAAAAGTATTTGTATGTCCTCTGTGATTTCTGGAACAACAGAGAGGACAGTAGGTAGTATCTGTCTGAAAAGTAATCATCCTAAAATGACAGAGCAAATATACACGTTTTTCTTTGACTAACTACTAAACATTTGTGTCAAAGGCTATTCCTGGCATTGTCAGAGTGAATTAAGCAGAGTAAGGACTGGATATATTAGGGGTCGTGCTAACAAAGGGGAAAGCAAGACAGAAATGGCTCAAGATTGGAGTCAACATGTCTGTTAGACACCCTTCATGGCTGATGTTTCCTTAAGAGTTGACAATACAAAGTACCCAGAAGAGAAAAAAATGAGATGTATACCCCTTTCAGAAAAAAATAAATGACAAACTGTATTTATACTAACTAGTGAGAGCTTTCAAGTTATACTTCAGTTCCTCCTTTCACTGAGAAATAGGAAAAATCATAGTGCTCGATTTACAGTAATTTGTATAGTTTTAGAAATTGTTTGCATAATTTATAGCATGGTATGAGGCAGAGTATGATCTTAATCCTGTTTCATGACATACACGCACTTGTGTATGTGTGCGAGTTCATAATCTCATAGATCAGTTGTGAGTTCAGATAAATTGTCTCACCATTTTTCTTTCTCTCAGAACTTACTTGTTAATAAGAAAGTGCTTGGACTCCAGAAATTCAAACTATGCTGCCCGAATCCTCTCCTATTGCTTGATTGTGTAAGCTGTGAAGAGTTCACAATTACAAAGTAAGTACAAAATGGATGTTATATTTAAGAGGAAATAATATGTATATATATTAAATTGCTACATCATGTTTTAGACTGACTCTAAGTTGTTTAACATCAGATTTCATAGTTGCCATTATTATATTTCTAAAAGAAATTTCCTGACCTTTGGTTTTGTTTTTCAGGAACTTTAAAGTAGATCCCTTAAATGGTGGGCAACAGCAGTTTACAATCAATGTTTTGGAGGCCCATTAATTTCTCAGGTCCATACTCACTCTTTATGTGACAGCAGATGACCTGCTTCATCCCTGGAACCTCACTTTCTTCAATTCTAAAATTTTGCTTATAAGAATTTAGTACTGATTAGTCTTCATAGTCAACTTGATTGCATTAAAAATCAGCTAGGAAGTACATTTCTGGGTGAATATTTGACGCAGTTTCCACAGAGGTATAACTACGGAGAGAAAACCCAACATGAACATGGAGGCACTATGCCATGGTCTAGAGCCCAGACTGAATAGAAAATGGAAACAGGAGAAAGGAGATTCAATATTACTTGTGACCCACTGCCTCATGCTGTTGGCATCCCAGCCTGTTTTTTTTCCTGTCATGATGGCTTCTGTGTCATGATGAACTGTAGCCTCACATAGTGCTCCAAATGTAACTCTTCTTTCCTCAGGATGCTTTGCCAGGCGTTTCATTAGAGCAAGGAAGAAAGTAATTATTCAACTTCCCTAGGTTTGTCCTCAGTTCAAGGTGATGTCTCAAGTCATTTAAAAGCTGGCATAGGTAACAGGCTCCCAAATCATCGCAGTCTTCCTTATCTATCCCTCTTACTTTCTTGTCCAGTTGAGTATGATGGGAAAAATGATTCCTTGTTTCAGCATATATGAGGTTGTAATCTAGGCTCTGGAAAAGGCATGGCCAATGAGTACTATTCAACAAATCACTTCTTCTGGGCTAACAACATGTAACAGCAAACTGCCTTATTTGGGAGGCAGGACCTTTATGATCGATGAGGCTTTTACAGTGTTCACATTGCTACTGATGATCTGCAAATGCCTTTCTTGGAATTTATTGCAAAGGAAATCCATGACCTTGCAATCCTTAAAAGAAGAGAGAAAGAAACCATCCCAGAATTATGTTGTGATTTTTGTTGTAGTTGGATTACATCCAGGGTTTTCAGTTGTTCTGAACTTTGACTTTCAGATCTTCTGTGAATTGCTAATAAGCAAGCATTACATATGATTGTTTACATGCTTTAACAGCACAGAGGTTTTAAAGAAGACAGCCAAAGAAAGTAAAGCAAGATAATACTTCATACTTTACTATGACTCCCCCATGCAAAATCTTCACAGCATCAAGAGAGACATTTTGCCAATATAAGACCCATCGTGAAGTTCTTGTGCTATGGGCTGAATTATGCTCCCCAAGAAATTTTTTCCAGACTTAATGACTAATAGTCCTATTTTTGAAGAAAGGTCTTTCAGGAAATAAGTAAGCCATATGATAGTCCAGCAGGATTGTTTGTTATAAGGCAGGGGAAAAGCAGGAGTGTTTGTGCAAAGGGAGGATGCCACCTTGGGATGCAATCAGAGGTGGTTCACTGACAACAAGGAACAACTGCATGTGTATGATAAGATACGCTTATCGGTGGCTGAATGGCAGCAAAGAGAGAGGCCTTACAACACAGCAACCTTGCTGGCACCTTAACCTTGGGCATGCATTTTCAAAATAGTTGGAAAACCATTTATCTCACATAAGGTGCCTAGTCTTCAGTATTCTGTTATGGAAACCTTAGAGTAAAGGTTTCCAATAACTTCTGAATTCATTCATAAAAAAATCTAATGTGCTATATTTAAATCTTACTATGCATATAAAATAAGTGGTATCCTTGTGACATTTACACACACACACACACACACACACACTGTTGTTATTGTTATTCATCTTCCCACTATTCTCCTGTCATTGGTCTCCTTTCATGATTAAAATAATGTTTCATTTGATTTTATGCCATCTGTAATCTATTACTATCTCTTGTTCCCTATTGCTCCTACTTAAATCTAGATTCCAACCTTCATAACAAGCTCTCTGAACCACTGTACCTGGCCTAGATTGTCTGTGTCAAACTTATCCCTGAGTCATATTCTGACTCTATTACCTCACCAGTAACTTATGAACATTGGAAAACTAATCTGTTTCACATGAAAAGTTTCTGTTATAAATAGTTTGCAAAGCTGAGTTCTCTGAACTCAAGTCTCAGTTAAAATATTTTCCATTCAGAGGCATCACATCTGACCGATTGGTCCAGCGGATTTTTCTTTACTTCATAACAACACACCTTTCTGTATCATATCATTTGCTTCTTAGTGTGTATTACCAGGCAGTGCCCTTCTTTATGTGTTTATGCTTGTCTGGGACAGGGAAGACTGTGTAGCCCATAATCTTACATCATGGTCTTTTCATCTCTGTCTTACCAGTAATGCAACAACTTTCTAGGCTACAATGTTAGTTTTTTCATTGTATGTCTCTTTTCAGTTGAATGAAAGATCCGTGAAAGCAAGTATGTGTCCATCTTCATTCCATCTCTCTTTTGAGGGTTCACCATTACCTGACACATGAGTTGTCATATTGACTACCAAGTGACTCATTTTTCTTCTTTCAGGGATTTGTTATCCATTTTATTTCCATTTCCAAACATTACCAACTCATATACCATGATAACATAAGGCTCTTAACCAATTAACATAGTCATCTGATGGGCCAGTTATATATCCTTTGAAGGTAGGCTTCCTGCACTGGAAGTTTAACCAAAAGGAAAAATATTGAAGTAATTCACATCTTGTTCAGTGCCACTCATACTGAGCTCATTATCAACAGCTTTTCATTTCACTAGCCCTCAAGGACTTAAAAGCCCATTCAATATTTTTTTTTCTTCTTGGCTTCTTAAGACAGGGTTTCTTGGTGAAACAGCCATGGATGTCCTGAAACTCACTTTGTAGAACAGGCTCGGTTGAACACATATAGATCTACCTGCCTCTGCCTCCCAGAGTTCTGGGAGCTCTTTCAGTCTTAAAAGAAACTGTAATTCATACTGGACATTCTTCACTTCTAATGGAATGCTTAAAAGTAGGTACATATAAAGAAAAGATGTTTGACCCAGTGTTCATTCTTCTGTCATTCAGGAGGTTGACATTGGAGAGTCATCATGAGTTGAGTTCAACATGAATAGCATAGCAAGTTCCAGGTATCCTGGAGTTTCATAGTGAGACTCAGTCTCAAGTCCAAAAACAAAAGAAAATGATACAAACAGAGTTAAAATATATTTATTTAGCCTATATTATTGGAAGTGAAAGATCAGATAGCCTCATGGTTGACTTTGATAATTGCCTCTTGGAGAATGTTATCATGGTTTGATGACATGTGAGAGACTGAGATGATTGTGCAAAACAGAAAGCTGGAGAGAACACACCCAGGATTTTATAAATAACTTTCATAAGAGAAGTATTTAGGATCCCACTGAACTATCACACCTTAATGTATTCCTTGGGAAGCCTCTGAGAATTAAGGTTGTAATTGCTTCTTTTTGTTTCATATTTTTCAGGTGTGTTGTTAAGTTGCTAGAATGAGATCTCTCTAGTTTTTTTTTTAATCTATGAACGTACTGCTATGACATTGCCTATTATAACCAATTTCATTGTGTCACAAAAACTTAGGTATGCTATGGGTTCATTTACATTGAATTCTAGAAAGTCTTTAATTTCTTTCTTTACCCATTTTTCATTCAGTGGAGAGTTGTTCAGTTTACATAACTGCAGTGGTATTTTAAGAAAATGGCCACTAAAAGGAGTGACAATGAATGTGAGATGTGGCCTTTTTGGAGTAAATGTTGTCTTGTTGGATGATGTATGTCACTGTGGAGGTGGCCTTTGAGGTATTATACATGCTCAAGCCTTGTCCAGTGATACAGTTCACTTCCTGTTGCCTACAAGATGTAGAATTCTCCACTACCTCTCTAGCATCATGAATGCCTGCATGCCACCATGTCCCTTCATAAGGAAAATGGACTGAACCTCTGAACTGTAAGTGAAATACCATGGTTAAATGTTTTCTTTATAAGAGTTGCTGTGATATGATCATGGTGCTCTTCACAGTAATAGAAACCCTAACTGAGATAGAAGTTGATACCAATGACTCAGGTACTGTTGTGATAGGTCTGACTATGTTTTTGTTTGGAAGAATTTGGGCTTTGGTACTTTGGGTTAGGAAAGCAGTGGAATGC
This sequence comes from Mesocricetus auratus, assembly GCF_017639785.1. Lineage (NCBI taxonomy): Eukaryota > Metazoa > Chordata > Mammalia > Rodentia > Cricetidae > Mesocricetus > Mesocricetus auratus. Next base: position 11,623,425 of record NW_024429182.1, read on the forward strand.
CTGAAGCATTTCTTTATTTTTTCCATATTTTTTATTTAAATTTTTATGCATGTCACTTTCAGTTCCCTCTCCCTCCCCTCTTTCGCTACCCCCCAACCCTCCCAACCCCTCATCCACACTCCATCCCCCCTCTGCTCCCCAGGGAGGGCAAGGGCTTCCATGAAAGTGATGACTAAAGGAACCAAGATTGGGCTGGTGAAACCCACAGAGGCAGCTGACCTAAACAAGGGGGAACACGTGGGCCCCAGACTGATGACTGAGGAGCCAGCATGGGACTGATCCAGACATCCAGTCCATGGAACCTGGGTGACAGAGAGGAGGCCTTGTCAACCTGTGGGACCTTAGAGAGTAGAGCAGTATTTATTCTTGACATACAGAGGGACTCTGGGAACCCATACTGCATGGAGGGATGCTCTGTCAGTCTGGACACATGGGGAAGAACCTAGGCCCTTCCCGGGATGATGTGCCTAAAGCATTTCTTAATGGACCATGCTAGTAGGAAGATGAAATACAGTGGTGCTGAGTGTGATTTGAACTCTGGGTGCCTGGCTCAAGACGTTTCATAGGAGAAGAATATTAGTGTGTGGCATAGAGACCATTCTTGTGACATTTTGGTGATGAAGATGGCTAATTTTTGCCCTTGTCCAAAGAGTGTCCCTGAGTCTAAAGTGAGGAGACTTGGAGTAATTCCCTTGGCAGAGGAAATCTCAAAACATCCTCATATAGAATCTGTCATGTGGCTATTAGTGCTAACTCTAATTAAGATTCATAATAAAAGGAGCAAACTGAGGATAGTAAGTTATAAAATGTACAATTTGAGGAGAAAAGGAGCAACAGGATAGAGGAATGGACCTACGTCTTGTGTTCATGGAGACAAAGAGGTTAAGAAATGGAATAAAATAAGTGATGACCTCAGGGAAAGATCCTACCTAGCTAAGTTTCCAACTTAGGAAAAGGAATAAAAGAAAAGAAAGCTTACATCTGAGTGTGGTGGTGCCCACCTTTAATCTAGTCCTAGCACTCAGTAGGCAGAGCCAGGTGGATTTCTGAGTTTGAGGTCAACCTGGTCTACAGAGCAAGTTCCATAACAGCCAAGAGGAGTCCATGAAGAAAACCATGGAAAACAGAAAGTTGGTGAAGATGTAATTGAATGGGGGGAGAGGGGAGGCTGTTCAAGCCCTAGTAAGTGACAGAAATTAGCTGCTTCTGTCACATAGTTCTAGGTTCAGAGTCAAGGATTGACTAAAGAAAGCCACTGAAGCCAGGCATGTGTCAGGGTTGTCCCTGAAAGAAGGTCTAGAGAAGCTACTATGTGAAGCTCCAAAGCTGAAGCCTGGATTGACTGCCTTGGAGGTCAATGCATTTAACACCAAATCAAATTTCTAATCCTTCTTTCTTTGTTTTAAAATGCATGAGTCTTTTACCAAACTCTTTATCTCCCTCTCTTCTTACAAACTATTCAGATTCAAGCCTACTGAGTGATGTCACATGAGGTTACTTATCACCTTTAATTGCAGTGTTTACACAGGAAATACTATCCAGCTTTCAAGAAGGAATCTCTTCCTTTAATTCATCTTGCTGAGCCCAAGCTCAGCTTCACTATGAATTGTAGGGAGGATGATCAAAATTCAGTGAAATGTAGATTATTTGCAGAGAACAGTCAGCCAATCAGACCTCTTTGGAAAACACAATTTCTTCACAAATATTCTGCCTACTTATTCTTCGCCCTACTTTATTAAAATGGCTCAACAGCTTAGAATAACTGAACATTTTCCACTATCAATATCCAGTTCATAAATTCAGTATTCATCAGAAGATTATATTACTATATATTATACTGTTATAATTGAGTTATGTAGTTCTTCCTTCCCCCACCCAAACTATGTGTAAGGCCAACAGGCTACTTGAGTTCAAAGAATTCTCAGCACACAAATGGCTTGTCAGCTCATTGAATAGTCCTAATGAACATTAGTAGGTGTAAGTGAAATGCATCCCTCTATCGATCCCATTTGACTTATCTCCTTTACCTAAGGATATAGAACTTTGTCTCTATTTGACTTCAAACTTTATTTCATGAAACAGAAGGACTTGCCCCCCCTCTGTCTCTCTCTCTATGTCTGTGTGTGTGTGTGTGTGTGTGTGTGTGTGTGTTTTATCTCATAATAAAGCAATATAAAGACTGGAAACAAACAGGACATCCTGCAGCTTTAACATGAGAAATCACAATGACATCTGACCAATGCAGGACAGCTGGCAAGCTGATGTATAAGTGTGAAAAGAAATGAAAAACAGAAAAATAAGATTTTTTAAAATTGTAAGTACATTGGAAGTTAAATATATTACATGTGAGTATATAATCCTGGCAGGGATCTCTGATGGGAGGGGTATAATCATTTTGTCCCACCAACCTTTAGAAACTGTTTTCTGGGAATTGGGAGGTTTGGGTCTCTTTTCTCCTATTAAATGGAACATTGTTGCAGTATTGCAGCAACACTAAAACCTAATAATAAAATGTTTTCTAATTGTAAATATACTATCTATTTTGACAGACTTACAGAAACAAACCAGCATTGATGTTTGTTCTGGCATTTACTTCTACTTATACAATTTTATTTTTCAAGCCAGTACCTGGTAACATTCAGTCTCACTTATTAAAATAGACGGCAAGAATGGTAAAGGATTTGCATCTTCTGTGTTTATAAAAAAGGGAAAATGCTAATTAAGAAAAAGTCTAATATGTATACCACCATATGCAATGGTTTGCTCATTTAAATGCATGAAATGCAGGCTAAAGCTGGCAACTGAATTATCTGTTGTTTTCATGATCATTTATAGCAATGTTATTATTCACTTTTAAATTCTTAATAAGAAAGATGAAAGCTCAGCATCCTCTCATTTCTATAATTCTCTTTCAATGTGTTCTCTGTGTTATGTGACATATTCTCCCCAGGGAATGAGAATAGATTTCAAACCACCTTAGCTTATGTATTTCACCTACAACTACTGAAAATTTATATAGAAGGATATATAGTAGTTTGTGTTAGGGTACTTAGAAAATAAAAAGAATTAGCCTTGCTCTGATGTACCTACTTTTAGAATAATTTTAAAGTAATCCTTAATTTTACAGTTAGACTATGTTTTCCTCCACATGGGTTTCACAATTTTATAATAAGTGAATATAGTATTTTTAATAAAATGGGATCTGTATTCTCAGTACTAACAAGTCCTTACTTTGTTCATTTGCTACATATTTAGATAGTTCTTCCTGGCCTTTCTTGTTAAAAACAGTAATCTCCTGATGCTTTTCTAGAATGCAGCAGCAAGCTGGGACTCTTGGTTCTTGGAATTGTAATTTAACTCCTAAAGAGTTTGGTGCTTATTTGTTTTTATAATAATAGTTGTGCCTATGAGAAAAGTCTATTTCTATCTTTGTAATTCCTCTAACATGTAATATTTATTTCAGCTATTCTATTTCATACTTTTCTAAGCATGTGAAAGCCCAAAAGGAAAGAAACGGAACATTGAAAACAATGGGGGGCCATGAGTTTAAGCAAGAGAATATTTACAAATTGAGGTAATCCACCAGAAGCTGAAGCAGCTGTGATGTTTATATAAGTCCCTATTATCTTTGTTATAGTAGGAGAAAATATTGGAGACAGTAACTGCAATGGTTTGAAAGAAAATGACCCCCAAAGGGAACAGCGCTATTAGGAGGTCTGGCTTTGTTGAAATGGGTGGAGTCTTGTCGGAGGAAGTGTGTCACTATGGGGGTGGGCTTTAAGGTTTCATACATGCTCAAGCCACACCTAGTGGGGCATAACACTTCCTGTTGCCTGCAAGCCAAAATGTAGGACACTTGGCTATTTCATCACCACCATATCTGCCTGAATGCCACCATGTCATACCGTGATGATAATCTATTAACCCTCTGAAAATATAAGCCACCCCAATTAAATGTTCTTTATTTCTGAGATAGATTTTCTCTGTGACTTTTTGGAGGCTGTCCTGGAACTAGCTCTTGTAGACCCGGTTGATCTCAAAACTCACAGGGATCTATTTGCCTCTGCTTCTGCCTCTGCCTCTGCCTCTAGTGCTGGGATTAAAGGCATGTACCACCAACACGCAGCAAGTTTTTCCTTTTTAAGAGTTGCTGTGGTCTCTTCACAGTATTAGAAAGGCTGGCTAAAACAATAACTGAACTTGACCAAAGTGTAACTCTGGAAGATTGACACTTGATGCTAGCTTGGCTTTGGGGATATGATTGCAAGATCACCTATTTGTAGCCTAACAAAGAATTTATAAAGGAAAAATCTGGTTTCTTCCCTTTGCAACTACCTCCTTAAGGTATCTTCCATTTACCAAACAGGAGGATGTTTAGTCCTGATGAACAAAATTCCTTGCAGGTGCCACAGTGGGAAAAAATGTAGAAGGTTAACCCAAAGTGAGACTCACCACACTTTTGAGATAATAGTAGCCAGTCTAATGCCCACAGTGACCATATAATATGGGGCTCTTATCATGTGCTGTAGGTGAGGATGCTGATTCAGATAGCATGCCTTTGGATAAGAGGATCAGCAGAGGCAAGATTTGCAATCACATAGTCTATTCACAAACTGTGCTCCAAATAGCAGAATATCTTTTACTTCTGTTGTGTTATAATCAAACATCAGGCAAGCAACTGAAGAAGTGTATTTTGGCTCATGTTTTGATACGATACAGTCCATCATGACAAAGGAGAAATAACAGCTGGTGCCTCTGTGGTAATGAAAGTGTTTGGCAGCTGCTTACTCCTATCTCAGGTGACCAAAAGGGATAGAGAATACAGGAAGTGAAACAAGGCAATAACTCTCACAGCTGGCTCATAGGGAGGCATCCCTTCCAGCTGGATTTCACCTCCCAAAGTTTCCATAACCTTCCAAATGTCACCATCTCTTGAGGGCCAGCAGTTCAACATATAAGCCCAGAGAGACATTTTATGTTTAAAACATGGCACCATGTTTCAAGGAAGCTTACCAGGCAGGAAGAGGCTTGGTTGTATGTTTCTTTGCCTTTTTTACTCTGTTTATTACATACATTTGCAACCATACCAGATATGATGATGTATAAATTTAAATTATTACTTTTTAAAAATCTCATGAATTTTATAGATGTCCAATGCTATATTGAGATTTTTTCTAACTTTTAATAATAAATTTCTGTGCCTTTTACATTAATGAACACAAAATACTATCACTGATGTCCCATGATCCATTCATAATGTACCCTACCAGTTTGATTCTTGTTATTTTTTCACTTTAATTGAAGAAAAGGGGCTAAGGATAATATGTTTCTCAACCAACTATTCAGAATTCACTAACTTACCTAAATAGAATATTGGCATTTGCTTCTATTTTCAGGCACTATAAAGATTACTATTTCCATTTTCCTATTATAAATCTTTAAAAATGTCCTGAATTTTTTCATTGATTCCATTTATAATAGAACAGTTTATTTCTGCTTTATATCATCTATTTGGCTCAAACACTATAAATAAAAGAAGGTCCATAAGTTTCTAAGTGTGTTACAGATAAATTTTGTAATTTCTAATTTTAAAGACAAACAAGTGAACAAAACATTAAAGATAACATTTAGTCTAGCTATCCTTAATATTTTTGTGCATTTATTGGTTGATGTGTGGCAAAGATATTAGGTGTTGTCAACCTAAATTGCAAATCACAATAATGCAATTAACTAGATTGCATTTAACGTCGTCAGATCCTACTTTGGAAAGGAGCTATATATTACACTCATCATAGATTTGAACACAAATATTTATATGGACTAAGAAGGTATAACATAAAATTGAAAGACTATGGCCCTTTTATCCAAAAACATCTAAAATTTGAGCATTTTCTTTTCAATATAATTGCTTTTTCTGAAAATATTTGATTCAATATGCTATTTACTTTAGATATATTTGTTACTTTTTATTAGTTTGCATGCATGTATGTATATCATATATGTGCAGTGTTCACAGAGAGGAGAAGAAGACATCAGATCCCCTATAATTGGATTAACAGAGTCAGTGCTATCATGTGGATGCCTGGAATTAAACTCAAGTCTTCTGCAAGTCCAACAAGTGCTCTTAACCATTGAACCAATTCTCCAGCCTCATAAGAGCTAATTTAAGTTGAATCTTTATCATGATGGGAATTTTAGAATTATGATAGTTACTGTTCTATACTATTGCTGTGAAGAGATATCAGGATATATATGACAGCAGGCAGGCAGACATGGAGGCAGCAGGCAGCAGGAGCCAGAGCAGTTGCTGAGAGCTTATATCTATCTGATCCACAAGCAGAAGGCTGGGAGAAAGAGAAGCAGCCCAGTGAGTGATTTCAAAATCTCAAAGCCCATCCACAGTGACACACATCCTCCAACAAGACCACACCTCTGAATTCTTCCCAAAGAGTTCCACTACCTAGTGACTAAGCATTCACACAGGAGTTCATGGGTGCCATTTTCATTCAAACAACCATATCTCCTGGTTGAAACATAGTAGTAATTCACAGAAAAATTTGGGGACAATATATGGGGAAAATAACTGTGTACTGAATGTATGATACACTAGATATTTTCAAATATTAGTGGATAAATTTCACTGGAGAATTAGTACATGGATTGAAAATATGTATTATATTTCTTAGTCAGTTAATAAACACAGAAATCACTAGATAGTCAAGAAATAGAGGCTTAGTGGGTGAAAATAGTCATTCACCAATACGACTAACAGATGTTGAAGCTTTAAATGAAACAGGAGTTGTTGAATGCCAAAACTTCTGATCACAACCAATTCATATCCTTACCTCAAGCTTTATCACAAGATCACCATCTAAGTGTCCCTACTCCCATGCTGGGTGTATTAGAGACTAAAAGAAATTACATGACTCACTCACGTGTATGAGTTGAAAAGGGAAGAACTGGAATTGGAAGCCATTAGTGGGATTCTAGTGCCACCTGTAATAAGAAACCCACAAAGGGAGCTATTGTATTGCTTCATCTCATATAATGGGGTTCCTTGGAGCAGGTTATTTCATTGTGTTCATCCAAAGAATGCATAACAGTTTAAGGATAATGTGAAATCCTTCCACTTCTGGTAGACCAAAAGGTGGTCTCAAGGGTATCAGTTGAGGGAATGACCCCTTACTGGGAGAGCGTGTTTCATTTCTTGCTCCCTAACTGATTATCTTTGCAATTTTTCATACCAAGCCTATCAATTTAATTTTCAGATTAGTTATTGATTCAGATTATAAAATTTTTCTTCTAAGATATAAAATTCACACCTTTCAGGAACTTCTCAGTGGGTAAAAAGCAAAAACTCTGACAGCATTAAAATGGGGGAAAATGTCTTCTGTAGAGAGTTCCTATATCTCAAAATATCCATTATGGAAAGATGACTCTGGAATTACTGTATGAAGTATCTCATGGATAGGCTGAATCTGATTTTTTTCTTTTCTTTCTTTTTTTTTTAGCTCTCTCATATAATACATTCCTTCTCTCCTCCTAGTTCCCCTTTCCTTCAGATTCACTCCTCCTTTCCCTTTGGAAAAGGGCAGGCCTCCAAGAGATAAATATTAAACATGACATATCAAGTTATAATAAGATTATACACATCCCCTTGTATTAAGGCTGCACAAGGCAACCCAGTAGGATGAAAATGATCCAAAAACCAGGCAAAAGAGTCAGAGACAGATTCATCTCCTACTGTCAGTATTTCTATAGAAAGACCAAGCTACACAACCATAACATACATGCAGAAGACCATGACCAAACCCACGTAGGCTTCCTGATTGTTGGTTCAGACTCTATGAGACCCTATGAGTTATGGCTAATTAATTCCGTGGGACTTTTTCTTGTGGTGGCCTTGACCTATCTGGCTACTACAGTCTTCCCTTCACTTCTTTCACAGGATTGGCTGATCTCCATCTACTGTTTGGCTGTGGGTCTTTGCATCTGCTCCCATCAATTGCTGCGAGAAGTCTCTCTGACAATAATTATGCTAGGCTCTGGTCTACAAGTATAGTAGAGTATCACTAGTAATTTATTTATTTTTCAGATCATGTTTGGTTCTATCCCAGGTCACTAGGCTATCCAGCCTCTGGTTTCTGGCCCTCCTTCTTGTGGCATGGGTCTCAAGTTTGGCTCATTTGTTAACCCCTTACTCAAGTTCTGCTCTACCTTTATGATGGGGAATATCCTTCTATATGTATGTTTCTCTTATTGTTTGATGAATAACTTTCTGTTTGGCCAGTGAGACAGGAAGATAGGCAGGATGAGAAGACAAGGAGAAATCTGGGCAGAGAGAGTATGCCAAAAACAATTGTCAAGTAGTAGAAAAAGTAGTAGAAGATCAAGACATTCTCAGGTAAGCCAAGACCATGTGGAAAAACATAGATTACCAGAAATGAATTAATATTTAAGACATAGCTAGCTAGTAAGAGGCCCTAGTCATTGGCCAACAGTTTTATAAATAATACAGTGTCTGCGTGTTTATTTGGGCTTGAGAAGGGCAGTGGCACTTAGAGGGACAAGAAAAAAATCCAGAAATAACTTTACCCCAGTACATCTTTCTGGAAGGACAAATTGTAAGTCAAAGGTTTTGTGCCTAGGTTAATATCACAGTTCCTCCACTGGAAACCTAGCCTGAATCCAGAAGATGACTGGTTTAGGTGCCATATCCCCCATAACTAGGAATCTTCCCTAGAGTCATCATCATAGATTCCCGGGAATTTCCATTTCACTAGGTTTCTACATTGTCTTCCAATTCCTTCCCAGTTCCAGGCATCTCTCCTTGTACTTGTTCAGTCCACCACCTACCTGAAACTTCCTGTTCACACACCCACCTATCCCCAGTCCATCCTTGAAATCTGTTCTATTTCCCCTTCCCAGAGAGATCCACTTGCTCCCTACCACCAACACACAAACACTTGAGTCATCCTTGTTATTTAGTCTCTCCAGGTCGGTGGATTGTAGCATGATTGTCTTTCATTTTATACCTAATGTCCACATAAAAGTTGGTACATGCCATGTTTTCTTTCTCAGTCTGGGTTACCTCACTTGGAATGATTTTCTCTAGTTCCTTCATTTGCCTATAAATTTCATGCTATTTTTAAATAGCTGAGTAATACTCCATTGTGTAAATGTATCACATATTTTTATCTTATTTTATTTTTTCCAGTTTGCAGTTAAGGGACAGCTAGGTTGTTTCTAATTTCTGGCTATTGTAAATAAAACTACATTGAGCATGATGATTGTGGTATGATTGAGTGTCCTTTGGGTATATGCCCAGGAGTGGTATAGCTGGGTGTTGATTTACATTGATTCCCAATTTTTGAGAAACTGGGTTAAGCTGAATCTTGAAGCTAAACCCCAATTCTCTACTGTGAATCTCAGTCACAGATATACTTAGATTCTATAATTTGATTGGTTAGTCTCTTCCTATGTCTGTCTTCTATTACTGATAAGTATTTTCCAAATGCACAGAATTTGTGTTTGAAAGTAGCAGACACAAATAACTTTTATCTCTCTGGCTTCAGACTATTGGGTAAACATGGGTAGATAGGCTGGTCAGGGTTTGTAAGGCTGTCAACGTGTTCCCAAAACCCATGTTAGTTACAGGCAGCCTTGGAGGAAAAAAAATTTCCCTTTGCAGCACACTCTGTTTGTTGGCAGAATTCATTTGTTTGATGGTGAGGGTGTATTTCCCTGGCATCTTTTTTTGTTTGTTTGTTTGTTTTGTTTTTTTTTTTTTGTTTTTACGAGACAGGGTTTCTCTGTATTGTTTTTTTGTTTGTTTTATTTTTATATCATTTTTATTTTAATTTTAAATAGCTTGTTTTACATGTCAATCCCAGTTCCCTCTCCCTCCCCTCCTCCCGCACTCCTCTTCCCACCCAGCCTCCCACCCTATTGCCAATTCCTTCCACATAGGGGATATCTAGAGTCTGTCTTTTCACTCTGGGTAGGGTCCAGGCATTCCCCTAAGAGTCCAGGCTGAGAGAGCATCCCTCTTTGTGCTATGGGCACACGATGCCTGTTTGTATTCCAGGGATAGACACTGATCCACTGCTCAAGGCCCTATAGGTTGCCCAGGCCTTTTCACTGACACTCACATTTGGGGGGGGCTCCAGATCAGTCCCATGCTGGCCTCCCCGCTGTCAGTCTGGGGTCCAAGAGCTCTCCCCTGTTCAGATCAGCTGTCTCTGCTGGTTTTGCCAGCCCATTCTTTGCCAATTTGCTCATCACTCCTCTCTTTCTGCCACTGGGTTCCTTGGGTTCAGTTCAGTGTTTAATTGTGTGTTTGCCTCTGCTTCCATCAGTCACTGGATGAAGGTTCCCAGATGGTTATAGACATCAAGTTCATTATCAGGAATGGGCATTTGAGGTGGTCTCTCCACTATTACTTAGCTTGCCAATTGGTGTTATCCCTTTAGATCACTAGAGGTCACTCTGGTGCCTGATCTGTCTTCTAACCTATGATTCCCTCTTCCCCCTACTCTATCCCCACCCACTCAACTTCCTGTTCCCCCATGACCTACTCTCTCTTTCTCTTCTCCCCCTCTCTTCTTCCCAGCTCCCACTCCCCCTCACCCCTCACTGTGTTCCCCATCCATTCAGAGGATCTTGTCTCAATCCTCTTCTCTTGGGTGCTATGCATATATGCATATCTTTTAGGTTCTTTCCTGTTTCCCAGACTCTCTATCAGTGGAAGTGCAGACTGGCACTATCCTGATCCATGACTAGAAACCATGTATGAGTGAGTACATACCATGTTTGTCTTTTTTGCGACTGGGTTACCTCACTCAGGATGGCTTCCTCCAGTGCCATCCATTTACCTGAGAATTTCAAGATTCCATTGTTTTTTTTTTTCTGCTGAGTAATACTCCATTGTGTAAATGTACCACATTTTCTCCACCCACTCTTCAGTTGAGGGGTATCTAGGTTGCTTCCAGGTTCTGGCTATTACAAATAATGCTGCTATGAACATAGTGGAGCAGATGCCCTTGTTGTATGAATTTGCCTCATTTGGATATATGCCCAAGAGTGCAATTCCTGGGTCTTGCGGTAGATTAATTCCCATTTTCCTGAGGAATCTCCACACTGATTTCCAAAGAGGCTGTACAAGTTGGCACTCCCACCAGCAGTGGAGTAGAGTTCCCCTCTCTCCATATCCTCTCCAACATAAATTGTCTACAGTGTTTTTGATTTTAGCCATTCTGACAGGAGTAAGATGGTATCTCAGAGTTGTTTTGATTTGCATTTCCCTGATGGCTAAGGATGTTGAGCACTTTCTTAAGTGTCTCGGCCATTTTAGCCTCCTCTGTTGAGAATGCTCTATTTAGATCTGTACCCCACCTTTTAATTGGATCCTTTGGTGTTTTGGAGACTTGTTTCTTGAGTTCTTTGTAAATTTTGGAGATTAGCCCTCTATCAGATGTGGGGTTAGTGAATATCTTTTCCCATTCTGTGGCCTGCCTTTTTGACTTTTTGACTGTGTCCTTTGCCTTACAGAAGCTTTTTAGTTTCAGAAGGTCCCATTTGTTAATTGTCGAACTCAGTGCCTGTGCCACTGGTGTTATGTTTGGGAAGTGGTCTCCTGTACCAACTAATTGAAGAGTATCTCCCACTTTCTCTTCTAAAAGTTTCAGTGTGGCTGGATTTATGTTGAGATCTTTGATCCATTTGGAATTAAGTTTTGTACAAGGCGATAAACATGGATCTATCTACAGTCTTCTGCATATCAGTACCCAATTATGCCAGCACCATTTGTTGAAGATGCTTTCTTTTTTCCATTGTACAGTTTTAGCTTCTTTGTCAAAAATCAAGTGTTCATAGGTGTGTGGGTTAAAATTAGGGTTTTCAATTCATTTCCATTGGTCTACCTGCCTATTTTTGTGCCAATACCAAGCTGTTTTCAGGACTATAGCTCTATAATAGAGCTTGAAGTCAGGTATGGTGATGCCTCCTGAAGTTCCTTTATTGTATAGGGTTGTTTTGGCTATCCTGGGCCTTTTGTTTTTCCATATAAAGTTGATTCATGTTTTTTCCAGGTCCTTGAAGAATTGTGAAGGAATTTTGATAGGGATTGCATTGAATCTGTAGACTGCTTTTGGCAAGATTGCCATTTTTATTATGTTGATCCTACCAATCCAAGAGCATGGGAGATCTTTCCATTTTCTGGTATCCTCTTTGATTTCTTTCTTTAAAGACACAAAGTTCTTGATATACAGGTTTTTCACTTCCTTGGTTAACATTATCCCCAGATATTTGATGCTGTTTTTGGCTATTGTAAAGGGTGATGTTTCTCTGATTTCTTTCTCAGTCACTTCATCATCTGTATATAATAGGGCCACTGATTTTTTTGAGTTTACCTTGTATCCTGCCACATTGCTGAGGGTGTTTATCAGCTCTAGGAGTTCCCTTGCGGAGTTTTTTGGGTCACTTATGTAAACAATCATATCATCTGCAAATAGTGAAAGTTTGACTTCTTCTTTTCCTATTTGTATCCCCTTTATCTCCTTTTGTTGTCTTATTGCTGTAGCTAGAACTTCAAGTACAATATTGAAGAGATATGGAGAGAGTGGACAGCCTTGTCTTGTTCCTGATTTTAGAGGAATTGCTTTGAGTTTCTCTCCATTTAGTTTGATATTAGCTGTTGGTTTACTGTATATTGCTTTTCTTATATTCAGATATGTTCCTGTTATCCCTGATCTCTCTAGGACCTTTATCATGAAGGGGTGCTGGATTTTGTCAAAGGCTTTTTCAGCATCTAGTGAGATGATCATGTGGTTTTTCTTTCACAGTTTGTTTATATGGTGGATTACATTGATAGATTTACTAATGTTGAACCATCCCTGCATTCCTGGGATGAAGCCTACTTGATCATGGTGGATGATTTTTCTGATGTATTCTTGAATCCGGTTTGCGAGTATTTTATTGAGTATTTTTGCATCGATGTTCATGAGGGAAATTGGTCTATAGTTCTCTTTCTTAGTTGTGTCTTTGTGTGGCTTGGGTATCAAGGTAATTGTAGCCTCGTAAAAAGAGTTTGTCAGTGAGCCTCCTGCTTCTATTGTGTGGAATACTTTGAGGAGTACTGGAATTAGCTCTTCTTTGAATTTCTGGTAGAATTCTGCACTGAAGCCATCTGGGCCTGGGCTTTTTATGTTTGGGAGACTTTTGATGACTGCTTCTATTTCATTACGGGTTATAGGTCTGTTTAGATTGTTTATCTGCTCTTGATTTAGTTTTGACAAGTGATATCTATCCAGGAAATTGTCCATTTCCTTTATATTTTCAAATTTTGTGGAGTACAGATTTTCAAAGTATGCCCTGATGATTCTCTGGATTTCCTAAGAGTCCGTTGTTATGTCCCCTTTTTCATTCCTGATTTTGTTAATCAGCATGCTCTCTCTCTGTCTTTTGGTTAGTTTGGACAGTGGTTTGTCTATTTTGTTGATTTTCTCAAAGAACCAACTCTTCGTTTCATTGATTCTTCTCAGTGTTTTCCTGGTTTCTACTTGATTGAATTCAGCCCTCAATTTGATTATTTCCTGGCGTCTGCTCCTCCTGGGTGAGTTTGCTTATTTTTGTTCTAGAACATTCAGCTGTGCTATTAATTCTCTAGTATGACTGTTCTCCAGTTTTTTCATGTGGGCACTTAGTGCTATAAACTTTCCTGTCAGCACTGCTTTCAAAGTGTCCCATAAGTTTGTGTATGTTGTGTCTTCATTCTCATTGAAATTGAGGAAGTCTTTAATTTCTTTTTTTATTTCTTCCTTTACCCAGGGATGGTGCAATTGTGCACTGTTCAATCTCCATGAGTTTGTAGAGTTTCTGCGATTTGTGTTATTGTTGAATTCTAATTTTAATGCATGGTGGTCTGATAAGATACAGGGGGTTATTCCAATTTTTTGTATCTGTGAAGATTAGCAATGTTTCCTATTATGTGGTCAATTTTAGAGAAGGTTCCATGTGGTGCCGAGAAGAAGGTATATCCCTTTGTATTTGGGTGGAATGTTCTATAGATGTCTGTTAAACCCTGTTGGGTCATATCTTCTATTAGTTCTTTTGTTTCTTTGTTAAGTTTCTGTCTGGAGGTCCTGTCTAGCAGTGAGAGCGGAGTGTTGAAGTCTCCTACTATTAGTGTATGAGATTTTATGTGCATTTTGAGCTTTAGTAGTGTTTCTTTCATGAATGTAGGTACCTTTGTATTTGGGGCATAGATGTTTAAAATTGAGACTTCATCTTGATATACTTTTCCTTTGATGAATATGAAGTGTCCTTCTTCATCTCTTTTGATTGATTTTAATTGGAAGTCTAGTTTGTTAGATATTAGGATTGCTACACCCGCTTGTTTCTTGGGACCATTTGATTGGAAGATCTTTTCCCAACCCTTTACTCTGTGGTAACGTCTGTCTTTGATGTTGAGATGTGTTTCTTGTATGCAGCAGAAGGAAGGGTTCTGTCTTCATATCCATTCTGCTAGTCTGTGTCTTTTTATAGGCAAGTTGAGGCCATTGACATTGAGGGATAGTAATGACCATTGATTGATGATTCTTGTTTGTGCTTGATTTATTGTTAGTGAAGTTATTTTGTGTAGTTTCTCCTCCCTTTTTCTTTTGGTGTTTTGTAGAGTGGGATTATATCTTGCCTGTGTCTTTGTGAATGTAGTTATTTTCCTTGGATCTAGGTTTTCCTTCTAGCACTTTCTGTAGGGCTGGATTCATGGATACGTATTGTTTAAATCTGGTTTTGTCATGGAATATTTTGTTTTCTCCATCTATGGTAATTGAGAGCTTTGCTGGATATAATAGTCTGGGCTGGCATCCTTGTTCCCTTAGCATTTGTAGGACATCTGCCCATGATCTTCTGGCTTTCTTCATTTCGATTGAGAATCAGGTGTAATTCGGATAGGTCTGCCTTTGTATGTTACTTGGCCTTTTTCTTTAGCTGCTCTTAATATTTTTTCTTTAGTCTGTAGGTTTGATGTTTTGATTATTATATGGCGAGGTGACTTCTTTTTCTGGTCCAGCCTATTTGGTGTTCTGTAAGATTCTTGTGTTTTCATAGGCATATCTTTCTTTAGGTTAGGGAAGTTTTCTTCCATGATTTTGTTGAATATGTTTTCTGTACCTTTGAGTTGTATTTCTTCGCCTTCTTCTATATCTATTATTCTCAGGTTTGGCTTCTTCACGGTGTCCCATATTTCCTGGATATTTTGTGTTTAGGATTTGTTGGTTTTGAGATTTTCTTTGGTTGATGACTCTATATCCTCTAATGAGTCTTCAACACCTGAGATTCTCTCTTCTATCTCTTGTATTCTATTGGTGATACTTGCGTCTGTAGTTCCTGATCATTTATCCAGCTTTTCTATTTCCAGCATCCCTTCATTCTGTGTTTTCTTTATTGTTTCTATTTCAGCTTTCAATCCTTCAACTGTTTGAGTTGTTTCCTTCATTTTTTTTTTTGGTTGTTTTTTCTTGGTGCTCTTTAGATTCTTTGAGAGATTTTTTTTTATTTCTTGAATTTTTCCCCCATTTCATGGATTTTTTGTTTGTTTTTTCTTCTATTTCTTTAAGGGATTTCCTCGTTTCTTCTTTGAGTGTCTCCATCATCTTCATGAAATAAATTTTAAGGTCTGTCTCCTCTCCTTCATCTATGTAGTCCTTTTCGGGTCTTGCTGGTGTTGGATCCCTAGATTCTGGTGGGGCCATGTTGGTCTTTCTATTGCTGAGTGAGCTCTTATTCTGTCTTCTTCCCATCTCTTCTTCCAGTGGATGCTGGTAGTGTCTTTCTGTCTCCACTGTTCTCCTTCCTTCCTGAAGCTGAAGCTGGACTAGCTGGGGTTTGGGGCTGGGAAGAGCTGATGTCTTTCCTGTGTGGGCATGTCTTCTGGATGCCAGGAGCGGCCCGAAGTTCAAGGGGATGGGAGGCAGGCGGGGGATCCCAGCCGGAGACCCAATCTCACCTGAAGCTGGGCTTGCTGGAGTTTGGGGTTTGGAAGAACTGATGTCTTTCCTGTATGGGCGGGTCTTCTTGATGCCAGGAGCAGCCTGGAAGATCAAGGGATGGGAATATGTGGGGGGATCCCAGTCAGAGACCCAATCTCACCTGAAGCTGGGCTTGCTGGGGTTTGGGGCTTGGAAGCTCTCTGTATTGTTTTGGAGGCTATCGGTCCAGCCTGGCCTCGAACTCACAGAGATCCGCCTGCCTCTGCCTCCCGAGTGCTGGGATTAAAGGTGTGCACCACCACCGCCCAGCTCCCTGGCATCTTGCTTGATTGCTGGATGTGTATGAGGAGCCTCCTTTGCATCCCACAAGTTGATTGTTCATCTTTGTCATGTGATGATTCCAATAGACTCTTTTTGTTTTGTATTTCTTTTTAAAATTATTTTATTATTTTTATTTTTAAATTTAAGCTTAAATTAGAAGCAAGGTTGCTTCACATGTCAATTCCAGGTCTCTTAACCTTTCCCTCCTCTCCTCCCACGTCCTTCCACTAACCCCTCCAATATCCCCTCATTTCCCCAGGGAGGGTGAGGCCCTCCATGGGGGTGTCCATAGTCTGTCATTTCATCTAGGGCAGGGCCTAGACCCTCCCCCAAGAGTTCAGGATGAGAGTGCATCTCTCATTGTTGGATGGGAGTCCAAAGTCCATTTGTGTGCCCGGGATAAAGGCTGATCTACTACCCAAGGCTCAATAGATTACCTAGGCCTCCTCACTGACACCCACATTCAGGGGTCTTGATCAGTCCCATGCTGGATTCCCAGCCATCAGTCTGGAATTCAAGAGTTAAACCTTTTCAGGTCAGCTGTTTCTGGGGGTTAAACCAGACCAGTCTTAACCCATTTGCTCATCAGTCCTCCCTCTCTGTCACTGGATTTCTTGAGTTCAGCTCAGTGTTTACCTGTGGGAGTCTGCTTCTGCTTCCATCAGCCATTGAATGAAGGTTCTGTTTCCCAGACTCTCTGGCCATGGGATTGTAGGCTGGCAATCCCCAGATCTATGTCTAAAATCCATATATGAGAGAATACATGCTGTGTTTCTCTTTTTGTGACTGGGTTACCTCACTCAGGATGGTTTCTTCTAATGCCATCCATTTAAATGCGAATTTCAGGATTCCATTGTTTTTTGTTTTTTGTTTTTTTCTGCTGAATAATACTCCTTTGTATAAATGTACCACATTTTCTCTATCCACTCTTCTGTTGAGAGGCATGTAGGTTGCTTCCAAGTTCTGGCTGTTACAAATAAAGCTGCTATGAACATAGTGGAACAGACATCCTTGTATGAATAGGCATCTTTGGGTGTATGCCTAAGAGTGGATTTGCTGGGTCTTGTAGTATGTTTATTCCCATTTTTCTGAGGAATCTCCATACTGCTTTCCAAAGTGGCTGTACAAGTTGACACTCCTACCAGCAATGGAGGAGTGTTCCCTTTTCACCACAACCTCTCCAGCATAAATTGTCATTGGTGTTTTTGATTTCAGCCATTCTGACAGGAGTAAGATGATATCTCAGAGTTGTTTTGATTTGCATTTCCCGGATGCCTAAGGATGTTGAGCACTTTCTCAAGTGCCTCTCAGCCATTTTAGACTCCTCTATTGAGAATTCTCTATTTAGTTCTGTAGCCCACTTTTTAATTGGATCCTTTGGTGTTTTGGAGACTTGCTTCTTGAGTTCTTTGTAAATTTTGGAGATCAGCCCTCTGTCAGATGTGGGGTTTGTGAATACCTTTTCCCATTCTGTGGGCTGCCTTTTTGTCTTGCTGACTGTGTCCTTTGCCTTACAGAAGCTTCTCAGTTTCAGGAGGTCCCATTTATTAATTGTGGATCTCAGTGTCTGTGCTACTGGTGTAAAGTTCAGGAAGCTGTCTCCTATACCAATTCGTTCAAGGGTACCACCCCCTTTCTCTTCTAAGAGGTTCAGTGTGGCTGGATTTATGTTGAGCTCTTAATCCATTTGGACTTAAGTTTTATGCATGGTGATAGACATGGATCTATCTGTATTCTTCTACATGTCAGCATCCAGTTATGCCAGCACCATTTGTTAAATATGCTTTCTTTTTTTCCATTGTATATTTTTTAGCTTCTTTGTCAATGATCAGATGTTCATACATGTATGGGTTAATATCAGGGTGTTCAATTTGATTCCATCGGTCTACCTGTCTATTTTTGTGCCAACACCAAAGTGTTTTCAGGACTACAGTTCTATAAAAGAGCTGGAGGTCAGGGATGGTGATGCCTCCAGATGTCGCTTTGTTAAGTAAGGTTGTTGACTCTTTAAACATGTCGATTTAATTATCTAAGAAAATTGTGGGACAATAGAAGAGTGCCTAAGAACCCAGGTGCTGATCACATCTGTACAAATTACGTGGATCTTTGAGACTTCATTGGTTAGATCACAAGGTTTCTCAACCAATTACTCTTTTCACCTGGGAAATTTTTGCATCACCCTGGGTATAGAGGAACATCAAGTGAGTATGCAAATAAGACATTTATTAATGGTGAATCTAAAGGAATTTATTTTGAATAATCATTTGGTAAACATACAATTTATCATTTATTAAAAATGAAAGCAAATGCATAGCTAATAAAATGGATTTGCTTGCTTATTTTCACATAAATAATTAAATTTCAGTGATCCTGCAGGATATAGCGCATTTCTAATGTTTTTCAGGGTTGTACAATGTTTTGATTTTATAACTGCCAATGCTGAGAATATCATATCACATAAACATGTAGCACAAATGGAAGTAATGTGTTTGTGATCATTTCAAAAACTCTTATTCCAAATTTTACTTTATAATTATTCAACTTAAGTCTGCAACTGAAATAGCAAGTTTAAAACTCAGACATTGTAATTCAGTATCATAAAGACATGTAAAAATCTGATGCCTAAATACTAAGAGGTGTTTAGAAAGATATTAAATCTTTGTGTTTTATAATTAAAGTATTACATTTTCATAAAGCTGGAGACTTTCATACACAGAGAAAGCACCAAAAACTAATAACATACTTGACCCTAGGCTGAAGTGTTTCAGGCAGCCTGTGATAGAACTGTGTAACATGTTGTTGACATGAGAAAAGTGGAATGACTTTAGGTTCCCAGGGCATTTTGTCTCCTCAGATGAGCTTTAACTCATCAGTTTGAGTGCCAGATACTCTTGATCACATAGAACATCCACAGGCTTCTTGTCTTATGAATTCCAAGAATGGGCTGCCCAGGCCATTTGAATCAATCGCTAGGTATCCATTGCCTTCTCTCAATTTCATTTGTGTCTTCATGGGCAGGAACCAGACAAAGACACTCATTTGAGGAGGAGAGATAAGGAGAGAACAGACTTCCCATCTGGTATGACTGACCTTTGGCCAGACAGAACCAAGAACATTTTGGCTTAAACATTTCAGTGTCTCTAGCTATTGTCAAGGACAGACTTCTGACAAGGCTGGCGACATTCTGGGTTTTAGCAAAGTAAAAACCAATTACTTTTAGGTACCCTAAATTAAAATGGCCAGGGCAGTTTCTATCTCCTGTTCTCATTATTGGCATGCACAAAGAATGCAGTGTGTGTCCAGAAGAAAGGCTGCAGAGAATCAATGTAAAGTGGACAGCATTGCCAGAAACAACCAAGATTTGTTCCATATTTGACATTCAAGTAACTTCTGAGTTTCTGAGCATTCAAAACCTCTACAAAACAATTTGTGATTCAACATATAAGTCCAAAGTCTCAACTACACTGAGGGTGTGGGGATTTCTATAAGTCATGAATAATAAGGTGGCAGTATGGAGGACACATTAATATCCATCTCATCCTGTGATAAGACAGAAACAAGATTGCTCTAAAGGCTCATAAAATAGTTTCAAACATATTGTGTCCTTCAAAGAGCCAAAGTCTAGGGTTTTCTGGGAGGCAACCTTTAGCCATGAGGAGTGAGTAGATCCTTGGAGCTTTTTACTTTCTTCACCCTAAGGCATTAGAGTCCTATTAAACTCAGATTAAACATTAAAAATAATTTACGGACATAATTATTATTCATAGTATCTCGACTCAGGCACAGTTTAGAATCAGGGAGTCTGTCTTCTTAAGATCACAGAATTCTATCTCCACTGGTACTTTGTTTCATTCTGAAATCCAACTGTAATTTAATTCTATAACTATACATGGATTTTTCTTTTTTATTTCACTACATAGGAGAAAATGGTCAGCCTGAAGGAGGGTTGTTAAGAAGTTACTAGTGATGAATATGGGCAAGAACTGAACCAGGTTACAAATCCTTAGGGAATATAATGTTAATATATGGCGATGACTCCTTTAATTATGCTTTGATGTGAAGTAAACAAAGTAAAAGGCTTCTAGGGAGTGCTTGGTGGTAGACCTTTGGCATCCTACTTGCCTGATGAAATTCCCAGACATAGTTTTTCCTGTGTCCCCTGAAACATAAACTTTAGCCTATGTTTTTCCATAGTTAAGACCATTCAAGTTTATTTTGTTTGAACCAAGACAATGAAAAGATTCCCTTGGGCTCTTCTTTTCAGTGGTCTGTGGAAAGCATGTTCTTAGGACATGCATAACACACTAGATGGAAGTAGCAGGGACTGCTAAGTTTAAAAGAAGGATGTCTGAGCTGCAGTCTACTGTAATTCTATGGCCTTTGTAATTCTTGGCTTTATAATCGTGCTGCTCATTGATGTTTCATAATCTACTTGAGTGAGTCATGTTTCTGGCCAAGGAGAGCTAACTGAGCACTTTGCTTCCTTTCTGCAGTTTTTAAATACAAACATTGAATAGAATGTTCATATAAGAAGTTCATAAAAGTTAATGTTGTCATTGTCAGAACCACATGCTGCAAAAATGAGAATAAAAAAGCAGTCTTTTAACTGGGCGGTGTAGTACATGACTTTAATTCCAGCACTCAGGAGGCAGAGTCAGGCAGATCTCTCTGAGTTTGACACCAGCCTCATCTACAAGAGCTAGTTCCAGGACAGCCTCCAAAGCCACAGAGAAACCCTGTCTCAAAACCCCCCAATTTTTTTTAAAGCAGTCTTCCGGTTGTGCAAGTGATCTTCCACCTTGCTTTATTAGCTCTGAAAGAATTTTGTAAATTGGATTTATATTCCCTAATTTCTATTATTTTGTTGTTTTCATTATTCTCAGCTTGGGCAATCAAAATAAGACAATTGCTATGCTTCCCCGCTGTGTTTGCACATTTTTCCAGGCAATAAACAGGAAAGATGCCTCTATATTTAAGTCAAAATAGGGAGGAGCTGTGCCTATAGTTTGTAGGCTTTGCAACGATTAGCTGACCTCATAGCCTTGCTCACCTCCTAGGAGGTTTAGAGCAAATCCATTTGCTGGAGTAGAAGACCATAATAAATTAGCTGGCTCACTGACACAAATTATTTCAGGTTGTCAGAGAGATGATAAATGTGAATTAACTTATTTCAGCAGAATTTGTTACACCAGGCATTGTCTATAAGCTATTTCAAAGCTTCTTTGGGAGATTTTAGGGGTCAAAGTAAGGGTATGTGCTCTAACATAAATTATACCCCAGAAGCAAAGCTTCTTGGTGTCACCTTAAGTCTTATTTCGATGGAAGCTACAGTGACATACTAGGTATGAACTCTGTCTAGTTTCACATGGGGCAAACTCATCTTAGCTTTGTCCAGACTCAATTTGGCAGGATCACTTCTCTACAAACCCATGCTAGTCCTGTTAGCTATGCTGGCTCTTTAATGTTGATATGGGACCTTGGGTCTACTACTTAGCTTGCAGCATCCTGATCATATCTGTGATACCCACTATTCATTTCATGTTCACTTCTCTCAGTGAGTCTCCTCCGGGGGATAGCACCCTTGAATGTGGCAGCAGCTTGTCTACCTTCCTGTTACACATGTACTATTTGTGGAGTAGCAGAATGGAAGAATTGATAACAAGGGTAGCTGCAGAAAGGAGACAGAAATGTGGAGCTCTTCTGATCCTATGACAGCAAGTGTTGTCTTTCTGGAGGGAAACTGAGTGATTGGATCCCTTGAGACTTTCAGTGGAGGATCTCAGGAATGAATTGTGAATGGAGGTTGGGTCCCTGGATATGCAGTGGCTGAGATTTTGAGTGGAATAAGGTAAGTGATAGCTATTCTATAGTTTATTGAAAAATTTTGAATTAAGGACAAGATGTGTTTGAGAGGATCATCTATTGACTAAGCACAGATTTAAGGAGAGTCACAGTCTCCAGAGCATCTATTACGGACACTCATCTGATGCCATAGCACAAGGCGCAGAGTGTGGACATGCAAGGTGATCTCTGCATCTGAAGCTGCATCTGAAGATCAACTAGCTATGCAATACCATGTCAGTTAAATCGAGTTCTCTCAATTCAGAGAGGATAAAAATTCCCTCTTGCAGGAACTGATGCCAAGGACACAGATTTTCAATTACTACCTTCATGGTTTCTACCATAGCTATGTAAGGATGTTTAAAATGTTCATTTCATTGTCTTGATATCACACACATCATTATTTCAGGAAGCAGATTCTTTTATAGTGAAATGGTTATACATAATAGTTAGTGCATGAAATACACACTCACACACACACACACACACACACACACACACACGCTCACCTACCTTTTGGGGCTGTGTCTTGAAGACAGTACAGTGCAATGTTGAGGTTCAGCTAAATAGGGTCTTGACACAAATCTCTGAGAGAAAAGGCAACAGATCACCAAGATGCAGTTGTTTACTGAATCGACTGTGTTCAATAGCAAGTAGTCACAAGTGTGAAACTAAGGGGCAGAAAGTCCAGTTCCCTCACCTTTATAGATCTGCTACTACAATTTGCTATTTGCATTCCATGACCTTCACCAAGGAAATGGTCAAAGGTAGTGGAAAGAAACACTTTTAATAAGTGCAAAGAGGGAAGTGATTGCTATTTCTTTAGGATGGAAGTGCAGGGGTGGAGACACTTTAATCAGTGGAAGTGAGAAGTTTTGTTTAACTTTTTAAATTCCTTGACATTTTAAGTCAGTTCATATTTCTATATCTAGGGTGTGTGTGAATAAACACATAAAATTTTGACTGTAAAAGAGTAAGCCGGCTAAGGGTACAGATGTGTCAGGAATAAATGCATGGGACACATCATCAGGGAACCAAACCATTATCAACTGACCTGGTTACCAAACATGAGTGGAATCTGGATAAAATAATTGAAGGCATAAATGATGTATTCCAAATACAACTGCAGAAATCTGTGACAAAATGGAGGGAAAATTCCCATCCGTTCTCTTTGTTAAAGTTTCTTTAGATATTAAAATTACTTTTTTTTTTTGCCTTGAATAGGGTTGCTGTGATCAATGACATTTACACTTCTCATTTGAAAGACTAAAGGTACAGGTGAAATTTTGTGCTTACTACAAATGGAAATCTCAATGGCCAGAAGTGGAGTTATTAGTAGAATACTTGTACAGCAATCACAGAACCCTGAGTTTAATCCCCAGTGTTTCACAATCCCAGATGGACTTTTCACATTGTGTATCTCAAGAGTGTTAGCTATGTCCTTGAAAGTTTGATGGGCTTTGGTATCTGCTTTTCAGGCTTATTTATATTTCTGATTCCTGTTGACTTCTTATTACTAGTTTTAAAATAAATGATAGATATGCATCCTGAGAATGAGAATGGGATGGGAAGTTTGAGACATGGGAAAGTTTGCAAACTTCAAAAAACCTGTAAAGCCATTAAAATATTTGTGTTTCCTGAATTGTGAATTACGTTTCCAAGTGAAAGTATTGAAACTAGGACTGTTAGTTTCATGCAGTAAGATCTCCGATTGAGGGTACATAACAAGAGAAATAAAATAAATTGTAGTAAAAATACTGCCATACTCAGAAACATTTTAATGTGCAAGGATTTATCCTTGCACATGACAAGTTCCTCATAGTAGTAGGATATCAAAGAAGAGTAACTATGTAACAGGGAGGACACAGAGATAATATGACCTTCACATGTCTTCCATGTATTGAGAGTTCCAAATACATAAATTTGTTTTGTGAATATATTTATCATCTATCTATTTTGATCTATCCTCTATTCCATTTGGGTACCACTTGTAGTCATCTTGATAACTATATGACTGCTTGATTCTCATACATAATTTGTTCTTATGATCTATCAGGTGCATAGAAAACAAGAAAAACAAAGTTCTCAAGTAATGCCTAAGATGATAATTGGTGATGATTAACTCTCAGGTTCAGAAATACATACACTTCACATACAGCAAGCTGGCTTTTAAGTAAAAGCTTTTTTTGTAAGTGCAAATAAGGAGCTGGCTGATATATTTAGGGGAAAAGTGGAGGCGGGGAACTCCCTAATTAGTGAAGGTGATAAACCAACTTGATAAACTAATGAGATGTTGAGCCTTCCTGAAAAAGGTAAGTGATTCTTGGCATTAACATATCTTCTGTGTCACCATGGTAAGATGTCACTCAGCAAAGAGTAGAAGAAAAAAGGTGATGAACTTTGGTGATAGGCCAGAACTATAAGGTGCCTAGACTTTCAGAACTCCTGACAGATCTCCTTCATGCCCCATTCTGCTCAAGGATGTTAATTAACTATTTCATTAGTTCTTTGGAAATTCCATACGATACGTTTTTACTATATTTACCCATCCCCTACTCTTCTCAGGTACATCACCCCTTCCCTACCCACCCAAGTTTGTGTCTCCATCCTTTTATTTTTGTTTGTTTTCTTTAAAGCCCATAGGGTCTGTGCTGCTGAGAATCTGTGATTAGATGGGTTTGCGGGTTAGACTCTAAGGTAAAGCCTGCTGTTACTTTGCTAAATATATAGTATTGGACAGATTTCTCATGACTTTGTTCTCATCAATCTGATTCTTTGTGTAGAGGTATTACTTAACGGAGATCCACAACTAGTCCAGAGGTAGGAACTTTGGAAATCTCAGCTCCAAATGGGGTGTCTATACCACACGTCTCCTCCTAAGGGTCAGGGAGCACTGTAGAAGAGTGGGTAGGATAGCTGTGAGAGGCTTAGATAGTTGACAACTACAAAGAAATATTGTTTTCTGTACACACAGTTTAGTTTAAGGTATGAATCTGCTATAAAACCTCCCTACACGGGCTTAGGCCAGGAAAAATTCTGGCATGGTGATCAGGGGATGTGGCATGAAGTTCTACCTCCAGCTAAGGAGCTATTGGCAACTGACAGCAGCAGATAGAGATAAAATAGTTTTCCCTTGATGGTGAAGGCTGCATATATAAGAATTTATGAACAGCATAGACTTTATTTGATGGGTTTTATTTATGTTTTTCACATGTGTGATGCTCATTTTTCTGTATACATCTGAGCAAGTCAGCTATCATTTGCAAATTTAGACCCTTTTTACTCCAAATTAAAAGGTAATACCCAATGTATTTAGAATTATTTGAATAATAAATTTGCATACCTGAATCCAGTGGGAATTTGTGAAGTCAAATTATCAATTTAGTAAAAGCAACATGTAACTCCACAGTATTCTAAATGAGCAATGCTCCCATTAAGCCTTATTAGCCCGATCCTTGCTTGCGTGTTTGTCAATCAGTATCTGAAAATAGCTTTATTCCTCCACATCAATATTTGAAAATTCATTTTGATGCACTCTCAGTTGTCGTGGTTATTAGGGATAGGAAATCATCTCATTTATTCTTGGTGATGAGAAGCCTTTGTCTGTAACTATTGTCTAGTCTTTATCCCTGATAAATGAGACATGCCTCTTTATGGCTCATTAGAATCTACCCTGGTTTATGAGACCCTATTACTTCCAGTTTTATCTTAAAAACTGTTGTACAAGATTCTTAAGTCAAACCCTGGTAAGTACTCTTGAAGGCCTGTAGAGAAATGTCTCAATAAAATGACTCCCTTGTATGGCATTGAGACACACAGGTTTGAGTACAAATCATCACTGTTGTAGATACTACTCAATAGCAGATGCTATTCCACTCAAGGGGGAAGTGAAAATAGCTCTTTGGTAGCTTTAGTCCAGAAAGGAGATCTAAGGAATATGGAATCGGAGACTCCCTTTGGTGGGCTGCCAGTGGCGTCATTGAGGACTTGACTTTACTAAGTGCTATCTCATAGTCTCAATGCCCTATAGAGAAGAAATGAGATTCATGATGACAGCAGTGGGAAGTGTGAGATGCATGGAAGACTTTCTGAGTCCTCCAGTGGAACTGGAGATGAGTATTTACCCATTCTGCTAGCCCTGCTTCTGATTAGTTTAAATTTTAATTATTTTGAAGCTCATATATTTAAAATGGCTTGGAAGTGACTTTTGAAGATGACTGACTTTTGATGATGACTTTTCTTTCTCATTTGTAAACAATTCCTCAAGATTAGCATGAGGTTTGCATAAAATACCTGCGTTTTTCACATGTAATTCTGCAAAGACAATGGTTGGGTGTTTGGACAACTTCATCAAAATAATTACAACTCTCCGTAAAGAACTGGGCTTACTTAGATATTCAGAAAAAATTATAGAGATTGTCTTACTTTTCTTGGGTTATGACATTTGAGGTACAACTCTCACCTAAAAAATATAGATGCATTATTATATCAGATAGTAATAATAATTTCTACTGTAGGGGTTAAGCAGAAGATGATCTGAAGATTATATATATATATATGCATACATATATACAGATATTTTTCTTGATGATAAAGTGGAACTCCATTTCTTTTAAAAGCTCTGATCCAGACCCCTTGAATGTGGGTTCAGTGAAAAGGCCTAGGCAATCTATTGGGCCTTGAGTGGTAGATCAGTATTTATCCCTGGCATACAAATAAACTTTGGGGGCCCATCCCACAATAAAGGATGCTCTTTCAGCCTGGACTCTTGGGGGAGGGCCTAGGCTCTGCCCTGAACAGAATGACAGAATCTAGAGATCCCCCAAAGAGAGCTACTGGGGGGTTACTGGGGGGCTGTGGAGGAGGAGAGGGAGAGGGAACTGGAATGGACATGTGAAACAAGCTTGTTTCTAATTTAAATAAAAAATCTTAAAATAAAAACATATAAAGAAGCTCATCCATTTTTCTTATTTCTTAGACAATACACATAGTCAGTAAAAGTTACTGGTTTATTTCACTTTACAGAGTAGGTCAACCATAAATTCTAATTAAGATTTTTTTGATTTTGTTAGACACTATAACTACACAGTTACAACTGTCCCTCCAGGTTTATTTAAAATGAGGACCAAGTCTCTCTTCATAGCTCAGTGTTATTGGTTGAGGACATAAACTCTTTTCATGTCACCTACAGAGAAGCAGTTTTGATTCTATTTATTTTATTTTGGCTGGTGTGGGTATGGTTTTTGAGACAGTGTTTCATGTAGCCCAGGCTGTCCTCACTCTTGCTATGATTGTGATGCTGAAGATTCCTTGAACTCTTTTTAATTTTTCCAGTTAAATGTCCCAAGTGCAGAGAATGCAATCTTGCTTCTGCGGTTCAGCTCAGTCACGATAGTTACTACAAAAGAAAGCCAGCTGATGGCTATCTTTCTGATGCTTTTGTTGTTTCTAACAGTCCTATGCAAAATCAAACATATTTTTGAACTTTAATAAATGCCAGGGTGAAAATAAATAAAAAGGATATTTAATTTTACACTGGGATTTAGTTACTTGTTAGTTTGCATAACAGATTATTTTTCCTCTTTTGGCATGAATCAGGCTGAGTGACATGTTAGTACCTTTACTGTGTACTGAAATGCCCCCCTTGTGAGTTGACACAAGAGCAGCAACACAAGAAGACAGGATTCCTACATTGTGGTGATAGTGGTAGGGGGTTAGTATCTTACTTAGATTGTCTGTAATACACTCTTCTACTTAATCCCTTTTAGTAGATTCCATTAGATCACCTCATCCATCTCATTGTATTATTATTATGTTGTTTTTTAAAACAACAACAAAAAATAGACGAAGAAGGCCAACGTTATCTACATAACATCCTTAGGTATCCTTTGGAGCCATTTAAATTTAGTATAATATCTAGCACATTAAGACAATATCCATGCTTGTTTGACTCTACTAATATTTTAAAATGACAAATACAATCTAGTTTATCAAAGAAAAAGATTCTAGTAACAACAAATAATAAATATCTAGATATTTGGGATTGAGAGTTGATCACAGAACTGAGTGAAACGGGACAGAACACTACAATAGTATTAAAGCAAAGAGCAGTGCAGGATGAAATTCTCCTCTCTGTCTGGCAACATTTGCCTGTAGTGCATCCTCTAGTCTTCTGTAGGTCATACCCTTTCCAATGTAATTTCTTTTTGAAATGTTTTATTATTTATCAAGAGCATCTTAATGTAGCTCCCATTGCTCTCTCCAGCCAGAGGCCTGAAATCCCTAAATTAGATCCCTGAAATGATGCCACCACGCTGAACCCATTTAATTTTGTCTGGTTGTGTTCATTTGCATAATGAATATTGAGCTCATTTGCAGTTCTATGAGAACACTCCATATTAGCTAGTGGCAAAATAAAACTTTTTATAAGCAGGATTTTCTAAGCAGCACTTTACTGAAATAACTTGGGAAAAATATTAAAATTGAGAACTGGAGATAAACTCGTCTGCATAATTTCAAGCCTAAATAAAACATAAATTAAAGGTATACTTTGTTATTTACTATAATTTAGTGATAGGATAAGGGATACAGGAGAGTTGGTCTGTTAAATTTGGTTTGCTCATCTGCACGTTCTGCCAGCCTCCTACTTGGCACTGTGACATGTGAAATAGCCATAACTGGCTAGTCATAGTTGCCTCATCAGATGGAGATGTCCAGACACTCACAAAAAAACAAATAGAAAAAATGATAATTTAAAATTTATATATATATGAAGGTATCAAAGAGCTGCAGAAGCCAAATCCAATGACTAGGCATTTAATGCTTCTATGTATATGATATGTATATGAAGTTCTAAACAGACAAACACATGGAGCTGCAGTTTGAATAGGGATTCATTAGATTTGTATATTTCCATCACAACTCATCACAGGTTAGTGCTTAGAACAACATATTTATTACCTGATCATTTCAGTGAGGTCAGAGTTTAGCTAGCTTAGCTAATGCGTCTGCTTAGGGACTCACACAATAGCAAAGGAGGTGTCTACTCAGTTGCGTTTCTATCTGGAAGATTGCTTTGATGGTCTTTGCAAACACAGGAAGGCTGTTGACACAATATATTGACAGGGTGGTTTCAGGAAGGAGATTCTGCTTCCTGTTGGTTGTCCCTCTACCTCCTGATGTCTCCGTAAGTTTCTAAAGGTTGCCATGAATTTCTTGCCATGGTGGTTGCCACACTATTGTCATTTACTTCATCAAGCCAGAGGTAAGAGTCACTAGAGTCAATCACTGTCAAGACAAAATAATATATGAGAGACACATAGCAACAGCAGCTTATAGTGTCTGTGCTTTATTGGCAGCAAAAGGATGCCAGTCCTGCCCATAACCAAAAGGTATTGTGAAAGACATAAACCCAGGAAATCAGGGTTCCTGGAGCAGGGAAGATGGAGAGGGATACTGGGGAGTTACTAGTATGGGCCATAGAGAAGGGACAGTTTGTACTGAAGAGATAGTATTTCTTTTCATCTTAGTGCTGTAGCAGAAGGATTACTTCGTAAAGATGTAGAAAACGGTGTGAGCTTACATGTTACAGTCTTTAGGACAGCATGTTAAATTCAGTTTTTGCTGTGAGTGTAGTCTCTGGTAAGTTAACCACATTACACTGCAAGACCACACGACCAAGAATATTTGGGTAGCACAAATTAGTCTTGAGTTTTTGTTTGTTTGCTTTAAGACACACAAAGTTGGTTGGAAATGGGAGGAGGTGGATCTGGGAAAAGTCCCTGTGAGTTGGGGATGAATGGGATCAAAGCACAGATGCTGGAGATACCCACAGAAACAGCAGGCCTGGTCAGTGGGCACTCACAGACCTCAGTTGTAAAGCTGGGAAACCAACATTGAAACCAACCAAGCCCACTGAATGTGGGGGTCAGCAGGTCTGGGCAGTCCATGAAACCTCTAACAGTGGAACCAGTATTTATCCCTACTGTACCCAGCTGCAAAGAGGATTAATGAGCAAAGGAATCAAGACCCAGCTAGTGAAACCCACAGAGGCAGCTGACCTAATCAAGGGGTAATGCATGAACCCCAGAATGATGACTAAGAGTCCAGCATGGGACAGATCCAGACCCACCTGGACCTGGGTTTCAGAGAGGAGGCCTCAACAATCTATGGGGCCTCACATAGTATATCAGTATTTATCCCTGGCACACAAATGGGCTTTGGGAGCCTACTCCACATAGAGGGAGG
The DNA here is from genome assembly GCF_017639785.1 of Mesocricetus auratus. NCBI lineage: Eukaryota > Metazoa > Chordata > Mammalia > Rodentia > Cricetidae > Mesocricetus > Mesocricetus auratus. Next base: position 11,653,826 of record NW_024429182.1, read on the forward strand.
CTCTCTCAGCCTGGACACATGGGGGAGGGCCTAGGCCCTGCCGGGGATGATATAACACACTTTGAAAATCCCCCATGGAAGGCCTCACCCTCCCTGGGGAGTCGATGAGGGGGTGGGATGGGGGATGGTCTGTGGAAGGCATCAGAGGATGGAAGAGAGAGGGAACTGGGATAGATATGTAAAATAAGATTGTTTTTAATTTAAATAAAAAATTCTAAGAGAACTAACAATTTTTAAAAATGAATATTGCATTTTGTTTTAAATTTTATTTAAAATCAAAAGAACTAAAGTGGTCTGGCATGATGGGTTTGTGATTTAGGACACTTGTCCTTTCAGAGCATATGGGTCTAATTTGCAGCACATACATGGGAGGCCACAATTGGCTGTTACTCCTGTTCCAGGAAATGTTACAGCATCTTCTAACCTCACTTTACCAGGGATACACACGTTACACATGTGTACATGCAGACAAAACACAAATATAGATTAAATAAATTCAAAAAATTGCATATATATATTTGTAATGTATATTTTGTGTCTGCTATACAAAATGCAAATGTAAAATATCTATTGTTATAGGAATATTTTATTAAATATCAACTTTATCATTAAAATTCTTTGTAGTGAGGACAATCTAATTAATGCATTAGCCATTATCTTGAACCAAACAGAAGGTGTAATATTCATGTTTTTTATAGTTTTTCATACATCTACTAGACAAAGATCAGACAAGGATATATTTTACAATACCTGACAAAGAGAATAAATATTTCCATTGAGTTTACATGCAACATAGATTTCTTAAGTTACTGAAATCTTTGTAGAAAAATCCAATTAAAAATAAAAAAAACTAAACTTCCAAATATCAGGCAATTTACTGATTAAATTCTCTGATAATAGTCCAATTAGATTATATAACAAAAGCAAACAATTAAATAACCACAAAAATTTTTTTAAAAATGAACAATATTTTACTCAATTAAAAAATCTAAAAATTTTCAACCCCAAATTGACAGATCTAAATCTAGCCTTATAAATCATTTGGCTGTGAGAAAAAATAACAAACTTCAGCAAAATTTGAGCATAAGCTAAGTCACAACCAAAGGAATATTTGCATGTTTATTTTTAATTAAAAAAGAAAATGTAATTATGAATCATTTGCTACATTTAAGACCCTAAAAAATAACAGTAGAATTGGCCACTTTTAGTAAACATGAACAAATTAAATTTTTAATAAGAATGCCAAATCTTTTAAATATTAGTCCATCAAAATATAAATAATAACTCATAATTAAGGATAACAACATATAAAAATACTGAAGGAAGATTTTTAACAAATTAAACAAAGCAAGCTTCATTTTAAGTAAAAGTCAACATAACAGAAACAGTTATAATAGAAAGATTACTACAAATGTTATGTGTTTGTTCAAAGCAAATAGCAAACATCATTTTAAAATGTAAACTGTGAAAGCAACTCTAAACCAGGACATGGATAATTGCTATCATCAATATTAATCAGCCTTTTAGCACACATTATGTAATTAAAGTCATATAATTCAATGCATGACATAACATGACAAAAATGGAATTAACTGAATATTGACAGTAATTTTCCTGCATTTTAAAAATATGCTTCTGGAAATAATATGTAAGTATTCATAAGTTATTTTTGGTGTATAACTATAAAATCAATGCATAAGTAATGATAACTCATTATTTCTATAATAAATCAAAATAGAAATAGAAAATTATCTCATGATTATGACACAACAGAGATAGAAATGAATTTAGTAATAACTACATATCCTTAATATGGAGGAATCTATAATATGTTATAAATGTGCGCAAAAGAAGAATTTGATAAATAGTATAAAGTAGTTTAAATGAATCACTTAAAAGTGACATTCCTCCCCAGACTTACACATATAATTTGATATCAGATTTTCTTTGCAAATACTTACATAAATATCCTTTGAATCAAATTACCACCTGACACTTTGGGATAAGACTAAAAATATGAGTGCAGTTATCAGTTTCGATAAAGGAAATAGATATAAGGAAGAAAATTATTAAGAGCAGTAACAAAATTGCGGCCAAATGTGACAAATCAAGTATATCCTTGTCACACAAGTACTTTCTAGAAAATTCCATTCATAACTATGTTCTGCTACTTAAATACGTGAATATTCAGAAAGGAATAGAATAGATAGTTCAGGAAAAAATTATTTTAATAAGGAATTTAATGCATGAAAAAGGTAACTGTTAAATTTAGTATGGAGAGAATAGAAAATCCAATGTTTAAATAACAAATGACCAGGGTATGGTAAGATGACTCAGTCAGTAACGTGCTTTCACTGCAATCAAAGAACCTGAGTTTAAGGCCCAGAACCCTTGGAAAATGGCCAGATATAGTGGTGTATTTTTGTAATCCCAGTACTGAAAAGGAAGACATCCCCTGGTGCTCTCTGACCTGCTACCCGGTCTGATCAGTAAGCTTCAACCTTCCAAGTCTGTAGGAGACTGTGTCTCAAAACACAAGGTAGACAGTATTTCAAGACTGTGATAGTGGCTGCATTTATCAGCCACTTGTTATTTATTTTCTTGCTGATTCAGACAAAGATAAGTATATTTTTAAAGAACAGAAAAGTGAAGGGAACATGTAAACAGTCAGGCTGTTGGGCCCTGCTGACAGCTCTCTGCTAGACTGGTTTTGTTATCCCTGTTCCTTTGAAGACAAAAGCTTTGGTTAGTTAGCATTGCTTACAGTGACAAGCATAATCTCCTTTGCCTCTGTTCTCTAAATATAAGAGGGGTAAAGGAATACTTTTCCACATTTACTAGTCTCTCTCAGCCTTACCCTCACCTGCATTATGCTGCATCTTTTGAGCATATTTGCTTTCTTTCAACTCAGGATACTGAAAAACACAGCTATTCAGTAAGAAGATTGTAAAAGAATAAATACTTCATGTCATATCCCACACAATGCACTTGCATGACCACACACACACACACACACACACACACACACACACACACACACACTTACATAAATAACTGCAATAATAATTAAAAAATGGAAAAACAAAGACATGCACTCATGCACTGGAATGCAAAATAAATAAAAGTCCTTGGCAAATGAAATGACAATGTGGTGGATGGGGAATCTGGGTAGTAATAAGTCCAAAATGCATTTTACATAAGTGTGAAATTATCAAAACATAAAAATATATGGTTACTTTATTTTTTAAAGACAAAATAAAATAGAAGAAAATACTGATTATCACATAAAATGGGGAAAAAGCTAACTTCAGTGATAAAGTCACATTGAATTTCCAGTATCAGCTACTCAAGTGTTAGGCAAATTAATTAAGGAAGGAGACTTGTCAATCATACAAAATGACAGCCTACAGAGTGGGAAAAGATTATTGCCAGCTCTACATCTGACAAAGGACTAATATCCAAAATACATAAAGAACTCAAAAAACTAGATGTTAAAAACCCAAATAATTCAATTTAAAAAATGGTATACAGATTTAAACAGGAAATTCTCAATAGAGAAATGGCTGAGAAACACTTAAGAAATGTTCAACATCCTTAGTCATCAGGGAAATGAAAATCAAAACTACTAATCTAACTTACTGATGTAAGATTCCATTTTACACACTTGAGACTATCTAAGATCAATAACATATGTGATAGCTAATGAGGGCAAGGATGTAGAGCAAGGGCAACACTTCTTCATTGCTGGTGGAGGGCAAACTCCTGCAACCTCTAAGGAAATGTGGTGGTTCCTCAGAAAATTGGGAATCAAACTACCTCACGATCCATATATACCATGCTTGAGTATATACCCAAAGGACACTCCATCTTACCACAAAAACACAAGTTCAACTACAGTCATAGCAGCTTTATTTATAACATTCAGAATGTGGAAACAGCCCAGTGTTCCTCAACCAAAGAATGGATAATGAAAATGTGATACATTTGCACAATGGAGTATTGTTCAGTTGTTTAAAAAATGACATCATGAAATTTGCAGGCAAATGGATGCAACTAGAAAGTCATCCTGAGTGAGGTAACCCAGAACTAGAAAGACAAACATGGCATGTACTCCTTATTAGTGGATATTAGCTGTTAAGTAATGATAATCCAGCTACAGTACACAGACACGGAGGGGAAGGGGCGTGTTTCGGGTCAGTGTGAAATACTAGTACAGTAGAAACCTCCTGGAATCTATGAGGGTGACACTGGTGAGATCTCCTAGTAATGAAGAGCATGGAGTCTAAACTGCCATGTTTTGCAAACAAGGAAAGCTTCCAGTGCTGAGCGCTAGTAACTTTAGGTCAAGTTGCTGGCCAACCGAGTACTGGGGAGAGCCCCAAACCACCCAAGTTGATGCTAGGACAGAGGTTACCTGTCTGAAAACTGATAGCAGGACCCCATTGCTTAGGACACCATCCACACAGCTCATTGAGTGTGGGTAGATTGAGCTGGTACCTGCTTGGAGTCTTTAGCCCTGTGTTCCCTTCTCTTCCATGTGAGAAAGTACTTCCCAGGCTACAGAAAGAGAAATCTGGACAATAACCCAGCTACAAACCTTCAGCCTACAATCTGTCTTTCCTGAGAGATGTTCTGGGGTACTGGTGGTAATAGGGTAATGTCTGGTTTAAATTGAGATCCACACCATATGAGGGAACCCATGCCCTGCACTGCCTGGATGGCCAAGAACTGGAGACTGGATAGCCAGAGACCCAAGATCAGTGCCTTGTCCAGGTGTCATCAATGAGGCTTCTTCCAGAACATGGAAGCAGGTGCAGAAACCCACAGCTAGACATTGCACAGAGTCTAAATTGGTATCCAATTGGTCCCTCCTCTCTGAGTTTGGGGAGCTCTGTAGAAGAGGGGGAGGAAAGCTTGTAGGAATCAGAGTAGATGCAGGACACCCGGAGAACATGGCCCACTGAATCAACAAAGCAGGTCTCACATGAGCTCACAGAGACTGAAGCGACAACTACAGGTCCTATATAGGTCTGCATCATGTCTTCGTGTATATGCTATGGCTGTTTGGTAATTTTGTGGAATTCCTAACACTGGGGTGGATGTATATCTTCTGATTCCTTTGCCTGCTCTTGAGACTCTTTTCCTCCTATTGGGTTGCCTTATCTAGTCTCAAAGTGAGGGCTTTTGAATTGTCTGATTTTGTCATTTTTGGTTGTTGTTGAGCAGAAAGATCAGCTCCTTTCTGAAGAGAAATGGAGGGGGATGAATCTGAAGGAGAGGGGAGCTGGGGGAAGGTATGAGGAGTGCATATATGGGAAACTATGGTCAGGATGTAGTGTATGAGAGAAGGAAAAAAGAAACTTCTGTAAGAAAAATGTTGCATATAAATTATCAAATTTTTTATGCATGTTAATGTCTGTTCCCTCTCCCTCCTCTCCTCCCCAGGGCCCCCATTCCTCCCAGCCCCCCAGCCCACTTCATCTCCCCTCTGTAATGTTAAGAAAATATCTTAAAATATTTCCAGCAGTGTGTTTCATTGAGCCATAGACATAGCCAGAATTTCACAACAGAAACTAGCTAATATGAGTCAGAAAGTTGGGAAAGATGGTTTTCTGGTTCAGCATGTATTTCATAATACTTCGGAGACCAGGAAACATTGGAATATGAAGATTCATAAAGCATTAGCCCTCTAGCCTTTCTCTGCTGGTTGGTTTTCCAGATGGCACTCTGCATATTATGGGTATTCATACAATACAGAGAAGATTAATCATAAAAAACAAAGCATCTAAGTGTCTTTTTAACTATAAGTTTAATTCTCTTCTTTCTCCACAATCAAAGATTTAGATAAAATGCTCCCCCATTGTCTTGGTACATTTCTTTGTAATACAAATTTCTAGAATGGAGCAATCACATGATCATTCTTGGCCACACATTTCTGAAATTATTAATGTACTCCAAACATTACGCAAAAATTTATAGTGTGTTTCAAATCATCTGATAATTTAGATAACACACAAGACCTCAAATGGAAATATTTACATATAAACACATGTGCATACATGCATGTATGCACAAATATTTCATGTCATGATACAAACTGTGCTTCATCAAAGTCTCTGAAACTTCATATACAGTTTAACATATCCATACATAAATTTATTACATTTATTGCTTAGCTTATAATGACTGATTAAATAGTTTCTTTCCAACCACTATTGAAAACTCCCCTGTTCTGTCAATCCCTTTACCTGGGTTTCTGTTTAGCATGATTGACTCTAATATTTATGATTTTTTTCTTTCACATTTATGTTCTAACTTGTTCATATGTTATTGTGCTTATATTCTTTGCCTTGGTTATATCATTTCACTTTAATATAAGTTTCTTCATATCAGAAATTTCATCCTGAGTTGGATATAGAGACTCAGCAAAACCTGAGCATATTGTTTGACATATATAGAATTTAAAAATTTAAATATAGTGAAAAAATGAACCTTGTATAATGTTGCTAAATTAATATTTGATGATTATAAAGTACTAACTTACAGTTCATAAGAACTGTACAAGAGGATATAATTTGCAAGTCATAGATGGAAATACAGGTAAAGGCCTATAATGCCCCATTTGACTGTAAACAATATCATCAAAGAGCAAATTTGAGGCTAGAAAAATAATTCAGTCCACAAAGTACTTACCTTGTAAGCAGTCAAGTAAATGTCCGAGTGTGATGGTGCCCATTTGTAATCCCAGAGAAGAACAACAGAAAGAGAAGGATCCCTGTGGCCCACTATCCAGACAGGCTGGCATAGAAAGGGATTTCCAGGTAATGTGCGACCTTGTCAATAACCCCAGGCTGAACTCTGGCCTCCATAAGACTACGTGTACATCTGAATACAATGCACAGTTATACACACACACACACACACACACACACTGGAAAGTCAGCATGTTGTGGAATGAAACCTTGTTGGAATGTTGATAAAAATAGAGCATGTGTTAGGTAAAATTCATAGAGTCAAAATAAGAAAATCTAAATTTTTAAGCCAAAATTTTATTAAGCATTTCATACATCAGACAATGAAACTAATCTACTTATATCTGCATTAATAATATGAACATCATTCACAAACAGAAGGACTATAGTAGATACAAATAAAGAGCCAAAACTAAGGAACGGGGCAGGTAAAACTAAGAGAAGACATGAATTATTTGTGTTAGCAATCTGTGGAGATGCTAACAACCTCACAGTAATGAATCAATTTGGCAAGATTCTCAGTGTCAGAACTAGAGTATACGACAGATGAAGCATTCTTTGATGCTTAGTCCAAGAATAGTAATCCTAACAGTTGAGACCATCATATGAAATTTGGAGAAGGAAATCAATACTGGAGCTAGGATTCTGAAAATCTCTCTCCTCGTCAACTAAAACTCATGGTGTCACTAATCTTTGTTGCAGGGAAAGTGCTGGAAGTACACTTGTGAATAAGTCTGTTCCAATCTAATATTTCCAGGGGGAGAAAGTTTGGTGTGTTGTCTACATGGGTCGGATCACACAAGTGATGCAGAATCTACCTCTGAGGCACTGACTAAGAGAAATTGACACAGTTCCAAGTACTCTAGGCCAAGTGACCAGGATGAAGAGGGTGGGCAGAGTCACTTGATAAAATTAATGTTATCTAGACATTTACTTAAAGAGGAGAAACAGGGATTTGCACCAGTGTACTTTCTAACATGATGGAGAAATCCAGCATGTGGGACAATTATAAATTAGGCACTTTTCTGGATTCCGTTTGATATAAGTAGGGTATTTTTAATAATAATTTTCTATGTTGTCACTGAAAAAGGTGAGTTTCCAGGTCTGGAACTTTTGAAACACATATCATGCAATGTCCCATCAGAGTGTAATCCTTTGCTCGTCTACAAAGCACATACAATTTCTGAACACCAGGACTTCCTATTTTCAAAGAGCTTGAGCCTACTCAAATTACCTTACAAGGGAACTCACTAGCCTGTGAAAATGCAAGGCAGGAGGAAGTGAGGCTTGCTTCCAGAACAGCTGGCACATATGCCACCAAGAAAAAAGTTTAGTTTCTCAGTTGGCCTCTCTAATGTTGATAGAAAGTTGGCATTGCTCTTATGCTACACATTTCTTGGCTCATATACAGACAAGAGGAATCTTTGTTTCAATAAATTATTCAGTGCATCAATATCCCCGATGCTTTAAGTTATATAGGTGCAGTAATATGACTAATTCTGACCCATAAACTGTAGGGGTTAGAGTGTGAGTGCATCAATGAACTTGGATTAATCCACAGAGCAAGTATTTTCAATTATCTATTTTTAGCATCATCAGAATAACTGGCATCACACATTGAAAATCATATTAGTGAAATGCACCTCAGGCTTTTCGATTCAGAATACACAGAGTAGTAAATTGTGTATTTTTCACAAACATGTACACACACATACATGCACACACACTCGCACACAAACACACATGCACACACACATTGACAGTGTACAGATGGTGCTGGGAAGTGAGATGGTTAAATTCAGATTTCTGTCCTCATTATGCCACATAGCAGTGAGGTTTGCCTACTCCGAGTAATGATGACACCTGTACAGTAACCAGGCTTTCAGAAACAATGCCTAAACCTCATCACAAAACAATAGATACTTTTCTCATTATGAAACTAAGTTATCTATATTTCTTTTGTGTGTGGACTTAATTTGTGTGTTCAAGTGTGTGTGTGTTTAGTGCACATTTTAGTGCATACGTGTGCACATGTGTGAGGAGGCTAGAATAAGCTGGCTATCTCCAGAGTTCTGCCATCCCAAAATTTGGATTACAAGCACAAGATACCAAAGTTCGCATTTTTTTTTTTTTGGTTTTTACGAGACAGCGTTTCTCTGTAATGTTTTGGGGCTATCGGTCAGGCCCGCCCTCGAATTCACAGAGATCCTAGTGCTGGGATTAAATGCGTGCGCCACCACCGCCGGGCTCAAAGTTTGCATTTTTTAACCTGGCCTGAAGAGCTCTAACTCAGGTCTTCAAGTTAGGGAGTCAAGAATTATTGACTAAGATGTAAAAAAGCCCTCATGTGCATTTCCAAGCATCTATACAGTTCATTCAGAGGTCTTAAGATGCAGATTCTGATTCAGTTGTCAGGATGGATTTTGAAATTTTGAAATTCTAATTGGCTTGCAGGTAATGCTGATGTTTTTGTATCACAGTGCTGATTCTTAGCAAGAGGAGTTAATCTACATTATGAAAGATTTCTCCAGAAAAATAACCAGGTGTTCAAAGTGCATGCATTTTGGGAATATTTGTCTTATTGAATCAGGTCTGGGGCCAAAACTCAAAAGCAACAGAGGGAAGATTGTATGCCTTCTGGAAAGACCACCTCTTTTCCAGAAGGTGGAGCTTTGACTTGCTTGGGTGATTACTAAAGTTATCTTTGAACTTTGTATCTAAGAATTGCCTTAAGCTCATTTGTGCAGACACAAAGAGAATTTATCTTCAGAGGCAATTAATAGTTGAGTAATCAACAAGTGCATTTATGTGTTTGTTTGCTTTGTTCTGTGGATTGGAAAGGGGTCTATATGCATGAAAATTTGGTACTCTGCTCTGGATCATCCTGTATGTTAACTTAGATTTTTCAGCACTTACAAATCTGTCATCAAGCAAAACAGTAAGTCAAAGAATTCTTACAGAGAAGTAGAATTTAGGTAAGTGCATTCTTTTACATATAGTTCTCTAACACCTCTGAAGTATTCAGCTTATCTTTGTCCTCCTAAAGCATAGCTGTTATTGTGATCTTAATGAATGATAGACTCCTTATAGGAAAGTATCAAAAGATAAAGAGTCACTAGGGTGAGTTTTTATCTCCAGATGATACAGAGATGACAAATAGGACAAATCAATCCAGTGATTTTAATTATGTACAGAAAGGTAAAAAATCTACATGGTGGTAGAGGACAGTTTATGATTTGAAAATTCCAGAAAATGTAACTATAGGGTTAAGGTGCCTTGGTTCTTTATTTTAGCCCATACTCATAACAGCTGATCTAAGGGTCCTGTAGAGATAACTCACTAGCTAAAATATCTGCTGCACTTCCAGAGGACTCCAGTTCTATTCCCAGTGCTCACACAGTGTGGCTCAGAGCATTTTGTAACTGCAGTTCCAGGAGGATCTGATGCCCTCTCCTGGAGAGAGAGGGGGGAGGATAGAAAGACAGAGAGACAGAGATTCTATATATTTTAATGCTTACACTTCATTGTGTACACATAGTTTTACAGAACATCGTGACAGATCCCAGTGGCACTTAAAATTACAGATAAGATTGAAGTCCTAAGACACAGGTGTCCAAATGGGAAAGAAGCAGGTGTCTCTTGAACATGCTGGGGTTGTTGAAGGCACCCATTCTCCTTGATTCTGAAGCAGGGCTAGTGAGATTAATCTGCATTTGTTAGTGTCATATTTTATAAACCTCAGGTAGTACTTTTCCAGCTATCCACTATCTTTTCACACATGCTTTATAGTTTGAATCTGCAGGGTAGGCCTCATAAAAATTACAGATTTTATCACCTCACATTAATGTGACTAGTGGGATGATTGGAATTGAGTTAAGGGCATGGCTAATTATCCATCTCTTATCATTTGCAAGGTCAACATGGCAACTGGCGAGAAGGTCAGTGCTGGGCAAACGGCTGACAAGAATTTGGGAGGGTTTTTTGAAAAGATCAATGACCTTCATTTGTCATAGTGAACAAAACAAGCATCAATAATTCTTGCAGAAGGCATTAATGGCTATATAAGTGTCAATATGGCAGAGGCCATTGCAGATGGAAATAAGGATAACCCAATAATAATAATAATAATCCAGTTAATAATCCTAGTCAGGCATTTGCATAAGATATCTGTTATCTTCATTTGTGTGTGTCTGTATAGCTATGTACAACACACACATCATCTAAATCTGTATCTATCTACCAGAGAGATAGATAGATAGATAGATAGATAGATAGATAGATAGATAGAGGTCAGAGGACAACCTTCAGTGTTCCTTCTCTTTGCACCTTGTTTGAAATAGTTCACCTTAGTATTCACCATACTACCTGGCCTATGTGCTTCAAGAGATTATCCTGTCTCTGCTAGTCATCTTGCCTTAGACCAGAGAGCTCAGACTTAACCTAAAGCACTCAGCTTTACATGGACTCTATTCAAATTTAGATTCTTAAGCTTGTGCAAATGTTTTTGCCATTGAGCAATCACCTCAGTTCTGTTATCCTCACTTTACTAATAAAAGAAACCAGTTTAGGGATTAGGGTTATGTAACATTCCATAATGAGTTGACCGGATACATGTGTTACAGAAACAAGATTTCACATCCAAGACTACTGGGCGAGCCAGTTCTTCAGAGAAATATCCAGGCTACCATTTCCATTTTATATATAGTAATTTTTTTCTAGAAGACAAAAACCATGTTTTCTTTTTTCCTAGGATTTTTATGTTATTTTTATATTGTTGGTATTGGTGTTTTAGGTAAAACACCTGCATGAATGTCTGTGCACAAGTCAGCAGTGCTCAGATTCTCATATAGTTACAGGTAGTTGTGGGCCACAGTATAGGTGCTTGGTATTGAGGCTGGCAAGAATAGAACCTCTGAGCCATGATTTCAGCCATCATGGAAAAATTATGCTTATTGTTACTATGTTCACTGCTAGAAAACTAGCCCACAGACATTCACATGGTAACATGGACTCCACTCCCAGACCCTACTGTCTCATAATTCACAGTGCTCTGACTATGGTCAATGTCATCACCTCTAGATGTTTCACTGAGACTTCACAGTTGTTACTGAGTGCTACTGGGCAAGGCGGGCATTCCCAATGAACAGGAGAGGAATGGGATTCATGGAAATGTTAGGCAACAGAACTCCAGACTGGGTTAATTAATATTAGCTTGCTTCTTCAAGCAGGAGTCATATTAGAGAAAATGATCACCATAGTATGGAAATTCTCTACAGCAAAACATAACTTGAGAATAGTTGAAGAAACAAAGCAGTGTGAGATCAGGGCTTGAAAACTTTATGTCCTCATTCTTATGATCTCTTATAACAGGACAGCATAGGATGGGGGGGGGCTTCCAAAAGACAGAAATTCATTCTGCACAGTTCAGAAAACTGGAAATTCCAATATCATAGCACAAGCAAATGTGATGACAGGTGAAGTCCCTCCTCTTATGGATTTATAGATGCCATGTTTCTCACTGTACTATCAATTGGCAGAAGGAAAGACGGACTTTTCTGAGGTCTGTTCTCTTATGCTGTTAATCTTATTCATGAATGTTTTTCCATGTGGTCCTAGTAATGCCTCCTGAAATGGCACTTTTACTGTGAAACAAGGGCTTAACTACTAATATATGAATTATAGTGGAAGTTGGGGAGAGGCATGATTAATCAGTATAATGTCTACTTCTGGACCATTGTGTATAAGTTATAGGTTTAAAATGGTACACTGCAATTGCAATGGTGGATGAAAATCTGTTTCATATTTAGAATATGATATACCCGTGATTGATCCTTAAATATGCTGGTATCTCTTCTAGGAAGTTAACAGGCACAATGACTGTCTTTGAGACTTTATCTTTTCCCATCTGAATTTTTCTTAAATGTATTACTTAATGCTATAGATTACCTAGGAAAATGTCTCACAATATCATAACACTAAGAACTCAAAATGTATTTCAGATTCCTTACTGAAAATTGAAATTTTTATTTCATACTCTATAAGAAAAATAAGGCAAAAATATCAGGAGTATCAGTACATGCAATGGATTAAGGCAAGTGAGGGTATAAAACTGAAGATTTTCAGTTTATGAGTACATGTTGACATGGAAGTTGAGTTGTAGTTCTAATAACCCTAGAAACTAGGGAGGACTCAGAATTAGGTGATCCTGCATCATTATCATGAGTTACCACTTGGAGTTTAGGATAGATATGACAATAGGGGAGAGGAACCAATGAATGAAAACAAATAATAAAATGGGGTAAAGAAGTAAAGACACCACAAAAAATTTAAAGAAACTTAGAGGTGGAAAAATAGAGAATTCCATCTGTTTGGGTCACACTACATTTTAAACTCAAGTCTGAAGCACTTATTCAAAATTATTCCTTATATTCCTGCCAAGTCCCTATTCTATAATCATCACTCCTGGGTGCAGATGGTATACATGAAGGATTAAGCCTTGCTGTGCATTCTTTCCCCATGGATCCTCTGAGCAGAATGCATAGATTATCGATGCAAATGAAAGAAATGTCATCCATGTGATTACATGAGCACCCATGGCATAGACAAGAATTTATTTACATTAGAAACAAAGTAAACACCAGATCTGAGAAGTCATTAAGTCAACAAGAATGCCTCATTGCCTCATTTCTATTATTCAAAATGAGAACATTTTTTTGTGTTAAGATATTGCCTCTTTTACTTGTCAAATTATTAAAATGGATTTCAAACTGAATGAGTAGAACAAAGGGACTTAGGATCAAGCAGCTTAGTGATTGAAACTGAAAGCTTCATGAAGGTTCCAGGATTTTGAAATTAGGAAACTGGGGCCCAATAGGGAGCCATTGTTTCTCCAAACAGGTGATGACAGAGCCTGTGTTTCAGTCACTCTGTGAGCTTCTTGTGCAGCCGGAGACGATCCACATGTCGGGTTACATCTCAATCCCCAAAGCAATTGTGTACTTTGTAACTCAAGCAATGTCAGAGCTAATTAGAAATCAAAACAAGAAAGTATCTGATGAACATACAAAAGAAAACAGATTTCAAGTGAGCATGGAGGGAGAAGAACAGCCTACCCTTCTGCTTCAGAAGTGCTGTGGGAATGAGACTAAGCACTTAGAGTGAGCTAATATTTGCCATGATTTGTAATTACAGGATGCTGAGCTGATGCACTTGGGTAGAAGTGGTCTCCATCTTTTTCAGAAAGCAGTCTCAGCTAGCCATGGGGACGGAACAAACAAGACCACAGAGAGATGCGACTGAATAATTAAAGGCTCCGTCTGCTTATAAAGATTAATTGTGAGTCTGGATAAATATTTTATCATTTAGCTGGTGAAAAATAGATGAGAAGGACACCCCCCTTTTGCAAATGTCCCAGTAAAATCGAAAAAGACCCAACCCTCTAATTGGCATGCCCTTCTGCTTATGGCCGTATTACATTGACAAGACGGGTACTTACTGAACAAGGCATGGGGTTTCAGGTCCCCTGTATCAAGCATCATTGTACTCATAGCCTGCATATGCCTGAAACCTTACTTTTTAAAATTCATTCATTGAATAAAAAACATTTATTGAGCCTAATCAAATTTTTAGATAATGTCATGGAGAATACAGTGTTCAGACAGCCACGATTTAAGCACTACAACCAACCAGGAGACCTAACTATGAGGAAGGATAGAAAAACATGAAAATCCTGAGGACACAGAGAGAGGCAAGCTCATCATTCCAGAATATGGCTGAAGCATCAGATGAGGACAAGATTTACAAGAGAATTAGTGTTTACTGTGCAGACTGTTAGTGTAACACAGTATTTTTACATGCATAGAAATTCTCAGGAAGCTGAGGAGATTACTCAGTCATTAAGAACGAGTACTGTTCTTTCATAGGACCAAAGTTAAGTTGCCAGCACCCAAGTCTGGTAGCTCACAACTGCTTGTAATCTACCAGCACATAGAACACGGTCTTCTGGCATCTATAGGCTTATGCATACACAGGCACAAAACATGCACATGCATGCTCACACACATGTACGTAATTAAAAATAAACATTTTAATGAAATATGTTTAAATAAGTATGATAAAATGACAATAAGCCAAGTATATTAGTTAGGGTTCCAAGAACAATAGAATGTGTACACATTGTAAAAGTGAATTCAAATACTTTCCATGATATAAACTGAAAAATGACTGTCTGCAAATTGGGGATGCTGAGGACTTGACATCTTCTTAGTCCATGAGGCTAGAAGTATCAAGAGGGTCACTGTAGCCCTGAAAACAGGGAGGACCCCTGGAGAGCCACTCATCTAGCCAAAGAAGCTCTATTCTTTTGTCAGAGGAAGACAGCACCTGTGGCAGACATTAGAGAACAAGCACTCACCAACAAGGAGCAATGGTGCACAGGCAAAGGCGGGCAGCAACTGTGGGAAGGCAACTGTGGGCAGGCAAGGGTGGGCTGCAAAGCCTGGTTGCCTCAAGATCCACAATTTGATGATTGCTGGAAGGTGTGGTCCATTCTGGGGGAGGGTCTTCTACCTCAGGTAATCCATTCAGGCGTTACACTTACAATCCTAACATTTGAGAACCTAAGTCTAGAGTACTTAGAGTTCTAGCTCAGTGTGAGTTATTTAGTGAGATCCTATCTCAGAAAAAGAAAAGAAGGTAGGAAAGAAGGAAAGAAGGAAGGAAGGAGAAAGAGAGAAGGGGATGGATGGAGGGAGGAAGGAAGGAAGGAAGGGAGGAGGGAAGGAAAGAAGGAAGGAAGGAAGGGTCTAAATGAATCACTTGGGAACATTGGATATTATAGGCAAAGTGAAATGTCACAAATTAATGACAACATAAAGGCATTGTCAATTATTTTGGCTTTCATATTTCCTAAGTGATCCAGCTATATTCTGTTATTTCATCTTGCAGGTCTTTACTTAGGGTTGAGGCTT
This sequence comes from Mesocricetus auratus, assembly GCF_017639785.1. NCBI lineage: Eukaryota > Metazoa > Chordata > Mammalia > Rodentia > Cricetidae > Mesocricetus > Mesocricetus auratus. The sequence goes on from NW_024429182.1 coordinate 11,669,547, forward strand.
TGTGGGCTTTCCCCTATCCACTTTGGCGTGTCAGCTACTATTGTCTTTGTTTAGGTCATGTCTACACAGTCATGTTGCTGAGACTTTGTGAGTAGAATCCACAATCACCACTTACCTAAACGAACTAATTCTTAAATACCCTCTACGTATTTAACCTTATGCTCACAGTTTAGTGTAGTCCTCAATCTCATCATGAGAACATCCCTTTGCAAAAAATGGATACCATAGCATAAAACCAAAATCTATCAAAATTAAGTGTGGAGGATATTTCTGCATTCTATTTTCTCTCCTTGGATGGCCATGCCCTCATATCACTATAGAGCTCTCTGCCTGAACCCTTAGAAATGCTGGAATTGATTTTGATTATATTCTCCTATGCCACTTCTAATGAAAGCTTCTAACATGAGAGTAAGACTTTGGCTTCTTATTATGATTGCTTGGTATCTAGAAAAGTCCATTACATACACAGTAGATATCTGGTAACTGTTCATGGAATGAAAAGAAGAAGTCTCCCTCTAAAACTAATATTCATTCCCAACTCATAAATGGCCTAAAAGCAGACTTCAAGGGCATGTAAAATATATACATAAAGAGCAATTAGTTTGACTCTATTAATAGAAAAAATCAGGATATCTTGTAAGTGACAAGATCCAGATTAACCTGCACAGCTGCTGCTATTGTTTAGACTAGGGAATGTACTCTACCATACTATTTGTATTTTAGGTAATTAAAGTAATGAAGTTGTCTGGACACACATCTCATTGAACGCTACCCCCTCAGGTTCCATTCACCTTCTTGATTCTCTGACTCTTGTTAATTTTATGGAAGAAAATCACATATAATAGTGGGAACTCATGCAGAAACCTTGTGGAGGAACAAGACATTTGTTATTTCCAAGAAAGAAATTTGTGAGGAGGAGAAAGGGAATTCAAATATGTCTTTTCAGTCTTAATTATGCACGGAGGAAATCAGCATATGCCAAACAGGATGCGGACACTGGAAAGCACCTTGCATTATTTAACTATGGACATGCATAATGTAAGCACACACAAATGTGCTTTCTTTTGCAAAGGATATGTAGAACAGGAAGATGCAGATATCTTTAGAAAGACATGTCTTATTTTTCTTCTAGTGTATTGTATGTTTTCATGTAAGCATTCTGTGTGTGCTTGAGTGAATGTGCACAATTTTGTGTAAACCAGAGATTGGTTTTCAGGATCATTCATTCTCGGTTGATCTCCACCCTATTTGTGTGAGACTGGGTCTCTCACTGAACTTTAAACTTAACCAATTTATCTATGTGAGCTGTTCTTTAAGCTCCAGGAATCTTCCTGTCTCTCCCTTGACCACAGTGGGATTACATGGCTGTGCCAGTGCTGGGGGTCCATGCTAGAGTTTCCATGTTGGTGCTGCAAACACTTAACCAAATGAACCATCTCTCCAGTTCCTGGGATTGTTCCAAGCAGCATAATCTGTTTCTTATGACAGCAGATTTAGGAGGAAATGACTCTGGAAGTGTCTGCCTACCCTCACTGGCCTCTTCCTTACCTTAAGTCCACCTGTCGCGTCTGCTGCGCGGCCTGTGTCCGAGAACGTGCGGAGGGTGTCGGGGATTGACAACACAGAGACTCGTTCAACGATGTAAAGAAAACTTTAAGCAGGCTCCAAAAAGGTTCAAGAAAACTTCCTAAGAAAGGCTCCCACCAGAGAAGCTTCTGCTCTCTCCTCTACCCTGGCTGGTTCTGCTCTGACCCCAGAAACTGATCTGGGCGTGACAGAAGAGGCAGTTAGTCTCTGGACAAGGTCGAGCTCAGGGTGGTTTCTGCGGGCAGGCCTTTTCCAGGAACTTAATGCCCCCAGGCATTGTATTGTTTTTAGCAAACATGTCTTTAGATTGTCTTACAGCTGCCAACTCCCAGGCAGAAGGGGAAGTGGGTCTCTGCTCAAGGTCTGGTGTTCCCACAATTCACCCCTTTTTATTTTTAAATGAGGCACTCCTGGCTTAGGTCAAGTAGGGTCACCCTCCCTTTCCCGTCATTGGGGGACCTTGAACCCCTGTCTTAGGCGGGAGGGGTCTTCCCCACAGGTGGCCCGTCATCAGAGCACCCCAACTTTAAATTATCTGTAACCAACCTTCATGGCTATCGGGATTGCCATGGGCTAGGCTAAGCAATACTTGGTTACGGATCTCTTGCCTCTGGGACAAGGCACGTTTGAGCCCGGCATAAAGCCAGAATGCCTACCGCCACTGTCACCATTTCCAGGACCCCCATTGACATAGCGCCTCTCCATCACCGTACCCATCACCAGATCTGGGCCATAACATTCTACCAGCCTTCGTCTGTTACAAGGGTAACATGTACGTGATTTACATTCTGTTACAAGGGTAACCCGCATGTGACTTAGATTTACAATTTGATAAAGTTACAATTGTTCCAAGATCTGCTCAGGAAAGCATTTAGAAAGTGCACTTGCACAGATACATTAGGTACAATCATTGATGTTACACATGTAGCATTATGAAAAATATGAACAATAGGCTTGTTGCACTATCCACAGAGCACCAATTTGTTCCTGTGGTGATGTAGTTTGTTGATTTAATGTCAGCTGATTATGTGACTTGAGTCAAAGTCTCCTTTTTGTGGCATTAGGACAAGTTGCATCTCTCTAGAAAAATACACTGGCCTAGTCGTGATTTCAGAAACAGGAACCATGAAGTCTGATATTTTAAGTGACCATGTCCTGTTCAATTACTTAAAAGAGGCTTTTGCCCCTCATCACAGTCCATACGAATGTCCAAAGGTTTTAAATGGGTCCTTTTTTCTCTATTGGCTTCATGATGAAAACTCATGGGTCCGGAAGGTTGTTGTAGCAGGTCTGTTGAGAAACTGGAAATCTCGAACCGACTGTTTTCTTTTTTTCTTGGGCTCTAGATTCGATGACAGCAAGGTTTAGGAACACTGATTTTTTTTTGAGACTGGGTTTCTCTCTATCCTTTTGGAGGCTGTCCTGGAACTTGTTCTATAGACCAGGATGGCCTCATTCCTTCCTATCTCTGCCTCCCGAGTGTTGGGATTAAAGGCGTATGCCACCAACATCCGGCTCTCTGAATATCATAGCAAACATCCTCCCAATCTGGGACATTTAAGCCTTCCCCAGTAATGAACCATGGGCTCCCTCGTTCAATCCATTTTAAAAAGCCTGCCATGATTGTAGTCCCCTGTTCTTTAAGCAACTTTTTTACGTGATACTGTAATTTAAACTTCCAGGGACTATTTTCCATTGTTTTTTTTTTTTTATTTTTCTCCATCTGTCCCTAGCTGGCAAAAGGGACAACCCTGTCCACTTACCTCGCTTTCACGATCTCGGTGGGACCTCCAATTGTCGCGTCTGCTGCGCGGCCTGTGTCCGAGAACGTGCGGAGGGTGTCGGGGATTGACAACACAGAGACTCGTTCAACGATGTAAAGAAAACTTTAAGCAGGCTCCAAAAAGGTTCAAGAAAACTTCCTAAGAAAGGCTCCCACCAGAGAAGCTTCTGCTCTCTCCTCTACCCTGGCTGGTTCTGCTCTGACCCCAGAAACTGATCTGGGCGTGACAGAAGAGGCAGTTAGTCTCTGGACAAGGTCGAGCTCAGGGTGGTTTCTGCGGGCAGGCCTTTTCCAGGAACTTAATGCCCCCAGGCATTGTATTGTTTTTAGCAAACATGTCTTTAGATTGTCTTACAGCTGCCAACTCCCAGGCAGAAGGGGAAGTGGGTCTCTGCTCAAGGTCTGGTGTTCCCACATCCACCCAGGAAGAAAAAGGCTTAGGTGAGTCTGTCCAGTGCCATCCTCTATGAGGCAAAGACTTCCCTGCTGTACCAGATGCCTTATCAATAAATTTTACTGCTCTAAACAATGGCGCAAAAGCATGATCCTGTGGTGTGGGTATGTTTCTATTTAGTCATTGTAAAATCTGTGGGACATTTTCTTTCTTTTAATAGCTTTCAACCCATTGCTTCCTGTAGATTTTTTTCAATATTCCAATCAAAATGTGAAACAGAATGCAGACTTGTTGCTCAGAACACTGGTAGGTGCTCTTCCATGCTGCCTTTCAGGTGTTCCTTAACAATAATGGAAATGAAGTGCGGCGCCTGCGCCACAAGCAACTCCGAGGTATCACGAATAGAAAGACCAGATGTCCAGCTGTTTATACTAAGAAGTGTCTTTATTTTGCAAGTGCTAAGAGGTCTCTCTCTTGTAGGAGGGAGCAGTCTTATATATGCAGGCTTACAATACAGTGCAAAACCCCCAGGTGGAAGAAAGCATGTTTTCCTCCTGCTAGATGTTGATGTCAGTGGGGCAATGTGGAGGCAGTAAGCCAGGACTAGAAAACAGGATGTACCTGTGGCTAACAGCTGACAAACAACTCAGATACCCTGTGGGGGCTAGGCCCCAACAATGAAGGGATAGGATTCTACATATCTTCCTTTGTGCATGTGAGTACAAGCTGATATTTGCCTCTGCCTGGTGTGCTTTAGTGGCCTTATCTTCACCTTTGATAACAATGTATACTGAAATAACCAGGAATTTCTCAAAGAAAAGAAAAACAGTTAACTGCATACCAACAATTAAAGAAAAGATGCTCATTAGATCAGTCTCATGGCACAAGAGAAATTAAGTATGTAATATATATCTGTGTGTACACACATACAACATAATAATGCCCTCAGAAAATAAATACTAATTGTGTAATCAATGGTGAATATACAGTGATGGGGAATAAATACTGTATTAGTGCTGTCACTAACAGCATCAGCAGTGGACTGACAGTGCAGTGACAGCATCTCTGGTTTCAGATATGCTGTGTATATCAATGACAAACCTTGTCTTTTCAACAAATAACAAAAGTTAGAATAATTTTCTTTGGGTTTCTAAATAAAATAAACAATTTACACAAGACAGTGCATTTTTTGGCTTGTGACAACCCACTCAGTTTTTTGTGGTTGTGTCTGTATCTATATGTTTACATCTATATTTATGTATCTTTCTAAGATATAGAGGATTATAGCTTAGAAACAGAAATGAATCATAAATTCTATTATATGCATAATTTTCTGGTTAGATCTACATGTGGCCTTGGATTGACCTATTCTATCTATAAATATGCTTCCTTAATTTCACTTAAAGTATATGAATCAGTCATATCTCATTGCTAAAATAGAATTCAAGAATAAAATATTGTTATCTTTTCCTCATTAATTTTAGGAGTGAGTTGTTGATGATATCACTACTAATTTGAAAAACCCATATTAATTATTCACTGTGGATATTAACTACATTTGATGAATGGGTCTTGGAACTACAGATTCAATGCAATCCCTATCAAAATTCCAGCACAATTCTTCACAGACCTTGAAAGAACAATAATCAACTTTATATGGAAAAACAAAAGGACCAGGATAGCCAAAACAACCCTATACAGTAAAGGAACTTCAGGAGGCATCACCATACCTGACTTCAAGCTCTGTTATAGTGCTCTAGTCCTGAAAACAGCTTGGTATTGGCACAAAAATAGGCAGGTAGACCAATGGAACCGAATTGAAAACCCTGATTTTAACCCACACACCTATGAATTTTTTTTCTTTTTCAAGATATAGCCTGGCTTTGTAGTCCAAGGCAGTCATCCTGATTCCTCAGTCTATTATCATAAGTGTGTATAACAATGCCCAACTTGGATTTATGTGAAACAAAAACACAACTTAAGAAACCTACATTTGCAATAGATCTGTGCAAAACCCCAGACTCTAAAATGTGTGTCTTGCTAAGAAAGAAAATGAAAAATAAGAGAGGTTGATATCTCTAAGATAGGTTTGTTGTATTTTAGTGACTTTATTTGCCTGTATCACTGTAGTCCACTATGGGAAAACAGATAGCAGTTAATATAAAACAATATGCTATCTCTAAGAAAGTTTATGGTTTAAACTACTTGTCTTAGCTTGTTTTGTTTTGTTTTTCCTTGTTGCTATGGTAAAAACTCTGACAAAAGCAATGGATAGGTAACAGGGTTTCTGTAGCTCACAGTTCCAGGCTACAGTCCATCATGGCAAGGAAATCCCAGCCGCAGAAATTTGAGGGAGCTAGTCACATTGTACTCAGATTTGGGAAACAGAGAGGGTGAAAGCATGCTAGTTAGTGTTCAGCTCATTTCTCTTTTATACTCAGCCTGCTTAGGGAATGGTCCTGCCTACAATGACAGTGGTTCTTCTAGTATTTCCCATGAGCATGCCGAGGGATTCATATGTCAGATGATTCCAGATTCTATCTTCTACCATTAAGACTGAGCATCCCTCCTCCTTCTCTTTGCCTGGATTCCCAGAACTTGGCCTGGTTCTTAGTTATAGATCTCTGAGTCTGGTTCCATCAATTACTGGATGAGGGTTCTATGATCATAGTTGGTGTATTTATCAGTCTGGTTACAGGGGTAGGCCAGTTCAGGCACCCTCTCTACTGTTGCTAGGAGTCTTAGTTGGGGTCCTCCTTGTGGATTCTTGGGAGTTTCCCTAGCACCAGGTTTCCCCCTAGCCTACAGTGGCTCTCTCTATGAAGGCATCTCTTTCATTGCTCTCCCACTGTATCCCTCCCTGCCCAGGCCATCTCATGAGAGGGAGGAGGGAACATATGAGAGGGAGGAGCTAAAGATCATAATGGAGAAACCTACAGAGACAGCTGAACCAAGCTCGTGGAAACTCATGGACTCCAGAACTATAGTTGTGGAGAATCCAGGGGACTGAACTAGTTCCTCCATATGTGGGAGACAGTTGTGAAGCTTGGACTATTGAAGGGGCACCCAGCAGTAGGACCATAACACAAACCTGGTATATGAACTAATTTGTTGGAGCCCATTCCCTAGGATGAAATGCCATGCTCAGAGCCAGTAGGACCATGATATAATCCCAGCAGTAAATTAGCTTGTTGGAGCCAATTCCCTATGGTAGGACGCCATGCTCAGCCTTAATTCATGGGAGTTGGGCAGAGCCCTGACCCAATCTATTGTACCACATTACATTGAATATTCATGGGAAGACTTACCCATGAGAAGGAGTGGACTGAGGGTGTGCTAGGAGGGAGGTGAGGGAGGAGGATGGGAGGAGGCAAGTGGGGTAAGAGGAAGTGAAGCTGGTGGGAGGTAGACCTCTGGTGGAATGAAACATGAAATCAAAAAGTAAAAAATGAAAAAAGAAGACTGAGCATCAATCATATCACCTTCGAAGGAAATTGAACTAACATAGTTTTTTTTTTCTTTTTTAAGTACATAAGGACATGCATGTCATTTCATGTTCTAATTATGTGATTTGTTTGTGGATGTTCTGGAACACAAATGGAAATAACAAATAATTATAGATGTTTTCCATTAACTTTCAAGGAACTTGAGGTTCATTCATGATCTGGCTAAGTAGTTTTTGATGGTTTTCCATTAAGAATGACCTTCAGTTTATCCAGATTTAGAAAACACAAATGATGGTTTACTCTTTTTTGCAAAGCCAGAGATATTTCAAAATGCTCCCAGTCCATTAAGAATGACATAGGATATTAATATAGCATCATACCATATAGGCAATATTTTCAAAATAAGAAACTACTTTTGAAAAGTATGAATGAAAAGAAAAATATTAGATAATGGGGAAAAATCCAGATTCAAGTGGCATCATGTAATATAATTTCAAATTATGTGACCATAAAGATTTTTAAAATTTTTTTATATTATTAATTTTTTGCTTATGTTTTCCAAAATCTGCATCACCGAACAAATGGTATTTTTTAAACAGAAAAATCAATCACTACTCTGTTCTTCACGGGCTTGTTAAATCAGTTTAATGATCCTAGTAAAGGATGCGACTGGGCTCAGCCACTCTGGAACTCTGGGAGAGTTCTCTTTCCTGTCCATCAAATCCATTCTTCTGTGGATGATCTTACAGGAAGTTATTTTAACAGCCTCCTAACACACTTCAGAACTAAGGTTTGAAACCTTCATATTGCCATGGTTTCTCAGTTTGAATGGAGGGTTTTTACTGCTTCAATATTTTATTTACTGTAGCATGTAACAGTTAATCTTTATTGTTAATTCCACTAGACTTTTAATCTTTGAGAGACATGCATCTGAGGATTAACCTTACGGCACTCTCCAGAGACATCTGACAGAGGGTGGAAGATTCAGAAGGCATGTGTATGGGGTCACTCCGTGGGCCAGGATCCCAAGATGTATCAATGGGGGGGGGTCAGAAGAAAACAGACTGGGAACCAGCATTCATCTCCCTGCTTCCTGACTGCAACTGCAGCGTGATTCACACTTCTGCAACCACAGCGAGAGTCTCTGTACCCACCACATCTTCCTCTCCACAGTGAATGTATGCATACTTAAGCAACTGCTGTCTGGAACCAGAGAGATGTACCTTTGATATTGCAAATATATCGCCTTTTGATATTACCCAGACTCTCAGAAGAGAGTTGGACTTTGTTCTCTTGCATATTACTCTGACTGTAGGACAGTGAGGACTTTTTAAGAACAGTAATCCACAAGGAGTAAACCATCCTTCTTACACAGGTGAGGTCGCTCAGCCGGCAAAGGTGCTGCCTGAAAAGTCTGAAGCCAGAGTTTTGTCCCTGGAACACATCCACTGGAAAGAGAGAGCTGACTCCCACAAATTTTCCTCTGACCTTCATACAGTGCCACCAATATGCTCCTCCCAATAGATTTAAAATCTCTTGGGAAGTCAGGGGGAGTTGTACTTGACTATCTTATAATGAGAATGACACACAATACTTAGGTCAGGTTCCTCTTGCTGTGGATACTTTCAAAGAGACCATTCTCGAGTTGACATGAACCAGGAAACCACTCGTAGTCCTCTCGTAAAGTAAACTGATTCATTCAACCATGCCAAAGTAAAATTTATATAGAAAATTGGGCTGGGAATATAGATAGTTACTCCAATACTTCACTTGAGCTGCATGTACTGGTACTTTTATGTCAGCTTGACATAAACCTTGGTCATCTGAGAGATGAGAACTTCAGTTGAATAAATACCTCCATAAGACTGGGTTGTAGTTAAGCATGTAGAACATTTTCTTAATTAGTGACTGATGTGGTTGGACCCAGCCCATTATATGTCATACCATTCCTGGGCTGATGGTTTAGTTCTATAAAAAGCAGGCTGAGCCAGCCATGAGGAGCAAGCCAATAAGCAGTAGCCCCCTCTCCATGGCTTCTGCACCAGTTCCTGCCTATAGGTTCCCTCCCTGTCTGAGTTCCTGCACTGACATCCTTTGCTGAACAGTGCCATGGAAGTGTAAGTCAAATAAACCATTTCCTCCCTAGTTTGCTTTGGCCTATAGGGTTTCATCCCAGCATTAGTAACATTGACTAGGATACCAGAAGAGGGACTTTATTAGTGACATTTGAAGGAACAAGAGTAGAAGGTTGAAATTGACAGATCAATGTAGTTTGATATCAGTTACTTTTCAAGACAAAAATCCAATCTTTACAACCTGGATTTAAATACTATCTTCTGCAATGGTAACACAAGGCTCACTTACTTATAAACACTTCTGCTGCCCTGAGTACATGATTCTTCAAATAACCTAGCCTCATTCTCTATGCTGATTTAAATAGTCCCCTTTTGTACAGACTATCCACTCCTGCTCAAGGTACCCTCTCAGTGTTTATTGACTCTTCCATGCAGTTATTGGCTACATCTAGACTTCTTGAAAGTATATTTTATATCTCTAACATCTAACCACACATGCACAGTGGTATTTTACACAGAAGACCTTCATTAAAGACCTGCCACGCTTCAAATTCCTCCTCAGTGTGATTGCAAAATATTTATGGAGCGTTGGCCATTGGGTCACATGACGGATGTTTAGAAAGACTTAGGAGAAGCAAAGAGTGTAATCCCTATTCACTATGACAGTGGGAAAACCATGTAAAGCCATTAGAGGGCAAGTATGACATTATGTAATTAAGGGTTTAATTATGTAGGCAAAATTATGTGGGATTTAAATGAAGGAGATTGATGACTGTACAGGGATAAAGGATCATGTCATGGAAGAAATGTGCAGAGATGGAAAAGAAGTAACAAGATGACTGAAATGCTTCTCAACTGAGGCAGCTTCTGAGACTTTTCTGTGGGCGTACAGCACTGATAGGACCTGGAGCACAAGTATCAGAGGCAAACTCTAAGTCATAGAGTGTATAGGACAAATAACTATCCACAGTTGCAAATGTTTTCATCTCAATTGGAGGGGAAAGTTCATCTAAGTGTATCTATTCTCCTTTTATGGTGCACAAAATAGTGTTTAAACCACAAGGTCATGACGTATTTAGAATTACTGAAAAGTCCTGGTAGCCAATATTTTCTACTGGGAAAAAAATAAGAGCAACTGTATGTTAAGAGGAAAACAAAGACTCCAAGTGAAGCAAATATTGAAAAGTGATATATGTAAATGGCAATGCTACTATTAATTAAGAAATTATTTTTAAACCTTTACTTCTTTTCAGCTTACCATTCTGTAGTCAAGTATAGTGCATGTTTAACAGAGTATAGAACTGGCTTCAAAGTGGGTTTCTCCAGAACTGTGACACATTCTATTTCGACATTATAATTACATTGTAAAAATAATGAACAAGATGCTGCCATTAACATACTCCAGAACTGTCTCCTCTCCCAAAACAGAGTAACCTTTGTGCTGCTTTAGAACCTATATGTCTGAATGTTAATAACTGTTTGGTTGAGCATTATTTCAAAAAGTTATATGTGAAGGCAGAAAGTAAGCTTGATATTTATTTCTTTAGAAATGTTTGCTTTGTGTGTTTTATGAATACTACCAATAGAAATGTAAGCATATGCATAGTGTATATATGTAGAGGGAGACATGCATATATAGTTTATATGCACATATATTTTACATAATTATATTTTCACGTGTATATGAAACAAAATAAACTGATTTCCCTGTAATTATAGTTGAATATATAAATGTAAAACCTTCTTTTTATCTCTTAGAAAATGGCATCTATGTGTGGATCAAGATATACTTGAATTGTTAAGCTTAACCTGAAAGAAGCAATCAGTCACATAAAGTATGAGGGTGGGTAAGTAAAATATTGTTTTCTCCATCAACTTTTACTATCTTTGACCACAAGGTGGCAGTCTCTAGATACATGTAACTTTCAGGGTTTTTTTCTTTTCCTTTTATAATGATGTTTCAAAATAAAATCCTTCTCCAACTAATCTCCATGGTTAACAGCCCTCCTAAGAAGTCATGCGAGCTTACAGATGAAGCTAGAAAGCCGGAGTGGTCAATTTGTCACATAGATCAGTAATGAAGTGCCACTGTTTGTGTTGTAAATGTGCAAAGTTCTTGATTCTGGTTCAGTCAATTTAGGTTAAATTTCATTCCCAGGTAAGTGCATGAGAGCAGAATGTTCATAGAGAGTCCTATTAGTCTCAAAATTCAGTTCCTCTGTTAAGAATTGCTTCACAGGAATCTCTCACTGTGTCTCGAAGGGGGTAGTTTGTGCACTGAGAAAGCTTACCTGCACCGTGACTGCTGTGGTCATGCCTGTCACATTAATCTGGACTTAAATAGACAGGAAAATTCTAACATCATCTTCATATACCTCAATATGGTGTTGCAATTTTTGGAGAAGAAACTTGTAAGAAGATAATTGTATTTATCTCCCATCCAAGTGACATGGAGTCTCTGTCAGACAACACAAGGTTTAGTCTCTGAGTTGAGTACTGACCCTGGGTACTTCCTATTCATTGGCCACAGGATGATAAAGGGATACTTCTCTTGGAGCTGGATCTTACACACACATCACCCCAGCAGCTTCCACTGTTGCCTTTGTAGCTGTCTCAAGTAAGTGATGGGCTTTGATTAAGACATTCCCATTGAACTCTCAAAAATAAAGTCCCATAAGTCCTTATTTGGTTTCTTCCATAAGGAATTTTATAAACTCTCTTTTCATTTAGAGAACATTATGAGCTAAACAGTGTTTTTTTGTTTGTTTTATTTTATTTAATTTTTAGTGAAAGTAGTGTATATGTACACACAAAGATGGACAATCATACACGCACACACAAACACCCACACATATAAGCACATACATGCACATAGACACACACACACACACACACACACACAACTGGCAAAGTGGATAATAATGTTTGAGCAGTGCCTACAAATAACCCTGCCTGAATTCTCCTTCATCTGCAGTGTTCATAATAGGGAAATAACTGATGGTCACTGTGACAGGCAAATGTAAGGTAGAGTCGATGATTGCATTCTCTGCCTTTTATTTAAGTACAGATAGAGCTGCAATAAAATCTTCTATTAATATGGATGACACAGCTTGCTCATATTTTAAAACATTCCCTCAGCACATGGAGCCACTGATTAAAATGTCCTTATAGAGCCCAAGTGTAAAACAAATGAGGTGAATCTAAAAGAGGAGGAGTCTATTGACATCCCAGATACTGAAGAGTATGGAAATGTGAGGTGAATGGCATGGCCTAGAAAAAATATAATATATAAAATGAACCTATTAGCTTAAAAATGTACCAGGCAGAGAAGCATCCTGTAACATGATCAGGTAGCCAGTTGCTCCCCTTGTTGTTCCTATAGAAATGATGACTGGGGGAGATGATGGGCTTGCAAAGTTGAGTAGATGCAATAAAAGGAGGAGAACTTCTCACTGGGAAGCGTCTTTAACACATACGGGACTGTGAAAAGCATTACAGCCCCAGCATAAATAATCGAAGTACAAGCACACCTGATAGACATTTGCAGGCAGTAATGTAAGTGGAAAGTAAACAGAGGGACTTGATTTGATTTAAAATGAGGAGAGAATTTGATAAAGCAGGGACTGTTATGGGAAGGTCAATAAGGAGAACACAGGTGAAGGAGCAAAAGGAATTGAGAATGAAGACATGGAGATGGGCATAGGAAGGAGGGAAACAAAACCACCTAAATGCATCACACGCCAGGCTCCTCCTGTGCATGAGTAATATGTACTACATGATCTCAGGGGACAAGGGATAGCATAAAACACAGCTGTCCTTTACTGAGAATCTTACACTCTTCCTGGGGAAGAAAATAACAGTTGCATATTAAAGCATTAGAGTTAACACAGATACTAAATGAAAAGGCAATGTAGGGAAAAGGGACCAGTCAAAGAAATACACCCTTGAGCAGAGCCAAAGAAACAACACACTTTGGCCCTGCAACCAGAACCAAATAAATGTACCCTGACCCTGAAACCAGTGCCAAAGGAACACACTTTGTCCCTGGAATCAGAGTCAGTGAAAGAAATGCACCCTGGCCCTAAAATTGGAGCCAAAAGGCTAAAAAGGACCAGAGAAAGAAACACACTTTGGCCCTGAAACCAGAGCCAAATCTGACCCTAATCCTGTGCAGAAAACTAACCAATCCTCGAGCAGGAGCTCTAGCTAATCCTAGCTCAGCATTGAAATCTGACCAATCCCCACCCTGAAAGCCCTATATAAATCCTGTGTCTGTTCAGTTTGTGGCTGTTCACCCTACCAGGCTGTCCTCTGCTACTCTGGCAGAGGGCAGCCACTCTCCTGGATTCTTCCCTCCCAATAAACCCCTTGGATAACAGGGCAACCCTGGGAAGATCGGAGATAGCAGAGCTGTAACACTTTTTGCCAGGGAAACCTTCCCTTGGCAGAGCCGAGTTGTTACACTCTGCTCTCAGCTCTCCACTCTCTGCTCTCTGGGAACAAAGCTGAACTGTAGCAACTTCTCCCAAGAAACCTCCTGCCGAGCAGAACTGCTACACTGGGCAAACATCCCCAATTGGAAGACCCTCTCCTTTCTGAGCAGAGCTGATGCACTGGGGAAGCCTTTCCCTGAGGCAAGGCTGTAAGAAGCTAAGCTTACTGTGGCCTGTGGTGGTCCTTGGCTCCCTAGCTCCAGGATACCTTTCCATCTGAGCTGTGTAACACTCAGTATTCTGTGACTCCCGAGTGCCAGAAAACCTGTCCTATCCCGATCTGTCCAAAATGCCAACAGGCAGCATAACAAAAACGCTAGAAAAACTACCAAGATAGCTTTTATTATTATTGTAAGGAAGGATGTGCCTAGACATTGAAAGGAAGCAAATAACTCACCTCAACTTCTTAGGCAAATATTTATCTTTAAACAACTATTTGACTTCTTATAAAAAGACGTGAGTTAACACAGTTTCAAGGTGAAATGGCATGACATAGGAGTGATTTAGCTTTAGCATCTGCAGTTTCTCCAAATTGAAGCTTCAGTCTTTGAGCTCAGAGATTGGGGAGTACAGCAACTGTGTTTAATGACTCAGCCGATTAAGCTTCCTAGTAAATGTTTTTGCTGACTAGTAAAGAAGAAAGCCACGCAGGACAAAAAATAGCCTTCACCCACTAATGCGTTTATTTTGAAAATCAAACTATTTTAAATTGATTTTTGGATCCAATGGAAAAGTCATTCTTTCCATTTAAAAAAAAATCTCCCAACTCCTGAGAGGACAGCATGGGACCGATCCAGACACACTGAATGTGGGTGTCAGCGTGGAGACTCAGGCAATCTATGGGGTTTTTGGGTAGTAGATCAGTATTTATCCCTGGCACACAAATGGACTTTGGGGACCCATCTCACAATGAGGGATGCTTTCTCAATTTGGACACTTTGTAGAATGAAATGACAGACTCTCGAGATCCCCCATGGAGGGCCTTATCCTCCCTGGGGAATGGAGTGGGGATTGGGTGGGGGGCTGTGGGGAAGGGGTGGGTGTAGAGGGGAGGGAGAGGAGCTAGGACTGACATGGGAAGCAAGCTTGTTTCTAATTTAAATATATAATAAAAAGTGTAAAAATATCTCTAGTGGATATTAGATATGTGTAATTATTTGTGACAATGAAAACATTATAAAAGTCCCTTTACATATATTCCTTCAATTAATTTATTAACTTGAGCGGTGGAAATTTTGTTTATCAAAGACACAATTACTTAAAATTCATTTCTTAAATAATTTCTAAGGGCTTCTGGTGATGATGATGGTGGTGGTGGTGATGATGATGGCAGGGGTGATGGTGATTCTTTTATTTGAGTACTAAGAACATACTTTAATTGATTTAAATTTAATTTTAATTTGTCATTTTAAAAAGTCATCCAAACTATCACATCTTTAAAGTTCAGAGACCATCCATCAAATGATTGTAACATGCCCAAATTTTCATAATTCTAAAATCATTGTTCTTTCTTCTGTATCACCTAATTAGACACTTATGTGGAAGATTGTCAACATTATTTATTGATGCTTGTATGTACATGGAATATGTGTGTGTGTGTGTGTGTGTGTGTGTGTGTGTGTGTGTGTGTGTGTCACAAGCCTTCCTGGGAATATTTACTTACTAGAAAATTACAAACTGTTTCAAGATTTTATAAAAACTTATGTTAGAATCAGATTGTTTTCTCTACTGGTCCCTAACTACCTTCACCTCAACCCAACAAAAGACATTTCATTTGGTGCCTTGTAATTTGTTGTTAGCTGTACAGGGGCATCTTTATTTGTTGTTGTTGCTGTTTTAGTGGCTACAGAATTTGACCTAGAGCCAATAGTTAAAAATATATTTGAAAACTGCATTGTACAAAATTCTCAGAGAGCTAATAAAAATGAGGAAAAGGTATGTGAAAAACTAAGTGCTGTCAATCTGTATGCATACCTAACTGTTCCGCAAGTCATACCTGTTTTCCCCATCTTGCAGCATGCATTGCTCCAGATTCCACACAGGGTTTCATCAACGACATCCCCCTTATCAACATGTTTTCAGATGCCAGTAACATCAGACCATATTTAAACCAATTGTGACAGTAAAGACATTTAATTGACTCAGACAAATAAAATTTGTAAAAGTCACATTTGGTTTCACAGGAGTCTTGCTTTCCAGATTGTTGCTATATTCCACAGATCTGATTTCTCTCCATCAGATTGCCT
Source organism: Mesocricetus auratus (assembly GCF_017639785.1). Lineage (NCBI taxonomy): Eukaryota > Metazoa > Chordata > Mammalia > Rodentia > Cricetidae > Mesocricetus > Mesocricetus auratus. Next base: position 11,685,571 of record NW_024429182.1, read on the forward strand.
GGCTTTTCCAAATGTATCAATTTCATTTCAGGGGTGATTTCCCTCACTGCCTCAAGAGAACTGGAAGTTTCTCCGTATTTATGTGTGATATGAGAGAAGTGACATGTTTATTCAATATTATTTTTTAAAAATTAATATAATACCCACCCAGATTTGATCAGCTATGTTCCAAGTCTATATTTATTGTTATCATAGTGACACGATAAATTAAAAGTGCTGATGGGATTAGATTTGGTTGTGGATTTTTGCCCTAACCTGATAATAGAATTATCTTTGTAGTAGGTATTTCCTCCAGCAAAATGTTAAAGCTATTGAGAAGTGGAAACACATAGGTCATTATATGATAGTAAACAAAACTACTGCTTTAGCACACACAACTGTAGCAAAATGTTGAGGCAATCTTTTTTTGTGTGTCTCTCTCTCTGTCTCTCTCTCTCTCTCTCTCTCTCTCTCTCTCTCTCTCTCTCTCTCTCTCTCTCTCTCTCTCTGTTAAATCCTGAGGCAAAATTTCTCCCCCTCTCTCCCTTTCTTTCCTGTCTCTCTCTCTTGCTCTCCCCCACTCTCTCCCTCCTCACATTAGTGCCAGTGCTGACATTGGCACCTTCTTTTCCTTGTTAGGAACATCTCATGGGGTTCTTCCCAGTGTTTAATCAGACATGACCCTCTACACAAAATAGTCATAAAACCAATTTTGTAGTTAGGTTTGCAGTGTTGAATCTTTATTGCATGCTGGCAGATATGTTTAAATAGGGAAGCTAAGAGAGTCTCCTACATGCAGGGTAGGCAATTTAAAGGTTCTTCTGGGTGAGATTTGATGCTAATTAAAATAGCTTTGGTATCTCAGTCACTGAACATGAGGTTAAAGGGAAGGTAGGTATATAGATATTAATCAGAGTAGATTCAAGCAAATTTTATTGTAGAAAAAAGAAAACACACACACACACACACACACACCTTACTTAGACCCTTCTACAATCTCCAAGGCTTATGAATTGTGTCCTGCATGAAAGAAAACTAGATTTCAGAGAAAACAGAATAGTCCAAATTAAACACATGTGCATACTTCTGCCATTAGGCATTGCACAGTCTGGAAATGAGGCAACAACAATCTTGACTCACAGGAAATCAGTTATCATGCATTTAAGGATAGAATTCCTAAACCTGGCTTTCTGTAGCCACTTTTAAAATACAAAACAGTATTTGGAGAAAGTTATCAGAAATGGTTCAGAAATTGTCTTTGTAAATTAAAAGACAGACTTCAGATGTGGAAAAGCAAAGACCAGAAGCAAAGCTAGACTCCATGAAATGGACTTAATGCACTTAGCAAACCACAGTGCACTAACCAACCCATATGCTATTTGACTTAAGGACTATTCCTCTACACAGAACCCGTATCAGACACTTTTGGGGGGACCAAGGACCAGAGACCAGAAATCCCAGTATCCTAGGGTAAAACCAAATATGACTGGTCTAAAAATAAATACAAGCAATAAAAAGGCTCATAGTAACATTCTGCTACACTAATAGATTAACTCCTTTCCCATGATCATCAGAGAAAATTCATCCTACAGCGAATGGAAAAAAAATAAAGAGATCTACAGACAGACATTATACAGAGAGTGAGAACCCTTGAATACTCAACAATAAATTGGATGTCTCCACCAAATCCCTTCCCTCTTGGAACTCTTTAAAGAAGATGCAGAAGAGCCTAAGAGCCACAGTATATGGAGGACACCAAGAAAAAGAGGCCCTCTAAATGAACATGACCAAAGCTCATATGAATTCACGAAGGCTTTTTGTGTGTGAGTTATGGCTTCCAGTTTTTTTATTAGATTGTTTATCTGTTTGTTTGTTTTTTGGGGGGATTCCTGAGCATGCGAACCATCAGGACTCTGTTTCTTTTGCCTTCTCTTAGACTCTTTTTCTTCCTTTTGCTTGTTTTGTCCAATTCCATCTTATTTTATCTTATTTAATTATTATCCCTTAAAAGCCTGTTTTTATTTTATCTTATTTAATTATTATCCCTTAGAAACCCCTCCCGTCTGGATCCACACACAGAAATGGTGTGGATCCAGATGGGAGGGAGGTGGGGCAGAGAAACACGAGATGCAATGGAGTTTCCCAAGGTATATGCAACACCACCTTCCAACAACAGAGAAAGGAGTTTGTGGACTGAAGCATAAACAGGAAGGATAATACACAAATATAGGAAGAAGAAATAGGTCAGCATTGATTCCAGCCTTGCTTTATAGCAGTGGGTGTATTTTTTAAATGACTAATTGAATAAACTACAAATGACATTCCTGGAAATAACTATCAATAGAAAGTATCACTACTGTTCATAAACCAGGGTTATTGTTGCTGGTGGTGGTCACATCAGAGGAGCAGTCGGGAACTGAAGGTTGGGAGGTCAGCCTACCAAGGAGCAAAGCACTGATGTAGGGAACTGAAGGTTGGGAGGTCAGCCTACCAAGAGGCAAAGCACTGATGCTTGAATCTCAGAGAAGAAAGGCCCCTAGGCCACCGTTCCAGGATGTCTCTTGCTGCCTCTGTGTCTTTACATGTTTGCCTCTGCCATTTTTCTCTTGTATCTGGCACGGTGTGAATGGGTGTAAGGAGGGATCCCTACTGCCTTTACTGTGTGTGATTATCTCATGGAAATATCTCACTCTACTGGACCTTTCACCTGTGGGTTATTATGAAGATGGTTTCCTCTTAAGCTGTACTGTTTATCTGAAGCAATGATTTTAAATAGAATTTTGATGACTGAGAGTTTTTAATATATGTATTAAGGGATTATGATAGAGGTTAGTTTAGTGGGAACACTAACATAGGTAAAAGCAAGATATGGTGTTGCCCCTGCCCCTAATAAATCAGGAGCTGCCAAGGATAGAAAATAAGAACAAGGAAGTGTCACGCAGCTGAAACTCATGAGTTTCCTTTGACTTTATAGACTGTGGCTTAGGTTCATGACTAAGGAAAACAATTGTGATGTAGAATCTAAACTATCTCAAGTTCTTTTAACCTTAATGTTAAGAGGTATGTTTATAGGTTTCTGTGAGCATCTTAGCTTAAAAAATCTTTAAATATGACTTAAGGTTAGGTTAAGATGTTTTTCATAAAAGCTTTCAGGTGGAAAACCTTGAGAAACAATTTAGAGTTTAGAAATTCATATAGTTGAGTGAGGGACTTGTTGAGGTCAGGATACAAGAACAAAGCAGCCCAGTTATCATTAGCTGACATACCTTTCTTGTTAGGATGGGATGGTGACCAAAGGTGATGATTTAGTCCTTCTACCCATTTCGGCTATCAGCTTCCTTGCTTTTCACTTGTAATACATAGGACGTTTAATCTCGTAAGGGATATGGAAAACACACTGTTTTTTTACTTGTATTCAGTGTAATCATTCATTTAAAATATAGAATTTAACCACATTTTATACTGCTTGAAAGATTTTGCTGGGGTATATAAATTGTAATGGAAAAATTAAAGCTAATTAGAAGGAAGGCATCAAGGGAGACAGAAGATGTACATTCGGGTGGAAGTAAGAAAATAAATAAAGGCATAAAATACCACACGATAGAGAGATCCCGAAAGTGTATGTGTATATTTTGATTTTTTGCTGTCTCCAGAGAGTTAAGTTTTACTCCCTCATAGAGAAAAGTCATGTTAGTCCATGGAATCCTCAGATTCTCTTGAATTTTGGAGCTGCTGAAGGCTGTAATACGTTGTAACTTAAAGCTGAGGCATAGGGACTGACAAACAGAGTAAGCCTTAGTAAAACAGAGTAGTAACTGGGGGGCACTGTGTAATGGCTGGGGAAAGTCTTTACTCCCCAAATATTTGCCACAAAGCTTTGAGAATTTGATCCTACCTGATTTTCACAACAAATAATGTATGACTGGATAGCTGATTGAATGACATGTCATGATTTTTTCAAATGACAGTCATGAATTAAATGCAAACAGGAAAGATAGCATAAAAAGTAGTTTGAACTGGTGGTGGATAGTATGTATTACTTGATGGCATTGTTATATACATAAGCCTAAGATCCTACCTTACATACTCAGTTTGTACACTGTTACTTGATAATACAGGTATGGTGTAGTGGTATAACTCAAGGAGTTAGTGCATGTAACATTTTAGAGGAATGTTTATAATGCTACAATTTAAACGATGTTGATTTACATGCAATATTGGGATATAGAAAAATTACTAAAATATTTCAGATTAAGAGACATCAGATTAATTTCTAGAACCCCAAGGAAGCAACATGTGAAAAGCAAAACCAAGGGTTAATTTCAACACAGTGCAAAGAAAAACATTCTGCCAACGATAAGATTCCAGACAGGTAGGTTTCATGAGATACAGCATGATTGTAGGCACGCTAACCCCATCCATCCGAAGACGGATGTAAGCATCTAATTCAGAGCTGAACCAAATAACTCAGTATGAAAGCAAAAGTTTTGGAGGGAATAATTTTCTCTTTCACATATTGTAAAAATTTCCTTGGAAACTTGGAAATGAGGAAGGAATTTCTGGAACAATTCAGAAGCACACATAGTATGTGAAATGTGAAAGCTAGGGGTTTCTGTGATTCTCAGTATTGCTGAATTGTGGGAGTGTTGACTTTGATATATTTGGACATAAATTTTCCCCCAAATGTAGTGTGTGTGTTTTTCTTTCTGTGTGTGCTTATTTATGATTGTGAAACTGAGAAAAAAATAATGTATATGCTAGGAAGAGAAAGGCGAAGCAAAGGTTGGTATTATAGACATGTTCCCAGGCAGAATGAACTTGCACTTATTAACGATATAGTCTAAAATGTTTGTTACTCTTCTGTTAATGGAATTTACATGTGGAATTTTAATAGAGATGTGGTGGAAAGTAGAAATTCTAAAATCCTCTAACTTTATAACAATACCCTGGAGTTCTGGAAGCCATTTGTCCCAAGGCAACAGTCCTTTGTCCTTATTTGCTTAGGGGCCCATGTTATTTATGAGCCTCTACAAATGAATATCCAGAATCATACTTCCCTTAATTGTGGCTGTGTTGGAAACAGCCTTAGCAAACTCTATCTAAAATATGGCAGATAAAACAAATTCTCCCCACATCCAATTCATGTTGTCTAAAATGACTATATTCCTCAAAGCACCATAAGCAGTAATAGAAGTTAGGTTTCTGTAAATAAAATTCTAGTGATATTATTGACACTTAGTAAAGGAGAGTCCCATACAGGAGGTCCCCACACAGATCTCTGTTACATACCGACTGCAATATGAGAGAGAACTGACTATGGAATTCTGTGTGTGTTCAATGCTAAGGCAGAGTACACAATGCAGGAGAAGTTCAGAAATGTAGTAATTTGGAGCTCCCAGCCAGAAAATTAACATCTGAAATACATACCAGAGACATATCTCGCATAAATGGCTTGAGCTAAAAGAAGATAAGCTGTATGCTATCAGGGAAGCCGGCCCTATGGATGGACCTTTATCAAAGTGGCAGAGTTTGGGTTCTTACTAGGCCTACTAACTCTGGGGTTTTTCAGGATTTCTTCAGATGGTTTCTCAGGTGATTACAGTATTTCATAATCTTGCTTTTGCTCAGTCACCAGATGCATAGATCTAGAAGTCTCAACTTATCACATAGCCAGTGACATAAGAAAAGCTACTACTGTGTAACTCAGCTCTTTCCTCACTTCCAGTCCTGTTATTACTATGCATGCTACATTCACCCATTCACCAACCCAATATCATATTTTAATAATTACTATTTCAAATATTGTATACTCATTAAATAATCTGGAAGAAGGAAATCAAGCATGAATTTATAGTTTGCCATATACTCATCCTAACTTGCAGTTATTCTTCTTTTCCTTTGTTCCTATGGATTCAAATCCAGCTACTAATTTTCATACTTCTGCACAATTCCCCTATCACATACAAGTTTTGTGCTGCTGTGGTGAGATATATTAACATCAAGTTTCTGAGTTTCATACACGCAAGGTAAATAATGCAATTTTATACATATTGTATTATATAATTACTTTCTAATCAAAAGGAAAAATAGAATAAATATTGCATTAATATTATCTTATAATTACCTAATTACCTTTACTAGTCCTTGCAATTTTTCATATAAATTGAATCTAAAGTCTGGATTCCTTATTTTCAACCCAAAGAAATTACTTTAGTACTTTTTGCAAGACAGATCTGGTAACAATACATTCTCATTATTTGTCATATAAGACTATACTCATTTCACCTTCATCAGGCAAAGATAGTCTACTATGTACAAAATTCCTGGTTGGCACAATTTTTTTTCAAATTTGCTGACTCCATCATTTATCAATTTAAATAAAATCATTAGTTTATGATTTTCTGACTTCCTGTTCTTGAATATCAATACACATTGGACAGGAATCATATTTTGAGCTTGGAATTTTGGTACTTTTCTGCACAAACATTATGTAATATGATTGCATTTGGTACAGAGCAGTGGCAGTGAACCCCAGCTCTTTGCCACATGGCCACAATAGTAAACAGCTAAAATATGCAAGGACTTGTTGCTAAGTTACAGTGTCTGCCAGGTGAGCTGAATTAAATGCATTTTAAATGTAGAGTATTTTCCATTTATTCTGAGTTCATCAGAACTCCATTTAACCATAAATCAGGGAATATCTACAGATTATTGAATCTCCCTGATTAATTTTATAAATCAGTGGTTGAACTTTTCAGTACTAAATTTCCATGTGGGACTAATTGAATCTAATCTCTATCTCGTCACAATTTTTTTATGTTTGATGAAATATTGTCACTATTGCTTCTTTCTATACATTAAGTTTGGCTCCCTTTAAGCTAGTTGAATCTCTATAATGAATGCTTTAAACTTTTATTCACTCCTAAATCTGACATGTGATGCCTTTCCTAGGCAGATTTTCTTTTTTCTTATTATTCCTGTATGTAAGTGACACATTCCTGATTTTTCTGTTCATTCCTGCTAATCTTTCATCACATTGAGAGTTGTAGGTAAAGTATTGTAGAAAGTCACCCTTTTTGCCCCCTGGGACTTGTGATTTGCATGTTTATTTGGTGACTTGTCTTGACTGATTCAGGAAGCCTAGCTGCTGGAGCACAGAGCTGATGACACTTCTAAGAATGTACAGCTGAATGTGGGTGTCAGTGAGGAGGCCTAGGTAATCTATGGGGCCTTGGGTAGTATTTATCCCTGGCGTACAAATAGACTTTGAGTGCCCATCTCACAATGAAGGATGCTGTCTCAGCCTGGACTCTGGTAGGAGGGTCTAGAGCCTACCCTGGATGAAATGACAGACTCTGGAGATCTACTATGGAGGGCCTCACCCTCCCTCGGGATCAGAGTGGAGGTTGGGTGGGGGACTGGATGGGAACTGGTGGGGAGGGCAGGGAAGGAGGGGAGGGACAGGGAGCTGGGATTGACGTGTGAAACAAGCTTGTTTGTAACTTAAATAAAAAAGGAAAAAATAAAATAAAAATAAATAAGTAAAAAAAAAGAATGTACAGCTCAAACAGTGAGGACTGTCTTCTCTGCTGTTATACCCAGTTGTGAGTGTCCACTAATTTCAACATTATTATTTTACTTTCTTTAAAGAAAACCCCAAAGAATAAATTGTTCAGTGGTTTTGATCCAAATTAAAGTAAGGTCATGGTCTCATCAGCATTGGAAGGTATTCTGATCCTAGGAAATTTCTTCTTTGTAATATTCCCTGGTACTCTACTATTGTACTTCTATGACATTTATGAGTTTCTGTTTTTTTGTATTGGTATTCAGATCCTCAATTCTTTTCTTAAATGTATATTTATAATCTCCATTGTGTTCAACATTATCTGTACACATTAATTTTCCCATTTATTCCTCTGCAGTAGCAGAGATACAAATTCTTTATTCATAAGGATTGTGTTTATTCTGGACATAACCTCTGTGCTACTGTATGTGGGATAAATGCTGGAGAAAGCAGCTTCTTTTTCTTAGACTGACATCATTGCTAACACATTAAGGCAATGAATGGGGAAAGGGGTGGCTCTTTGTCTTCCAGTGTTATCCATTTTGCATTGCACATTCAGTGAACAAGGACACAGTTCGTGTTTAGGATTTCTTGGGTCATTTACCTTAGAATAGCTTTCATATTTGGGTGAAGGCTAGAAAGAAGGATATCTAGTCTTCCTGCCTGTGGCTACTCACAACAGAGTATCTGTGATTCCAACCTCAAAGAGTATTGGAGATACTGGTACTTCTCTTGAGGTAAATCTGTAGTCTTATATTGAGACAGTGGGTATAGAGGAAGATTCATCTGTTTGGTTTAAAGTACAGCCATAATAATCCTCTCATCACAGAGAGCTGGAAAAGGACAAAGATAGTGTGTCATCACTTAGATACCAAACAGCTTTGATTTTTCTTTCCTGGGTTGAACTGTTTTTCTTAAAGAGATAACCACACATTTTATGTAGCCTATAGCAGATTTTGTAAACACTTAAAAGGACAATTAACTTATAGAATGTTTTCATTAGTTACATGGCTTTTGATTTTAATTGGAGAGAGACTCCACCATAGTCCATTATCAGAATGTCATTTCAGTAGTCAAGCTTACTGACTGTCTTCTATATAATATGTTGTCTTCAACAAATACAGCTTCATCATAACAGGTATAATTTCACTTGCTTTCATTAATCTGACTTGTAGAAATTTTTCTTAACATGAACAATCTTTCATTTTCAGTTTTATTTTCTTAGTATTGTTGACAATATTATTTATTCTAATAATTCCTAATTATTTCATCTTGAATTATTTGAAATATGCTATTCAACTCATGTATATATATATGTATATATATCCTATTATATTTTCTTCTTAATGAGTATTCCTCTTTTCAAATTTAGCAGTTGTGGTGGTTTGAATGAGACATGTGCACTGTAGGCTCATGTGTTTGATTACTTGGTCTCCAGCTGTTGGTTGATGTGTTTTGGGGAGATTATGAAATCTTTAGGAAGCGGGTCCTTTCTGGAGTAAGTATGTCATTGGAATGATCTTTGAGAGTTTATTGTTTCAGTCTACTTCCGTCTACTCTCAGTTTTGTGTTTTCTGTTAAAAATGTGCTATCTAGGCTTCCTGCTACTGCTGCCCTGCCTGCTGCCATGACTTGCACCCCACTGGGATTGCTGTATCTCTTTCTCCAGAAATGTAAACTATCATACACAGTTTCTTGGAAAAGTTGCTTTTGGCCATAGTGCTTTATTACAGCAACTAGAATTATTAATACTTTAGTTGGTAATAGAAATGGGGATTTTTTTTCTGTGACAGCCTTACTGTGTTGTTTTGTTTGGGAAACATGGAAGATTTTGAAACTAAGGATCAAATGTAAGCAGAGATTAAGGGTACATCATAGTAGCAGTGTGTAAAGACAGTGCTGAGAGTAATGCAGACAATAGAAGTCTAGCTCATGATGCTTCAGAGTGAAACAAGGTCTCTGTAAGAACTGGACTTAAAGTAATTCATGGTGCCATTTTGGCAATGAATCTGGATTTTTTACCCGTGTCCTGAGAATTTATGTGAAAAGCAATGGACTATTTTCTTAAGCAAAGGGGATACTATAATGTTGAGTTTGTGTTTGATAATCACTAATAGTCCTTACAATGAAAAAAGACCAAGATCCTAGCACAAGTCATCTCATCAGGGTTCTGTGTCAATGGTCAAGCTAAAGATGAATCCAGCATATGGTTTTAAAGACAGATTTTAGATGTAATCTATCCTCCAGAGACAGGGACATTCTCCAGATAAAGGTAGGTAGAGATTGCAAAGCTTTGCTGGAGGTAGGGAGCTTATTGAGATAAGCTGCTAGACTGTAAAGCTATGCATAATTTCTGACCAGGCAGCAATGTCTTCCAACATTTACCTTCAAATGTCCTAATGTCAATGTTTTTAACAGCTGAGTAATACTCCAATGTAGTTTACCGCATTTTTTGTTGATCCATTTTTTCCATTGAAGGGCATCTAGGTTGTTTCCAGGTTCTGACTATTATGAATAATGCTGCTATGAACATAATTGAGCAAGTGTCCTTGTGTAGTGATTAAGAATCCTTTGGGTACATGCCCAAGACTTGTATCTTGAGGTAGACAGTTTCCCAGTTTTGTGAGAAACCTCCATATTGATTTCCAAAGTGACTGTACAAGTTTGCACTGACCCCAGCAGTGGAGCAGTGTCCCCTTGCTCCACATCCTCTCAAGCATAAGCTGTCATTAGTGCTTTTGGTCTTATCCTTTCTGAGTGGTGTAAGATGGAATCTCAGAGTCATTTGATTTGCATTCCCATGATAGCTAAGGATGTTGAACAATTGCTTAAGTGTCTCTTGACCATTTGAGATTGGGTCAGTAAACTTCCACAAATCTACAAGGATTACCCCAATTAAGACTGCTAACAATGGTGGAGGGGGTGTCTGAAGTGGCTGGCTCCTGTATTCAAGTTGGTACCTATCCCAATTGTTGTCAGAGAGCCTTCATCCAGTGCCTGATCAAAACAGATGCAGAGACCCACAGGCAAGCACTGTACCAAACTTGAAGTATTCTGTTGAAGAGACAAAAGAAAGATGCATGAGCCAAGGGGTTCAAGGTCATCAAAGGAGAACCCACAGAAACAACTAACATGGGCGCTTAGGAGCTCACAGACTGGACTGACAGCTAGGGTGCTAGCATGGGACTGACCTAGGCCCTCTAACTATGTGTGATTTGGTCTACATTGTGGGACTCCTAATGGTGGGAGCAGGGCCTGTCTCTGAAGCTTTCACTGGATTCCAGGAACCTATTCTTCTTCCTGGGTTGCTGTGCCCAGACTCAATGCAAGAGCAGGAGCTTAGTCCAACCTCAACTTGATATGCCATGCTTTCTTGACACCCATGTTAGGCTTGCTCTCTTTCTGAACAGAAACAGAAGAACAATGGCTTGAGGGTTTTGAGAAGAGTTGGGGGAAGGAAGGCAAGGAAAGGAGAGAAGGGAAATTGTGTCTGGATGCAAAATAAATGAATAACTCTAATTAATAATACAAATCAGCCGCATGAAAAACTGCAGCTAATGTGGTTGAGGGGGAGTTAAAAGAGTTCATCTGATGCTGAGAGATGAACTTGGCACTACTACTTGGAAGACATGGAAGATGTAAAAGTTAGGGGTACTGCATTCTTCCTAGAGCCACTGAGGCAAGAAGGACCTGAGAAGTCAATAGGGTCTGAAAGAATATTGAGTAAATCTGTGAAAGTTGAGCTGGAGACCTCAAGGCATTGGTGATACCAGAGCTGTGAGATATCTGGAAAGGAGAGTAACATACAGGAATGGAGCCAACCCAAGAGAGAGGTGCAAGTCACAAAACCTGAAGGTATTGGCCCATATATTCCCTTAGAAACTAAATATATTTTATGTGGAGCTAGAGGATTTGGTGTCTTTCCTGTTTGTCTTACTTTGATCCAGTATCTACTCACTATTCTGCCATTCATCCATTTTAGAATATGCCATTATGCTGCAAGTATGTCATTTGCTTTCTGTCTTTATATGTTACAATTAAAGATTTCCTTAAGTCTTAAAAAAGACTATTGACTTTTAAACAGTATTGAAGATGTAAAAGACTAAGAACTAAAGACTAATGTAATTAAATGTATTAGTTGAACTAAATGCATTTTGCATTATGATTATGGCAATGTGCTTATAGGGATCACAGAATGGAATATTGTGGTTTGAATGTAAAACATTTCCCAAGATTCACATATTTGACTACTTGGGTTGTAATTATTGACACTATTTGTGGGAGGTGACAGAAGAAACTTGAGGCGGTGGTGCTTTGCCAGAGGCAATTCTGTTTCCAGTTCACTCTCTGCTTTGGGTTGATGGTTGAGGAAATGATCTCTTGACCTCCTCTCCAGCTGCCTGGTGACATGGTTCCTCTGTCATCATGGACTCCCCATCTTGAACTGTAAGCCAAAATAAAATATTCCTTGTGCCCCTCTGGTCATGTGAAAATAACTAATGCATCAAGTATGATTATCACCTGCAGTGTTGCTTTAAAAATAGATTATTGACCCCTCCTCAGAATCTGATTTATAAACCTCATCTTTAGAAACATTTCTGATGTTGTTGATATTCTCACTTGAGTATTGCATTTTGAAATTTACTATTTGATTTTATATCCCTGTCCTGAGTTTCAGGCAATATTCTTAAATTTGCCCACAGATGACAAGTCTTCTTTTCAACTATGGTGGTTGACTATTTACCATCTTCTATGTTTCAGGGTTTACTATTCATTTCTAGAAATTTGATTTTTGCTAAGTATAGCATTTATCGTTTAATTGTGTTTCTTATTTTTAATCTTTGCATTCTTGTTTACATTACTTCAGCATATTTTTAAATACTCTTTCAGGAAGCCCAAGTATATCAAGCTCTTTAATTCTATCTCTTTTCATTTGTCCTATCATCTTTCTATTAGTAATATTGTTTCCTTGTGTGTTTAGTTATTTTTTACAAAAAATTATCCTTGGCAAAGAAGTATTTGTCCATATGAGTTTTGTATATATTGAGCTAGAGTTATTTCTTTATAATTAATGTAATATGAAGTATTAGATTCACAAAGAGCTTGAAATGCTTAATAAGCCTCAGCTTATTTCAATAAGATCTTACCAGATAATTCATACACAAAATGTAATGTGGTGTACTCTCAGATAAATCACTATTACTCTAGAAAGGGGGGCTAATTATAATAATTTTATACTCCATTTTCTGGATAAGTAGAAAATGAAAAGTTTTCTAGACCTCATTTTATTGAATAGAAAGTATGTGTCTGTGCAGATGTCATATATTTTTGTGTATGCACCTGTGTATATGAATGTATACCTTTATATGTATATGTGTCTGTGCATTGCTCTGTGTGTGTGTGTATGAGTATAGAGTTTTCTATTTATCTACTATGTATAGTCATGGTTTAGTCATTGACAACTAAATCATGTTAAGCTACATTGCTACAGTGACAGCTCATTAGATTCCTGATTATTCTCAGATTTCTTTTGATTTGTTGTATTGAAATTTTCTTGATAGTTGTCTTTTATTTTTAAATTTAAATTTAAAAATGGTTGTCTTTTAAATATGGAGTTAATTAATATTAAAGTTACTTTTATTAATTTTATGTTTGAAATATCAGGAAGTATATAAAATCTGAGTGTACTAACTCTTCAATGTCTGTGTGACTTGGAAATGAAATCACAAAAGCTTAAAAAAACATTATTCTTTACAATATAAGAATGTGGTATATTTTTATATTATATATGATATTTTTAGGTATAATATATACATGTATAATATATTTACATGCATATAATATAGATGCATACATATATTATGTATATAAGTAGATAGTAAGTTACTATGTTCAAAGATGAATGAACTATATTTGTACCCTGTGTCTTCTATTTATATTTACTTCTTTTCTTCCTCATTAACTTGTTTTGTTGTTGGACAAATAACTAATTCCAAGCTTTTCCTGTTCCTGAATATCAAACAATATTTGAATTCTGTACTAATTTTAAGGCACAATATAACTTATGTACAATTGTCTGACAAGCTAGGGCTCATTTCTACAGAAACAATTGTTATACTGGCAACCCTTGCTGTTTTATTTACTGATATATTTTGGCATAAGATGAGTGTTCAACAAATTATTGATCATCCTGTTCATCTACCCTAACCCAAGGACAGAGCTAGGGTTCCTGGAATCAGGATCTAAGATTCTGTATATCTGCCTGTAGGAAAATTCTTAGCCCTTGAATCTTTCCTCCTAGCTGATACCCAAATGTTAAGCTCTGCTTCTGAGAATGGAAAGGGATGGCAAGGATGGGGATATTCTTTAGGACTGTGGTTACCTGTGAAATTTACCACCATTAAAATCATTTATTTCCTGAGATTTATATGCTTTATAATTCAGCTAATGCCTTGCACATTAAAATTAATAAATATCCCATTGTTTAAGTGTCAAGTAGTTAGATAATTGTTTTAACAACCCCATAAATAGGTGTGTTTTATGCACAGAGATTGATTAATTTGCTAATTACTGAGCTCATGACCAGAGCTGAAGACAGGATGAGATGTGGTACTGTAAAATGTCTGCTCAAAGCCATGGGCATTCCCACTTCCCATCTCTTCGCCTCATAGGGAGGGGAACAAAGACCTGCCTCAAGGAAAATCAGCTTTATTCCAGTGTTCTCTGCATATTTGCTTATAAGGCCACATGCAGACTTTGATCAAGGAAAATTCTTTTTAGCATTTTAGAAGGTTTTAATGAGTATGCCTACAATGTAATCATTTCTACTTCTTTAATAAGTTGTTCAATGGAATACAAGACAGGGTTAGATCAGACATTGTCCGTTATCTGCTAACTTAAAATCAAAGCTTTCAGATTTCCACTATTCTTTAATTGAAAGGGTGTTCCTTCCTAGTATGTCCATCAAGCATATCAGTGCCTCACTGATGACTCTCTGTTATCCCTAGTGGAATTTAAACAGTGTTTCAGAGTAATGTAGCCCCGAGAAGACACTAACTACATTACAGGGCTGTGCCTTACTGGAACAATGAGAAAGTCAGCATCTGCATTTACAGTATAAGCCTCCGGTGAGCTAGGTCCAAAAATATTTTCAGATGCTCAATTACTGTTATGGTGCTGGCAAAAAGCTTATTCAATATGTATTTCTTAAAGGCGTGTTTGATTCCTTCTCTCGGCCTGGTAGTCATCTACAATAGCTCTGAGGAGCCACCCAGTGATATGACTAAAATTTCCCTCCTGAGATTTTTCATTGCCTTGCTGCAGAGTGCCTTTGAAACATCTCTGTGAAAGGTAGATGAATTGAAATTAATAAAGCTCGAATTAAAATACAGTATTGCTTATAAAAGTGAAAATTTACATGCCCAAAGGAAACCAAATCCCCATCTAAACACCCGTATTCATTTTGTTATTCAAAATAGTAAAGTGTTCTGTTAGAGACTAAACACTGGAACACTCAATGTGTAATTTTCTAATAATTTTAGTTTTTTTCTGCAAGTTTTCCTCCAAGGGATGAGAGGGAAAAGTAAATATGCTGCATTAAAATTTGTCTCTTTTAATCAGTTCCTGATACTGAATCATCCTCCTTTACTGAAAAAGGGCCTCGGGTTAGTGACGATTTTCTCTCCTACTTTCTGGTTGCCATGACTAAAAGTTACAGGGAGGTGGGAAAGTCTAGGCTGTGAGGGGCAGATAAACAACCCTTGGATCCTGAAAGTCACACTTTCCGTCACTTTCACTGGCTTTCAGTTACCAAACAGAATCTTGGTCTGAAATGGCTGTTTCAGTGTAAGACTCTGTCCTCTCTCAATTGTGACACAATCCTGCCCCCCCATCCAAAAGATTACAGTAATTCTTGACTAAACACTCACTGTGCCTAGGATGTTGAAAATTGAGAGACAAAAATAAGCTTCATACATATTGTGTCCTTGGGTTCCTCTGGTTCTTTACTTTTTCTTTTAATTTCAGGAGTCCTACTGAACAAGAAAATAAAACTGTGTGCATTTTCCCCTTTTTAATTTTAATTTTTGGTTGTTTCCTTATATTGAAAATAGATTCTTTCCTAATGCAATATATCCTGATTATAAGTTTCCCTACCTCTGCTATTCCCAGTTCTTACCCACATACTTTTCTTTTTTGATTTGAAATTTTCTCATGGTTAGTGATAGGTACATTTTTCTTATATCTACTGGTAACTTACATATAACCATTAGAAAATACTGATTAAGGTTATTTATTCATTTTGAAAAGTTATTTAAGTTCTTATGTAACGTAGACACTAAATATTGGATATTAAACTTTGTAACTCGCATTTTCTTCTATTTGTAAGGTGCTTTTCCATTTATTGATCACTTCTTTCATTATACCACTATTTTAAATTTGACATTATTCTTGTTTCATTTCCTGAGGTAATGTCCAAAAATATCACTGTTAAAATCATCAAGTAGTTGGTCCTCTGGAATTAATATACGTAATAGTATTTATATAGGTATTTTATATTTTCAGCCTCTTTTTAAATGTTTTATTTGTTTTTATTTGTCTCCCCCCCCGTGTGTATGTGTGCATGTGTGTGTGTGTGTGTGTGTGTGTGTTATGTGTGCAATGCCCATTAGGCCAGAAGAAGATACTGGATCAATTGGATTGGATCACGAGTTATAGAAGAGATGAAGTGGAAGTACAGACAGGCACTCTCCTGATCCATGTTTAAAATCCATATATGAGTGAGTACATACCATGTTTGTCTTTTTGTGAGTGGGTTACCTCACTCAGGATGGTTTCTTCCAGTGCCTGCGAATTTCACGATTCCATTGTTTTTTTCTGCTGAGTAATACTCCATTGTGTAAATGTGCCACATTTTCTCTATTCACTGTTCAGTTGTGGGGCATCTAGGTTGCTTCCAGGTTCTGGCTATTACAAATAATGCTGCTATGAACATAGTGGAGCAGATGCCCTTGTTGTATGAATTTGCCTCCTTTGGATATATGCCTAAGAGTGGAATTGCTGGGTCTTGTGGTAGATTGATTCCCATTTTCCTGAGGAATCTCCATACTGCTTTCCAAAGTTGCTGTACGTGTTGACACTCCCACCAACAGTGGAGGAGTGTTCCCCTTTCTCCACATCCTCTCCAGCATAAATTGTCTTCATTGTTTTTGATTTTAGCCTTTCTGACAGGAGTAAGATTAGGTATCTCAAAGTTGTTTTGATTTGCATTTCCCTGATGGCTAAGGATGTTGAGCACTTTCTTAAGTGCCTCTTGGCCATTTTAGCCTCCTCTATTGAGAATTCTCTGTTTATTTCTGTACCCCACCTTTTAATTGGATCAAACACGGCGAGGGGTGGGGGGAAAGGGGACCTGGGAAATAGAGAGGGGGAGAAGTGGAAGAGAGAGTAGGTCATGGAGGAACAGGAAGGTTGACTGGGGGGGGTAGGATAGGGGGAAGAGGGAATCATAGGTTAGAAGACAGAGAGAGAGGAGCCATGAGCAAATTGGCAAAGAATGGGCTGGCAAAACCAGCAGAGACAGCTGATCCGAACAAGGGAGAGCTCTTGGACCCCAGACTGACAGCTGGGAGGCCAGCATGGGACTGATCCAGACCCTTTGAATGTGAGAGTCAGTGAGGAGGCCTGGGCTACCTATGGGGTCCTGAGCAGTGGATCAGTGTTTACCCCTCGAATACTAACAGACATCGTGTGTCCATAACACAAAGAGGGATGCTCTCTCAGCCTGGACTCTTGGGGGAGTGCCTGGACTCTGCCCTGAGTGAAATGACAGACTCTAGATATCCCCTATGTGGAAGGAATTGGCAATAGGGTGGGAGGATGGGGGGATGGCAGGGGGGGTGCGGGAGGAGGGGAGGGAGAGGGAACTGGGATTGACATGTAAAACAAGCTATTTAAAATTAAAATTAAAATAAATAAATAAAATGAAGTGGAGCAACTATCATTTTCTAGAAAACAATTTTTGATATTCTGGAAGAGCAGCAAGTGCTCTTAACCATCGAGTCATCTCTATTTCTGAGGAGTAGCCCAGGCTATCCTCAAAAATGTTTTCTTGTGTGTCCTGCTGATGTACTATACCACAACTGGCCATTTTAAAGTTTTGTAGTTTAGTTTTCATGTATTTTAAGTTAACTTTCTGTATAACGTTTAGATGATTGAATTTCATTCTTATCTATGTAGACATTCTTTATTGAACACTATCCTTTCCCCATTGTCCAACCCATAGTAAGCAAAAGCCTTATTCTACTCATTTCTATTGATTTATGTATTTATTTTTCTCCTAATGCCATTTTGTTTTCATTAGTATCACTTTGTACTAAATTGTTAAATGAAAGAGAATGTTATGTATAGCTGTTTTTATTCTCAAGTGTGCTTTTGATATTTGATGTTGCTTATGGATATGTGAGTGAAGTCCTGTGCAAGTAACCTGATTTCAGGGATTCAAATGTATCAGATCCATCCTCTCATCATGAAGAAAGGAAACACAGGTGTTATTGAAAAGTTAAGAAAGGCTGTGTGTTGGTGGCACACACCTTTAATTCCAGCACTCAAGAGGCAGAGGCAGTTGAATCTCTGTGAGTTCAAGGCCAGCCTGGTATACAGAGTGATTTCCAGGACATCCAGAGATGCTACCCAGAGAAAATCAATTTCAATAAAACATAGAAAAGTTAAGAAAGGATTCCAAGTAATAAGTGTATGTTAGGAAAAGGGGAATTAAGCAAGCACTCCAGCCCACATGAGGAACTGATAAAAGCTGTAGTTTTCAACAGAAGACAAAGTTGGATAACCAACCAGTCTCAGTCAGTGTCTGATCTAGGTATTTATTAACTGAGTTCCTTTTCTGCATAATGACACAACAAAGTCCTCATTGGAAAGAAGCATCAGTTCCATGAGATGAGTGTTGGGTACTTCTTGCTTAATCTCATTGTTGAGTTATCTGTCTATGTGAGTTGGCCATCTCTGGACTCCAGAGTGATAGCATGTTTAAGACAGTGGCTAGAGACTGTCAAGAACCGTCTTCAGAGTCTGGACCAGGGCACTCCAAATGTTGTTAGAAAGAGAATTAAGTTAATATGCTGTTTGTGCCTTCAAACTTGAAGGGGGTGAGGTACCCATATATTCTTAGAGCTGTATGTGTGGCATAAAGCAGGATATCAGATCTGAAATAAAGGAGACATATCCAAAATGAAGGCAAATATTCCAACTCTCTGTGTTACGTATATTTGCTTATGCATGTGTGTATAACATGAATTCTAATTAGTCTTGATACTAAAAACCCAGAGTTAGGCATTGGGGTAAATGGTAAAAGATAAGTGAAGTAAAGGAACCAGCCACTAAAGTTCTTACTTCTACAAAATCATCAGACCAAAAAGAGGTCAAGCTCCTGTCTTCTTCTGACTTAACATTATCCTTTCTGCCCAAGATCTTTTACATGGTTGTTGAGGAAATGCACTTGGGTTCTCATGCTTCTACAGCAAGCCTCTTATCCTCTGAGTACTTTCCCTACTGCCAATATTGTCATCTACTTACTCAGAATATATAATCAAACCAGGTATGGCAGATCACACTTGTAAGTCTAATACATAGGAGCCTGAAGCAGCAGGAGCTTCCATTTTAATACAGCCTAGATGATATAGCAAGTTCCCGATGTGGGATGTCCTTCTGTATACTGTAAATATGTGTTACTAATTTTGGTTGATGGATAAAGCTGCTTTGGCCTATGGCAGCTGGGCAGAAAAGCCAAAGTGGATACAGGAAGAAAAAAGGTAAGGTCGAGAGAGATGCCAGCATCAGCCAGAGGAGTAAGATGCCAGAGCATTGCCAGTAATCCACGGGCCATGTGGTGATACACAGATTAATAGAAATGGGTTAATTTTTATGTAAGAGCTAGATAGAAATAAGCCTAAGCCAGAAGTCAAACAATTAGAGTTAATATTAAGCCTCTGAGTGATTATTTTATAAGTGACTAAGTGACTACATGACCATGCAGAATGCAGCAAAGCCTCCAGCTACAAGTTCCTACTAACATGAACTATGTAGTAAGGCTTTCTTTTGTTTATAGAAAATAGCATTGGCCTGTCATGAAAATTCCTATCAACATGGAAATAACAAGTTTGGAAACAAAGTGATGAACAGAGACTTGGCTTCTAAAAGGTTTCCTATGCCCCCACTGGAAGCTGCATACCCATGTACATGTAGGTAGGCCCAATAGGACTCAGAATATTTGTTGATAGAAATAAAAAAAGAGCACTTGTACTTGGGAGGGACACAGAGAGTGTGAGGGGAATTGGAAAGAGTGGTGAATGTGATCAAAATACCTCATATAAATGTATGAAATCTTCAAAGAATAAATTTAAATTATCATTAAAAAGAGCAAAATGAAAGGAATTGGAATTGGTTCCTTTATTGTGAAAACAATGTACTAAAATATGTCATTTAATAGAATGGAAATATACTGTCACAATCCTTAAGGTGTGCAGTATAAAATAATGGTAGCACTCAATCCATGCTTACACCAAAATTCTCAAGAAAATCCATCTGTCTCTTGCATCCTAAACTGGTTTTTGGCATCCCTGAGAAGTCCTTGAATGGCATATGTACTTCTCTATCATCTGCTCCATGGGTACATGAGCTTCTTCGTGTTTCTGTGTCTCCCTATGATGGTCTTCTAGTGAAATTCCAAGTTATTGGATATAAGGTTCACTTTCTCAAGTATAATGTTTACCATTAAATATATACACATTCCATCTTCAAGTGTGGTCTTGGCTATAGGGAACAAAAGTGAAGACTTTAGATGATCTTTTCAAAATATAACTCATAACATTGATTTCCCAATATCCTGTTTTTCCTTGATTCTTGAACGTTATGTTTAGGTTAGTTCTCTAGACAGATTGCTATGTTTTACAATAGATATAAAACAGACTAACATAACTCTCCTAACACCTAATCCAAAGGATTTTAAATAAATTACTTGATGGAACAAAACCTTCCATTGCCACATACTTCCCCAAGGCAAGTCTTCAAGCAAATATAAGATCTACTCCGTAAACAGCACTGACAGCAGGGAGAGGTTCATTATGTATAAAAATACTCTGGTGAAAAAAGAAAGAAAGTGAATTCAACCACTTTAAGGTACACACAATTTTAAGAGGATGAGATTCTGCCATGTTTCCTAAGAGCGCATGATAGAAATTCTTAATGATTGCTACATGACCAAGTTCCTGCCTATCTTTTCAAAGTCCCAGCATTAATTGAATGGAACTGAGAAATAGCACTAATTCACTCTTTATATCAACATTCATTTTCTTTGTCATACAGTGATACAAATCAGGATAGAATTCAGAAAATACGCTATAACATACATAAACAAGGAACAGAAATCAAATCATGCAGACAATAATGTTTGGCAGAAAGATCCCTCATAACAAACAGTATCAACTACACGTGATCATTCTGGTATCCTATCAATTAGGTGAAATTTTCAAGCTTTAAGCATGGACTGTGGTGGTATATGAGTATCTTTTAGCTATTTGGACCTAGGTGCAAGTATTTGCAATATCAGGAATATGAATAAATTCAGAAATGTTATTCAATTGCTTTTCCCCAGACACTCTACACCTTAAATGTGTGCTGCTTGGAATGGAATCTGGCCCCTGCACAGAGAAGAGTTTCTGGCCATCTTGCCTGGGCAACCTGAGGCAACAAGTTACAGAGCAGTGGACCATCTGCTGGAAGCAGCTGTGAGAAGCTCATCTTTTGACTGCACAAGTTAGCACTCGTTTCACTCACTGAGAAAGAAGGGCAATTAGTCTAGTTTTTTACCTCTGTTGTCAATAATGACCACACTTGGTCTAGGGTGGCGAACAGCTACTTGTTGAGGATTCTTTATATGTCCCCAGTTATTTTAAAGAAAATAAGGGAATACATTAAAGTTTGACAATTCTTTCTTCCATGAGATTTGTTATTAAGCAGAAAATTTAAATTGCTTAAATTATCTTTATTTATGTAAATAACATAGTGTCCAAAGAGTCATTATCAGTCATCATTCTGAGACCACAGGCACAACCCTAAGTTACTCTTGAATATCCATAGCAACTGGACACAGTGTACAAAGGGATCTGAGACTTATTCTCAACATCATCATAACCCAGTGTAACTCAAATTCCCCGTGGCCAATTCCTTAAAGATAACTGAGAGTTCTTCCCCACACCCCTTTATGAATCTATCAACCTCAGCATCTTTTTTTTTTTTTGCTTTTTATGAGACAGGGTTTCTCTGTATTGTTTTTGAGGCTGTCGGTCCAGCCCAGCCTCGAACTCACAGAGATCCGCCTGCCTCTGCCTCCCGAGTGCTGGGATTAAAGGCGTGCGCCACCACCGCCCGGCTAACCTCATAATCTCAGCATCTTTATCAAAAGCTTTAAGAGCTCTCTTCAATAGCTTCCTAGACTTAGGTTATTTTGATCTTGCTTTAAACAATGGAATGCTTTCTTTTCTGTAAGTACTCAGCAATGAATCTGTCAATGAGTATCCTATCTGGAAAGAATGGTATGCATTCTATAAGTCATGATATAGAATTTCTAGAATTACAGTTAAAATGTCACTGACAGCTGAGACTCTAGATGATCACTGAAAATGTGTCTGGGAGAGTTCCTACACTGTTTGTTGCCATTGGCTGTCTCTGCTGTGATTTTCAAAAATGGAAGATAATATTAGAACCTGTCTCATTCATAACATCATGAATTTTCTTTTTTGAAAAAATATTCAGAGCTCATGAAATGTTATGTAAATGGGAGTGCCGGGGTCATGAGCTTTTATTTGAAAAGTCTGAAAAAGAAGGCAAACATCTTGCTTCCTACTTCATCTTATGTTTCTGGATTTGAGTAGACTTCTTTGGAAAAAAATTAAAGCAATTGATCCATGTGCCTTTCTTATTTAAGCATCTTTTCACGAGTTACTGTCTTTTATTTGAAAAAACAAAACAAAATTTCATATATCTATGCAAATCTATCAATTTGGGCAAGTTCAAGAGGGGTATTTTCTTATTTGAATTTATAAGTGACTCTACTAATGAATTATCCAACTATGTCTGATGTCACTTGAAACACTATAGCACTGGAAATTTAGAATATGTCAGGCTGTGACCAGATAAATAGCATAGTGTCACAGTTTGTTCAGTTTTATAATTCTTCAGTTGAGGACTAAGACAAGCCTAGACTGTTCTTTGTCTTTTACTAATACGGAAGGGAAGGTTGACACAGGGATGAATTGTATGAGAGAAGAGTCAATAAAAAGAAAATACAGAAGCTGGACAGTGGTGGGTCAAGTCTTTAATCCCAGAACTTGGGAGGCAGAGGCAGGCAGATCTTTCTGAGTTCAAAGATAACCTAGTCTACAGAGTGAGTTCCAGAACAAAGCTACAGAGCTGCAGAGAAACCCTTTCTCAAGGGAGGAAAAAAAGAAAAAAGAAAAGAAAAAAGTTTTAACAGGTGTGCTGAGTTGTTGCTACCTCTACATCTCAGGGTAGAGTTAGGTAGATTTGAAAGAGAATATTTGGTCTGCACAGTTTGCAGTACTTATAATCTGACCCTTTAGAGAAAGAGTTCATCAACTCTTGCTGTGGAGACTATAAACAGTGCTTCTTAAAATAAAGTCTCAGCAAATTGCAGCCTATTCCTTTGTTAATGTTAACAAGGAGAGGTAACTTAAGAGTTATGCTAAGATTTTTAAATAGACAACTTATTCAATACCTTCCAGAACAATCAGTGATGTTTTTCTTGTTTTGGTGGTGTGGATGATTCTTCCTATGTCTTTGAATATTCATCTTTCCCAAAAGCTGACAGGTAATTATAAATCGAAATGACTCATCCTACATAAACATGGATGCATGTCTCCTTTTAAATGTGGGAACCTGGAGATACAAATGTGCCTTTGATTTGCAAAGTGACATTTGCAAGCCTTTAATGAATTATCTATGAGAAAAATAAGAGAGGAATCAACATCTGCTCTGAAATTACTCTTGAGTTTTGTGCTGTGCTGACTCTTCCTCTGAAGGAAGAAGCTGACGTGATGAATTCACTCTCCTCTTTTGTGAGTATGCTCATAGAATTACTTTTGTCATTAATTGCTAAATTCTAGGAATATTATTGAGAGACATTCAAAACTGCAATATACAAGCAATAAATATCTCTGAATTATATTTCTTAACAAATCTTTCTAAGAACACTGATTAACATTTCATTGAATTTGTTCATGAATATTTCTTTGTTAGTAATCATCTTTTATGAATTGCCCAGTATCTAATAACCATCCTTCCTTATGAAACAATCCTTCCTTTGTATCATTCATGATTACATATTATAATCACTTGTTTGCTTTCAAATCTCTTCAACTAGACACTACATCCCATAAATGTGACTAAAAAATAATGTTTCTTGCAACTGGTCTCCTGGATTGACTACAGAGTGGGCATTTAGAGCAACAGCCTTTTAAGCCTGAAAAGGAAAGTAGTATGAAATACCCATTGCAATTCCTCTGAAAGTTCAAGGTAGAATTCCTAGTATAGACATGAACATGTAGAAATTAGAATAAATCACTGAGGAAAGGAGTCACTGCAAGGTATTATTGGTAAATCAGGCAAGATTGCAGTCTTTTTTTCTAATTCCATAAGCACAAATATCTTGTTCTCTTTATTCACTGATCTTCTTGATCTTCAAGAATAACAGGCACTTCAGTCTTTGAAACTCTGTGTTTTCTTTGCCAAGGTGGACCCTGATAGAGAGATTTTCCCTAGTATCAGGTTTCTCAATAATCCCATAATCACTCTACCAAGGTATCTCTTTCATTACTCTATCACTGTCTCTCTCCCAGCTTGACCATCCAGTTCCCTCACATTTTCAGTTCCCGGTTGCCTCCTGCCCCAAGTTTACCCTGGAGAGCTTGTGTGTTTCCCCTTCCTAGGACAATCTGTTCTTCCCTCTTAGGGTCCTACTTGATACCTAGCTTCTCCTGAACTGTGGATTATAGTCTGGTTATCCTTTAGTTTACATCTAGTAAATTCCTGAAATATCTTTTGGTCATTGGAGATCCTTTGGTTGAGAATTCTCTGTTAAGCTCTGTATCCCATGTTTCAATGGGATTATTTTGTATGTTGATGTCTACTTTCTTGAGTTCTTTATATATTTCGGGGATCAGCCCTCTGTTAGATGTAGGATTGGTGAAAAACTTTTCCCATTCTTTAGGTTTCTGTTTTGTGTTGTTGACAATGTCTTTTGCCTTACAGAAGCTTCTCAGTTTCAGGAGGTCCCATTTAGTGATCGTTGCTCTCAGTGTCTATGTTACTGGTGTTATATTTAGGAAGTAGTCTGTGCCAATGCATTCCAGGCTACTTCCCACTTTCTTTTCTGTTAGGTTCAATGCAGATGGATTTATGTTGAGGTCCTTGATCCACTTGTATTTGAGTTTTGTGCATGGTGATAGGTATGGATCTATTTGCAATCTTCTACAAGTTGACATCTGGTTATGTCAGAACCATTTGTTGAAGATGCTTTCCTTTTTCCATTGTACCATTTTGGCTTCTTTGTAAAAAATCAGGTGTTCATAGGTGTATGGATTAATATCAGGGTCTTTGACTCAGTTACAATTATCCATATGTCTCTTTTTATGCCAATACCAAGCTGTTTTTATTATTACAGCTCTACAGTAGAGTTTGAAGTCAGGATTAGTGATGCCTCCAGAAGTTTCCATATTGTACAGAAATGTTTTAGCTATTCTAGTGTTCTTGTTTTTTTCTCACATGAAGTTGAGTATTGTTCTTTCAAGGTCTGAAAAGAATTGTGTTGGGATTTTAAAGGGGATTGCATTGAATCTGTAGATTGATTTGGTTAAGATTGCCATTTTTGCTCCATTGATACCACCTATCCAAGAGCATGGGAGATCTTTCCATTTTCTGATATCTTCCTCATTTTTTTTCTTTAGAGACGTAAAGTTCTTGTCATACAAGTCTTTCACTTGTTTGTTTAGAGTTATCCCAAGATTTTTATTATAGATTTACATTAGAAACAAGCATGCTTTACAGGTCAGTCCCACCTCCCTCTCCTTCCCTTCCATGCCCTCCCACCCCACTAGCCTCCCATCCCCCAACCAATCCCCACTCTGTTCCCCAGGGAGGGTAAGGCCCTCCATGGGGGATCTCTAGAGTCTGTCATTTTATTATGGGAATGATCTATGCCCTCCCCCAAGTGTCCAGATTGAGAGAGCTTCCCTCATTGTGGGAAGATCTTGGACACCAGACTCATGGCTGAGAGGCCAGCATGGGACTGATCCATACCCCCTGAACGTGGGTATTAGTGAGGAGGCCTAGGCAATCTATGGGGCTTTAGGTAGTAGATCAGTATATATCCCTGGCACACAAATGGACTTTGGGTGCCCAAGATATTTTATATTTGAGGCTTTTGTAAAGGGTGATGTTCTATAATTTCTATCTAGGCCCATTTATTATTTTATACTATAGGGATACTGATTTTTTTTAGTTAATATTGTATCCTGACATATTACTGAGTATGTTTATCAACTGTAGGAGTTCCTGGGTGGAGTTTTTGGAGTTACTTATTTATGCTATCAGATCATTTGTGAATAGCAATAGATTTACTTCTCCCTTCCCAATTTGTATCCCCTTGATATTCTTTTGTTCTCTTATAGCTTTAGCTAGAACTTGAAGTGCTAGATTGAGTAGATATGGAGAGAGTGGACAGCCTTGTCTTATTCCTGATTTTAGTGGAATAACTTTGAATTTCTCTCCATTTAATTTGATGTTGGCTGTTTGTTCTAAATTGCTTTTACTGTGTTTAGTTATGTTCCTTGTATCCTGATTTCTCCAAGACGTTTATTATGAAGGTGTATGCTCCAATGGATGCTGTAACGATAAGCGACACACAATTACTGAAAGTAAAACTAAGTATTTATTGTAGAAATTACTCACAAGATACCAAACAAGTAACCCAGATGAGCCAAGCAGTTTTCCGCTGCCGAACCGGAAGCCGAACTCCAGGAAAAGAGAGAGAGACTTCCTGTGTGCTGTCTTTTATACCTTCCCCCGTAATGCCCCCTAGCCATGCTCAAAAGTGGGCCTGGCTAGTGACGTAGTTCCGCCTACGTACGTATACGTCTTTACGTCCAGCCGTATACGTCTTTAGTCCTGCCTAAAGTGGGTGTGGTTAGCGGTGTGGTAAACCACCCTTTTATTACCTCATCTGTTATGCGCCTCTAATAAGTCACATGTTTAATGGCGGCATACAGACTTCCTCCTACATGAAGGTGTGTTGGATTTTGTAAAAGGCTTTTTCAGCATCTAATGAGATGATCAAATGATCATGTGGTATTCTTTTTCCTCTCTATTTATGTGGCAGATTGCATTGACAGATTTTCATATGTTGAATCATCCCTGCATCTTGAGGATGAAGCCTACTTGGTCATGGTAGATGATTTTTTTAAATGTGTCCTTGGATTCTTTTTGCTAGTATTTCATTGAGTACTTTTGCATCAATGTTCATGGGGAAGTTTGGTCTGTAGTTCTCTTTATTTGTAGCATCTTTATGTGAGTTGGTTATCATAAAGAGAGTTTTGCAATGTTTCTTCTGTTTCTATTGTATGGAACAATTTGAGGAGTATTGGCATTAGCTCTTTGAAATTCTGGTAGAGTGCTACCCTGAAACCATCTAGTCCTTGGCTTTTTGTTGTTGTTGTTGTTGGGAGACTTTTAATGATTGCTTCTATTTCCTTAGGGGTTATAGACTTGTTTAAATTGTCTATCTCCTCTTGAGTAGATGCCAGGAAATAATCAAAGTGAGGTCTGAAATCAATAAAATAGAAGCAATGAAAACAATACAAAAAATCAATGAAGCAAAGATATGGTTCTTTGAGAAAATCAACCCTTATCCAAACTAACCAAAAGGCAGAGAAAGAACATACAAATTAACAAATCAAAACCAAAAAATGGGGACATAACATCAGAAACTGAGGAAATCCATAGAATCATAAGTAATACTTCTAAAACCTGTTCTCCACCAAATTGGAAATCTTAGAAGAAATGGACAATTTTCTGACTAGGTACCACATACTAAAAAACTACTCTTAAAGAAAGCTGATTTTAAGTGTTCATACAATCATTGTTAAATATTCTATGAACTATCTTTATCAAATTGAATGATATAATGGAAAAATGATTCGTGCTTAGAATTCCCCCAAAGTCATAAGGAATGGCTTTTTCTTATAATCCAAAAAGTTTAAGTGCTTATATTCAGGACAGTCCTCTGTAAACAGCAATAAGCACCAAATGACTAATAAGTACCTGTCTAATTGCAGAAGTAACTCTGGACATTAAAAAATAAAAAGAAAGAATGTAGTAAACCAATTACCAAGTCTCTCACTGTACCCCTTGAGTGCTGGTTAGTTTTATGCCAACTTGATCCAAGCTGGAGTTAACTGAAAGAGGGGTAACCTCAATTGAAGAAATGCCTCCATATGATCCAATTGCAGGTAGGCCTGTAGGGCATTCTGTTAATTAGTGATTGTTGTGGGAGGATCCAGCCCATTGTAGGTGGTGCCATCCCTAGGCTGATGATCCTGGGTTCCATAAGAAAGCAGATTGAGCAAACAATGGTAAGCAAGCCAGTAAGCACACTTCTCCATTGTCTCTTCATTTCATACTGTCTCCAGTTTTCTGTCCTGTTTCAGTACCTTCCCTGACTCCTTTCAGTGATGGATTGCAATGTGAAAGTGAAAAGCAAATAAACCTATCCCCTCTAACTTGCCTTTGGTCATCACAACCTTAGTAACTCTAACTAAAACACCGCAGAAAATATTCTGAAAGGGATTAATCCAGAGTGCCATCTTTGTCAAACCTAAAATCGTTAAGTCAGTTTTACAAGTAAAAGACAGTGCCCAAGATGTTATTCATGTGGGGATTTACATGAGATAAAGACACTCTTTGACATAGGTCTCATGTTCACCAAGGGTAGTATGTATCATATTGTGTATAAAAAGGTCACAGGTTCAAAATTGCAACTTACTACTTTGATAATGTAAGGAACTAATTCAGAGAAGGTGAGTACAAGCTGACATTCATCAAGTTAAGAATTGTCTGTAAAGTGCAGACCAGAGGAACAGCATGGTTTTCAGTAGATAAGAAAACATGCCATTCAGCTGTAGAAGAGAAATTGGACTGTATTGTTAGAAATTAACCATTTGTAAATTAGTACTGCCATCAATTATCTTACAAGGCCACAGTCTTTGTACAGGACTGGTTTTGGAATAGAAAAAAAACTAGGTTTTCGCCTCAGAAGTGAAGTAGTCAAAACCATTGAAGATATTGTAAGTTTGAGGCGAGGAATTCTCTAGGGGAGAGAATAAAACTTTAACAATTTCTTTGAAGGTTGTAAGGATTCAGACAGTATGAACTTCTGCCCCTGTCATGTGACAGAATGCACTCAGGTAGTACTATGGTGATGGGGAAGTCCTGTGCATATGTCAATAAAGCACTGTTGGCCAATAGGGAAGCAAGATAGGTGGGACTAGGAGTTGAGGAGGATTCTGGGAAAGAGAGACACAGGCAGTCATGATGTAGTCCCATAGGAATAAGAGGTCTGGACCACTTTCTCTGGTAAGAGAAAATACTTAGATTTACAATTATGGGGTAAATACTTAAGTCAGAGATAGCCAGTAAAAAAAAAAAAACAAGCAAACGGCCAACAACTTCATAATTATTATAGCCTCCTATGTGTTCATTTGGGACTGATGCGGCTCTGGAACCAGGCTGTCAGGAAGGCTTCAGTCTACACTATGGTCTGTCCAAGGATCCATGACGACGAGTCTGCATGAATGTGCAAAGGACCCCTTTCAAAGACAGACCCTCCCCACCCACTTAAGCGCCTTTTCCATTCTCTCTTTCCTGCTGTTCCCCTGTGGCAGACTGCACTTTTCCTGTCTCCATCTTATTTTCTATTTTCTCTACATCTTTGTGTCTCTTCACCTCTATTCTCTTTCCTCTCCCCCTTACCTTTCTAATAAAACTTCTCACTTAAATTTTGTCTGCCTGTAATGTTTGTCCCTCTGCCAAAGCTTATTTCATTCAGAATTTCTGTTGTGCAGATTTATAGCCACACTCATATCCTCTTATCATTGTTTATTTGCATCGTCTGTCATACATTTCTGAAAATGCTATTAAAATGATTTCTTGTTCAACACCACTTTTAACTTTTGACTACTGCTGTTAAATGTCCCATGTATTGCTGTTAGAGCCTCAGGTTGATGCCGAAGTCCAATAAAATTCACTAATCAAAAGTTTCAAGGTATGTTTGCATTGCAAGGACTACTGTTTGCAAGCAAAATCATCAGAGTTCTCTACAAACTTCTTAGATAGCTCCACTGGATGCAAGCATTCAAGAATAGACTCTGTAGAGATTCTTGCATTTGCAAATACCCACCACTGGTTTGAGAACTAGAGAACACAAATGGTATCTACTTGCTCTTTATTGTGTGGACTTTTGGCACAATCATGACCTTTTCAACTCTTAAAGATTTGGTCATATTTTTTTTCCTTTGGGAAATTCACTGAACACTTTGTGTTTTACTTTGACTCCTGATCTCTCTTACCAAATAAATATTAATTGTAGTTTGGTAAACACTGTGAGTTGGATTTTGCCATGGATTCTAGAAGTAGACATTTAAGCTATTGCTTTTAAAGGTGTATTAAAGTATTTTTTGATATGCTTATTCTAAGAACAATTGTTCAATGATTAAACCCAGACTGAGGATCTATTTACTTCAATGACCGTATTAGTTTATAATACAGAAAATGAATCCTTATCTTGCAACTGTACCTGTGTACAGCTCACTGCCTTTACTGCCTCTATTATTAGAGGCCACTAATATTTTAGTTTATATTGTATAACAATTTTCTATGGTTTATGAAATCCATTTTGCTTTTTTTGTAAATATATAAATACCCTCCTCTCTATATTGTTATCATAGAGTTGAATGTGGAAGTAGTTTTACTTATGGATATGAAGCAATGTAGCATCCATTTGTGGTTTTGTGGTTAAAATTATTAACAGGAAGTCAAGTTCTTCTACCTAGTCTTTAAAAATTCACCTCATAAGTTGAAGCTAAACCTTATTTAGCTGGGTGGCCTTTCTAAAAGTGTATTTTTCTTTCTCCCTGAAGAAGTCAGAGAAAGGTGGGATTCAGCTCCAGTTTCCTATACCAATGACCAAGAATGAAAACACACAAAACACTGCAGATTAACAGTAATGAGTAAAACCAAGATTCATCTCATTTGTGTTCATGTGTCTGTTGAGTATGAATGAAGATATGTGATATAATAAACAAACAATTGGGCCTTCTTTTGCCAAAAGTAGAGTGATGGAAGGGGGTCAGTACAACCATAGAAAACGCAAAGAAAGATGTGCTGTATCTCAGGGCAAAATGACATTCATTTCTTCAAAACACAGAACTAACAGTGAATTAAAAAATACTTATATTTGAGTAAAAGTGTATCTTACACTCTTGGTTCACTTAATAGAATTGGACAACTAGGGAGATATAAAAATGTGGCAACCAGTATGGTAGGCACTTGGGGTTTCCTTGTCTTCCAGGAACATGACATAGGGCTCGAAGGATATGTGCAAGACACAGAGGACACTTACATCAAACAAGATTTCAAGCCCATTTAGAAGATGGTTCTATTGCTTAGAATGTATGGTATTTCTGCTCTTCTATGAATATGGAAGTAGAGAAAGGAAATTTGAACACAACCATGTAGGTATTAAGTTGCACGTTTTATATTAAGTAACTGAGTGTTTCAGTTTGCTGTTGTCTGTGTCTGGTGGGGAGGCAGGTAGAGGGTGTGACCGCTGCTGTGTAAAGATTAGACAATGGTATTGGCTAAACTAGATCTTCCTGCATCTTCGTCCTCAACACCGGGATTGCAGACACGTAAACAGGGGCCTGATTTTGCTTTTGTCTTTTGTGGATGTTGGGGTTCCCATCTCAGCCTCTTATGTACACACAGCAAATCTTGTGAGGGTGCTGAGACTTAGAAGCATGTACGAATTTCCCTTTCGGCATGTGAGGAAATTAGAGCCCAGCTCATAGATTTATAGTATTCCTGCTTATTTCGTTTTCCTTGAAATTAACTTACATCTCAACAGTGGAAGGGGAATTATTAAAACAGAGCTGCATTCCCAATGTTTCCTTATTTCCATCTGAAGAAGGAGAAACCTTAATTGATTGCTTTGAAATTGAGCTGAGGTCACTGGCAGATGGGACAGATGGGGAGGGAGTTAGACTGCTACTACTCTGTTTCTTTGTCTCATGCTGTTGTGTGGGTCTTGTCCTTTTTGCATCTTCAGTACCTCCTTTTCTTGCATGAGACAAAGAGAAACACATGCATAGAAGTGCCTTCTTGTCTCTCACTTCATTAGGAGGAGATGGTTAGTAAACATTCCTGCATGTGGAGGACTGAACCCAGGGCTCTTCTCCCCGTTTCTTCCCAATCTGCCCGTGGAGTCAGGCGAGCAGCTGTATAGGTGGCCTCCACTGCCATCTTTAGGCAGCTTGTCCCATTGCTCTGGAACTCCCCCAGGTCATTGCCTTTATTCTAAGGCAACTATGGGTGCATTATAGATATTCTTCTGTATCATCCAAAGTGCAAAATTCTTACAATTCAACAATCCTAGGTAAAAGCAGATTTTTTTGTTCCTTCTGACTCTATTTCACTTCCTCATTTTAACATGCAACCTCAAAATGAAAGCAGCTTACTACATGGTTGAGTGTGTGTGAAACATACTGAGTGAATTACATTTGTTTGGCACTTGAAACCAAAGAAATAATTGAAAAATTATTTAAAAATTCTTCTTTCTTGGGATTTGTGTATGTGTGCTTATAAAGGCATATGTAGTTACTTCCTAGTAGATCCATCACTATTTGAAAAGATTACTAAGGAAAATTTCATTTGTATATACCTAGCCAGGTTATAAGCAAAGTCTTCTGCACATTGTCAGTTGATTGAAGGTGTGATTGTGAAGCTGACCAGAAATGGCAGCTCCTGTCGCTGTTCAACATCACAGAAGAGTAGCAGCAACAAGTCTGC
Source organism: Mesocricetus auratus (assembly GCF_017639785.1). NCBI lineage: Eukaryota > Metazoa > Chordata > Mammalia > Rodentia > Cricetidae > Mesocricetus > Mesocricetus auratus. The sequence continues at coordinate 11,718,317 of NW_024429182.1, forward strand.
TACAGGGCTGGAGGTCAAAACACGAAATTCTAAGTCTGGATCCTACCTAGTGCATCCATTATCATAGTACCTTAAAGTGAAATATTGTTAACCAAAACTGCTTTGTTGGAGATTGACATTATTTTTATAGATTAGTGCTAGTTAGCACCCCCGAGAAATTACCAGGTCCTATATAATAATCTCAAATTAAAATGTTATTTATATAATTTACAAGATTGCCCATTACCTTATTTAATCTCAGATGTTAACTACAAATCCTTAATATTTAAAAGGCTGTGAAGTGGTCAACCAGCAAACAAGTATGATTAAATTTTTACTGTAAAGAGCCAGAAGGACATGAGTGCATATATTTAAAGGAAATAAATGCATTAGGAAATCGATGCATAGTCTTAAGATCATTTCAGTGAGTTTTCCATCAAATAGTGAAACATTTTCTATAACTATTCTATCTATATGCAGAAAATAATGTTTGAGATTTATGTACAGATTTTTTTCTTATATTAATAGTCTGTTCTAGGAAATCATGCTTTAAGAGATCATTTTAGGTGTGTTGCACTTTACGTATTTGTATTTCCCATGTTTTAATTTTCAAAATGTTAGATGTTTCTGGTGAAGAGAATAAGGGAAATGGTTTAGAGCTTACTATGCAAGCCTGAAGACCTGTGACTGGACCCTCAGAATCTTAGTAAAAAGCCAACATTATCTAGCAGTAGGGAAGTGCATTCATACAGATGCCTGAAACCTGCTGTCCAGGTAGTCTTGCCTAGAGAGTGAGCTCCAGGTTCAGTGAGAGACCCTATCTCAAAAGGCAAGGTGGATGGTCTGCAAGCTTTCACATTAAATGGCTCTTGGCCACCAAGCCTAACAATCTGAATTTGATTCCCAAGATCCACACAGTAATAGTAATGATTACTGCAGGCTATCTGCACATATATCATGATAAACCCCATGCGCACATGTGTGCGCATGCACACACACACACACACACACACACAGAGTACAATAAATAAGTGTAATGTAAAAGATAAATAGTGGAGAGTTAAAGACGAAGTCATCTAACATGGAGCCCTAATTTCCACACATGCAACTATACACTTTGACACCACACACATGAATATATAGCATGCACACACACACACACACTCAGAGTTATTGGTGAATACATGGGTAAGGGTGAAAGGAATTGACCATTGACTGAGGCAAAAAGACACATGATTTTTGCTATAATTAATTTTATTTTGAAATCAATTATCTTACAAAGTCGTAGGAATATTTCAGTATGTTTCCTCCAAATACTGAAACATTTTCTATGAGTATTCCATCAATATGTATAAAATAATGTCTTGAGATTTACATACAAACTTTTTGCTTGGAAGTTATGCTTTAAAGAGATTGTTTTTAGGTGTAATATCTATTGTTTTTCCCATGTTATTATAAAATAATTTCTCTGAGGAACATCAATCGTGAGAAATGTTTTCATGAAATGTTCTGGAAGCAATGAGTTTGAACTGCATTGAGAGATAATGAGTTGTAATGAAGAATAATAAAATTACTTGGAGGGATGCTTTGAATGTTATTTATTTAAAGAGTAGCATATCTGTTTTCCACATGTTACACATACACATGTTTTCTTTTGAGTCATTCCTTGTTTTCTGTTAACTACAAGTGTTCTCAACTATTGTTAATATCCCTTGTTCCATACTGGGAAGGGGGCCTTTTTTTCATAAAACTTGATTTCCTCATTATAGATGGAAAAGTTGGAAATCAAGCCTGAAGTGCTAACATTTTCTTCCTGTGATAGGGAGTGAAGCAATGAGAAGAAACGGATAGAAATGAACTAGTGATCTCAGAGATTCTAGGAACAATGTGCAACTGTCCACCTTGGGCCTTGTTCCAATTTGGGCATGGTGAGGATAGACAAGGAATGAGCAAGCAGAGCTTCCCTGGACTGTCTACAGTCCAGAACCGACCGTGTTGAGAACCAATTACACATCTTGTGCTCCTGGCTGCAGCTTTGATTCCTCTAAGAGCTGATGCTTCATCTTAAACTGTAGAAGCTGAAGTCAGCAGAATATTCAGATCATCTTATGGACACCATCATGCCTATAAATGCAGCAACTCTGATGAAGTCACCATTTGATATGCAAATAAAATGTAATGGAAGTGATGGAGGAAAATTTAGAAAATTGATGTATAGCTCTTAAATGAATAAAGCCATATCTAATCAAAACAAGAAACACACACACAGATTTACACACACACACACACACACATGCATATGCAACTTGAAGCTCTAATGGTTTTATGGCAAATTTTACCAAACATTTAATCACAAAAGACATTTCTCAAACAACAGAAAAAATAATTTTTCCACTATAAAAGTCTAATGAAACTTGCTACAAAATAATCCCCAAGATACACACAAATTACCATCACTTCTGAACATGAACAGAAAGTCACAAAAAGAAAACTGAACCCTTTACCATACTCTATAACCAAGTAGAGTTTACCCCTGCAGGAGAGCTCAGTTTGATATTCAAAATATATTAATGTGATGTTTTTCTCAATAGACAGAGAAAAAGGCATAAAAAGCAATTTCTATAACACATGTGGCAATAATTCTTGGCATTCTTGATAGAACTCTAGTAAACAAACGATGTGAGGAAAACCAGGTAAATATTAGAAGAATGGGAAGTTTTTTCTCGAGCCCTCCCTACTTGCGCTGCCAATGTAGGAAATTCCTTATGACCCTTCCTTTACTGTCTGCCTTCCTTTAGGCTACTGTCTCAATATGGCAGGATTTCAGCACAAAGGTATCTAACAGCATGAGTCTTTGTGATTACATATACACCAAACTCTCCTAAGTTGGGAACAGTAGGGAGTTTATCCAACCCTTACTTTTTTTGATATGGACTATGACTTATTTAATTTGTGTAATGTCTTAAGATTCTTTAAGATTCATCCACAGTGTTTCATGAGTTTGCAGTTCATGTGTTTGTAATTCATTACTTCTATTGCTCAGTATTAGTTCAGTGTGTAGAGATGGCATAATTAGGTTGGACATTGCCACTTCATAGGTTTTTACAGTCATTAGGCCCTTCATGCATTCACAAGCTGCTTTCAGGAGGACATTTTTCATTTCTATGGGTTACATACTTAGGAATGGGACTTCTCAGCAGTCCAGTGTTCCTTTAGACACGTAGGAAACAGAACTTCTCCAAAATATCACCTCCATCTTTAAAGTACCCCTTTGTTGTTCCTCTATAGTAAAATGTCAGTTCCTATGCACTTTCCACCACAGATTGCTTTAAAGAAATTCTGTACAGTGTGATTCTATCTTCATCTCCTTCCTGTGAGAACAGTCTCCTTCTCACTTTCTCTTGAACCTTTCTCTCTCAAGTCTTGTGAACTCTTTCAAAGTTTCCATGGTCTATTTAAGGGTGTGCTGTTTAATCTTCCAGACTGGAAGAATTACCTGCTATCTTTCTACTGTCGATTTATAGTTAATTCAATTGGTTAAAGAACATGTTTGTGTATGCTGACAATTTCTTTTATATTGCTAAGGCTTCTTTTATGAATCATAAACTGGTTCTTGATGAATACAGCATCTGCACATAAGAATAATGAGCATGCTGCTGTCTGGTGTGATGAATTCTATAAATACCAAGTATAACTCATTGTTGGAAGGTGTGTTTAGCTCTTTCATGGCTCTGCTGATTTTCTGTCTGCTAGTTCTAACTGACTGAGCAGGAAAACCACTAGTTTTGTAATCATAGGATTTTTATTTCTATTCTCCACTCCCTTCAATTTTTCTTAACATTCTGACATTTTCTTTTTCATGTTCCTATGTAATTATGACCATTATTATTTCTGGTGAGTTCACAATTCTTGATTCTGTTGATGGCAATGTAAGTTATTCTTATAAATTTTTGGCTAAAATAATGACAACAAAACCCAGTTTTCATGCCCTTGTGCATTCTTAGAGGAGTTTACTTGGGATGTGTGATGAGAAATACAATCAAAAGCTGGTTGTCTTCAAGTTTTTTAGATTCAAGTTCATGTATTTCTGTCCTTAATGGCTGTACAACTGTATACAACCCCTGGCCTAGCAGTTTCTAAATTTTAAGGGAGGAGGAGATTATATTAACAGGGGGTGTGCTCTCCATTCAATGATTTGAGACTTTCATAATGTTTTGACACTTTTTTAAATCTTGTAAGTAATTATATATGTTATTATTTCTACTGGGCTCTATAGTGTGTGTGTGTGTGTATGTGTGTGTGTGTGTGTGTGTGTCTGTGTCTGTGTCTGTGTGTGTATCTGTGTCTGTATTTAGGCCAGAACTAACCCTCAGATACTGCTTGTCCATATCCATCTCCTTTTTTTTTGATATTTGGCTGCTCATTGTGAACTCTTGTGGGTTCATTCCTTAGCTATGTCAGCCTGTGATGATACACATATGTCTGCTTCTCTAGTGATCCAATTATAACTGCATGTCACCACATCCACTTATTTTTTATAATTTATTTAACTTTATTTTATGCGCATTGATGTGAGATCTGGAACTTGAGTTATAGACATTTGTGAGCTGCCATGTTAGTGCTGGGAATTGAACTCAGGACCTCGGGAAGATCAGCCAGTGCTTTTAACCACAGAGCCACCTGGTCAGCTCCTCCAGTTATTTTTAATGGGAGTTTTGAGAGTTGAAAGAATGTCCTCATGCTTGTATGGTAAATATTTTATAGACTCAACTATGTCTTCAGATCCTGGCTGAAACCATTAGCCAATGTGTATCTTAGTTTTTATTGTCAACTTGATACAACCTGGAGCCACCTTTGAAGAAGAAGTGTCAACTGAAGAATTGGCCTAGGAGCATGTCTGAGGAACATTTGCTTTGTTGATGATTGCTGTTGGGAGGTCCAGGCTACTGTGAGCTGTACCTTCCTTAGAAATTTGGGTCTGTGCTGTATAAAAAGGATAGCTGAACATAAGCCTGAGAACAAACCCAAGAACAAGCCAATATGTGGAATCCCCCAATGGTTTTTGCTTCAGTTTCAGCTTGAATTACTGACCCGAATTCCTTCAAATAGTGGATGATGACCTGACAGTGTAAGCTGAAGTAATTCCCCCTTTTCCTGCATTACTTTTGGTCATGGTGGTTATAACTGCAACAGAAAGCAATAGACTATTACGGGCTTCCTAATTGCTCCCTGTAGTACTCTTTGTATCATGTACCTTTCATTAATTATCATTTTGGTGAGCTTATTTACCTGCCCATTGAACTTTAGTGTTACCATATCTTGCTTGAGTTTCTCTTAGCTAGCACATTGTAGGTTCTATTTCAACAGTCCATTGTGCCAACTCCTCTGTTTTAATGCCTGTGCTTGGACTATTAGAGTCCATTGAATCTAAAGCAGCCAGGTGGTTTTGAATGTGTGCACTTCCTTCTCCAGAACTTCCTGTGTTCCTTGAAGTTCCTTGGTGCCTGACTTCCCTGTCCTCTGATAGAATGCTGGACCTTTAACTAAGCTGTCCTGAAGCACCTTCCACAGTTATGACTGTGTGGACCTTAAAGTCACACATTGAGGGCCACACATTTTCTTTATAGAAAGGGAGACTCTTTCCCCTTAAAGTTGATAAACCCTTTGTCTTTCACCTACTTCTTCATTCTAGTTAACAGTAGCTGCTAGAATCACCTAAATGAAGAAGCTCCATTGAGTTATTTTCCTCATCAGGTTTGTCGTTAGACATGTCTATGCAGGACTATCTTCATTATTATTTGATGCAGAATGGCACATCACACTTTGGAAAGCACCATCACCTGGGTAAGAGGTCCTGGGCTATATTAGGAAATACTGTATGTGCCAGAACTAAGCAGTGAGTAGCATTCCTTCATAGGCTGTCTTTTGGGTTCCTGCCTCAGTGATGGACAGAAATAAACACGTTTTCCCTTAAGTTGAGTCTGATCTTGATATTTTATCACAGCAACAGAAAGAAAGCTAGAGCAGTCATTAAAACAGTGTGGATGATATAATCCACAAGTCATTTTATACACCCTATTTTTACTTTGTAAAACCATTTTAAAATTTTCATTTTTATTAGAATAATAGCTGTGATGTATTTTATTTTTAGTGATAATTAGCATTTTTGGTTACCACTGAAGGTCAATTCCTCCAAAGTATATTGTCTAGTGAAAGTATTAAGTACTAGTGGCCAGGTGTTGCATGTGCAAAAAAGAGAGAAATTGTTAGTTTCCTGCTACATATGGTAACTCCTGTCAGTCTTTATCTTTGATAAAGAGTGCTGTCTGAAAAGAAAACTCTTTCTCACAGCCCTGTAGCACTTCAATGGCATTTTGAGTATCTTCCTTTTGCGATCAGCATATACACCAGAGATGTTGAATTGTGTGAATGTTTTCTTTTCATAGTGTCTTTCTGAACCAATTTCACTACTAGAAACCTATTTCTACAAACAAAATTCTAGTTTTACATGGTGAAGTGTAGGGAGCAAAAATTAAAACCTCCATGGTAACTAAATTTTAAAGTAATTCATTTAGAAAAGAATAAATAGATTGCTTTAATTAAAAATCCATCAACATTTTGTTTATGTAAATTATGAATTTCCAAGTGAGATGTACAGCATGAATTCATTGCCCATAAAACCTATTAAAACTTAGGTATGTAAAAACAATGAAAAAAGAAGACATGAATTTGAAAGAAAACAAGAAAAGATAGCTGGGAAGCTTTAAGGGAAGGGGCAAATGATATAATTATCTTAAAATACAAAACGATAAAATAAATTTAAACAATTAAAAAGCTGTCATCTAGAGGAAAGACATCAGCCCCTCCAAGACCCCAACCCCAGCGAGTCCAGCTTCAGGTGAGATTGGGTCTCCGGTGGGGACTGTCCGCCCATCACCCATCCCCTTGATCTTCTGGGCTGCTCCTGGCATCCAGAAGACCCACCCACACAGGAAAGACATCAGCCCTTCCAAGACCCCAACCCCAGCAAGTCCAGCTTCAGGAAAGACATCAGCCCTACCAGGACCCAAACTCCATGTCAGCATCCCCAGCTTCAGCTGCAGGAAGGAAGGAGACCAGTGGAGACGGAAAGACCCCACCAGCACCCACTGAAAGAAGAGATGGGAAGAAGACAGAATGAGAGATCAATCAGCAATAGAAACACCAACATGACCCCACCAGAATCCAGGGATCCAACACCAGCAAGACCCGAAAAGCACTACATAGATGAAGAAGAGGAGACTGACCTTAAAAATTATTTCATGAAGATGATGGAGACCCTCAAAGAAGAAACAAGGAAATCCCTTAAAGAAATAGAAGAAAAAACAAACAAAAAATCCATGAAATGCGGGAAAAAATTCAAGAAATAAACAAATCTCTCAAAGAATCTAAAGAGCAGCAAGAAAGAACAACCAAAAAAACGAAGGAAACAACTCAAACAGTTGAAGGATTGAAAGCTGAAATAGAAACAATAAGGAAAACACAGAATGAAGGGATGCTGGAAATAGAAAAGCTGGGTAAATGATCAGGAACTACAGATGCAAATATCACCAATAGAATACAAGAGATAGAAGAGAGAATCTCAGGTGTTGAAGACTCATTAGAGGATATAGAGTCATCAACCAAAGAAAATCTCAAAACCAACAAATCCTTAACACAAAATATCCAGGAAATATGGGACACCATGAAGAAGCCAAACCTGAGAATAATAGGTATAGAAGAAGGTGAAGAAATTCAACTTAAAGGTACAGAAAACATATTCAACAAAATCATAGAAGAAAACTTCCCTAACCTAAAGAAAGATATGCCTATGAAAGTACAAGAATCTTACAGAACACCAAATAGGCTCGACCAGAAAAAGAAGTCACCTCGCCATATAATAATCAAAACATCAAACCTACAGAGTAAAGAGAAAATATTAAGAGCAGCTAAAGAAAAAGGCCAAGTAACATACAAAGGCAGACCTATCTGAATTACACCTGACTTCTCAATGGAAACGATGAAAGCCAGAAGATCCTGGACAGATGTCCTACAAACGCTAAGGGAACAAGGATGCCAGCCCAGACTACTATATCCAGCAAAGCTCTCAATTACCATAGATGGAGAAAACAAAATATTCCATGACAAAGCCAGATTTAAACAATACGTATCCATGAATCCAGCTCTACAGAAAATGCTAGAAGGAAAACCTAGAGCCAAGGAAGATAACTACATTCACAAAGACACAGGCAATATATAATCACACTTTACAAAACACCAAAAGAAAAAGGGAGGAGAAACTACACAAAATAACTTCACTAACAATAAATCAAGCACAAACAAGGATCACCAATCAATGGTCATTAATATCCCTCAATGTCAACGGCCTCAACTTGCCTATAAAAAGACACAGACTAGCAGAATGGATATGAAGACAGAACCCTTCCTTCTGCTGCATACAAGAAACACATCTTAACATCAAAGACAGACGTTATCTCAGAGTAAAGGGTTGGGAAAAGATCTTCCAATCAAACGGTCCCAAGAAACAAGCGGGTGTAGCAATCCTAATATCTAACAAATTAGACTTCAAATTAAAATCAATCAAAAGAGATGAAGAAGGACACTTCATATTCATCAAAGGAAAAATACATCAAGACGAAGTCTCAATTTTAAACATCTATGCCCCAAATACAAAGGCACCTACATTCGTGAAAGAAACATTACTAAAGCTCAAAATGCACATAAAATCTCACACACTAATAGTAGGAGACTTCAACACTCTGCTCTCACCGCTAGACAGGACCTCCAGACAGAAACTTAACAAAGAAACAAAAGAACTAATAGAAGTTATGACCCAACTGGGTTTAACAGACATCTATAGAACATTCCACCCAAATACAAAGGGATATACCTTCTTCTCGGCACCACATGGAACCTTCTCTAAAATTGACCACATAATAGGAAACATAGCAAATCTCCACAGATACAAAAAATTGGAATAACCCCTGCATCTTATCAGACCACCATGCATTAACATTAGAATTCAACAATAACACAAATCACAGAAACCCTACAAACTCATGGAGATTGAACAATGCACAATTGCACCATCCCTGGGTAAAGGAACAAATAAAAAAAGAAATTAAAGACTTCCTCGATTTCAATGAGAATGAAGACACAACATACACAAACTTATGGGACACTTTGAAAGTAGTGCTGAGAGGAAAGTTTATAGCACTAAGTGCCCACATGAAAAAACTGGAGAACAGTCATACTAGAGATTTAATAGCACAGCTGAATGTTCTAGAACAAAAAGAAGCAAACTCCCACAGGAGGAGCAGATGCCAGGAAATAATCAAATTGAGGGCTGAAATCAATCAAGTAGAAACCAGAAAAACACTGAGAAGAATCAATGAAACAAAGAGTTGGTTCTTTGAGAAAATCAACAAAATAGATAAACCTCTGTCCAAACTAACCAAAAGACAGAGGGAGAGCATGCTAATTAACAAAATCAGGGATGAAAAAGGGGACATAACAACAGACTCTGAGGAAATCCAGAGAATCATCAGGGCATACTTTGAAAATCTGTACTCCACAAAATTTGAAAATTTAAAGGAAATGGACAATTTCCTGGATAGATATCACTTGCCAAAACTAAATCAAGAACAGATAAACAATCTAAACAGACCTATAACCCCTAATGAAATAGAAGCAGTCATCAAAAGTCTCCCAAATAAAAAAAGCCCAGGCCCAGATGGCTTCAGTGCAGAATTCTACCAGAAATTCAAAGAAGAGCTAATTCCAATACTCCTCAAAGTATTCCACACAATAGAAGCAGGAGGCTCACTGCCAAACTCTTTCTACGAGGCTACAATTACCTTGATACCCAAGCCACACAAAGACACAACTAAGAAAGAGAACTATAGACCAATTTCCCTCATGAACATTGATGCAAAAATACTCAATAAAATACTCGCAAACCGGATTCAAGAACACATCAGAAAAATCATCCACCATGATCAAGTAGGCTTCATCCCAGGAATGCAGGGATGGTTCAACATTAGAAAATCTATCAATGTAATCCACCATATTAACAATCTGCGAAAGAAAAACCACATGATCATCTCACTAGATGCTGAAAAAGCCTTTGACAAAATCCAGCACCCCTTCATGATAAAGGTCCTAGAGAGATCAGGGATAACAGGAATGTACCTGAATATAATAAAAGCAATATACAGTAAACCAACAGCTAACATCAAACTAAATGGAGAGAAACTCAAAGCAATTCCTCTAAAATCAGGAACAAGACAAGGCTGTCCACTCTCTCCATATCTCTTCAATATTGTACTTGAAGTTCTAGCTACAGCAATAAGACAACAAAAGGAGATAAAGGGGATACAAATAGGAAAAGAAGAAGTCAAACTTTCACTATTTGCAGATGATATGATAGTTTACATAAGTAACCCAAAAACTCCACAAGGTTACTCCTAGAGCTGATAAACACCTTCAGCAATGTGGCAGGATACAAGGTAAACTCAAAAAAATCAGTGGCCCTATTATATACAGATGATGAAGTGACTGAGAAAGAAATCAGAGAAACATCACCCTTTACAATAGCCAAAAACAGCATCAAATATCTGGGGATAATGTTAACCAAGGAAATTAAAGACCTGTATATCAAGAACTTTGTGTCTTTAAAGAAAGAAATCAAAGAAGATACCAGAAAATGGAAAGATCTCCCATGCTCTTGGATTGGTAGGATCAACATAATAAAAATGGCAATCTTGCCAAAAGCAGTCTACAGATTCAATGCAATCCCTATCAAAATTCCATCACAATTCTTCAAGGACCTGGAAAGAACATTAATCAACTTTATATGGAAAAACAAAAGGCCCAGGATAGCCAAAACATCCCTATACAATAAAGGAACTTCAGGAGGCATCACCATACCTGACTTCAAGCTCTATTATAGAGCTATAGTCCTGAAAACAGCTTAGTATTGGCACAAAAATAGGCAGGTAGACCAATGGAACCGAATCGAAAGCTCTAATTTTAACCCACACACCTATGAACACTTGATTTTTGACAAAGAAGCTAAAACTGTACAATGGAAAAAAGAAAGCATCTTCAACAAATGGTGCTGGCATAACTGGATACTGGTATGCAGAAGACTGCAGATAGATCCATGTTTATCGCCTTGTACAAAACTTAAGTCCAAATGGATCAAAGATCTCAACATAAATCCAGCCACACTGAAACTTTTAGAAGAGAAAGTGGGAGATACTCTTCAACGAGTTGGTACAGGAGACCACTTCCTAAACATAACACCAGTGGCACAGGCACTGAGATCGACAATTAACAAATGGGACCTTCTGAAACTAAAAAGCTTCTGTAAGGCAAAGGACACAGTCAAAAAGACAAAAAGGCAGGCCACAGAATGGGAAAAGATATTCACTAACCCTACATCTGACAGAGGGCTAATCTCCAAAATTTACAAAGAACTCAAGAAACAAGTCTCCAAAACACCAAAGGATCCAATTAAAAGGTGGGGTACAGAGCTAAATAGAGAATTCTCAGTAGAGGAGGCTAAAATGGCCAAGAGACACTTAAGAAAGTGCTCAACATCCTTAGCCATCAGGGAAATGCAAATCAAAACAACTCTGAGATACCATCTTACTCCTGTCAGAATGGCTAAAATCAAAAACACCAAAGACAATTTATGCTGGAGAGGATGTGGAGAGAGAGGGACACTCCTCCACTGCTGGTGGGAGTGCCGACTCATACAGCCTCTTTGGAAATCAGTATGGAGATTCCTCAGGAAAATGGGAATTAATATACCACTAGACCCAGCAATTCCACTCTTAGGCATATATCCAAATGAGGCAAGTTCACACAACAAGGGCATCTGCTCCACTATGTTCATAGCAGCATTATTTGTAATAGCCAGAACCTGGAAGCAACCTAGATGTCCCTCAACTGAAGAGTGGATAGAGAAAATGTGGTACATTTACACAATGGAGTATTACTCAGCAGAAAAAAACAATGGAATCTTGAAATTTGCAGGGAAATGGATAGCACTGGAAGAAACCATCCTGAGTGAGGTAACCCAGTCACAAAAAGACAAACATGGTATGTACTCACTCATATATGGATTTTAGACATGGATCAGGATAGTGCCAGTCTGCACTTCCACTGATAGAGAGTCTGGGAAAAAGGAAAGAACCTAAAAGATATGCATATATGCATAGTACCCAAGAGAAGAGGATGGAGACAAGATCCCCTGAATGGATGGGGAACAAGGCGAGGGGTGGGGGGGAGTGGGACCTGGGAAAAAGAGGGGAGGTGAAGAGGAAGAGAGTTGGTCATGGGGGAACAGGAAGTTGAGGGGGTGGGGGTAGAATAGGGGGAAGAGGGAATCATAGGATCGAAGACAGATCAGGCACCAGAGCGACCTCTAGTGATCTAAAGGGATAACACCAATTGGCAAGCTAAGCAATAGTGGAGAGACCACCTCGAATGCCCATTCCTGATAATGAACTTGATGTCTATAACCATCCGGGAGCCTTCATCCTGTGACTGATGGAAGCAGAGGCAAACACACAATTAATCACTGAACTGAACCCAAGGAACCCAGTGACAGAGAGAGAGGAGTGATGAGAAAATTGGCAAAGAATGGGCTGGCAAAACCAGCAGAGACAGCTGATCTGAACAGGGGAGAGCTCTTGCACCCCAGACTGACAGTGGGGAGGCTAACATGGGATTGATCTGGACCCCCTAAATGTGAGTGTCAGCGAGAAGGCCTGGGCAACCTATGGGGCCCTGAGCTGTGGATCAGTGTCTATCCCTGGTATACAAACAGTCTTCGTGTGCCTATAGCACAAAGAGGGATGCTCTCTCAGCCTGGACTCTTAGGGGAGTGCCTGGACCCTACCCAGAGTAAAATGACAGACTCTAAATATCCCCTATGTGGAAGGATTTGGCAATAGGGTGGGAGGGTGGGGGGAAGGGGAGTGCGGGAGGAGGGGAGGCAGAGGGAACTGGGATTGACATGTAAAACAAGCTATTTAAAATTAAAATAAAAAATGATAAAAAAGTTGTCATCTAGATATTTCTCTGGATAAGGAGACTTATAGTGCTTGGTTATATGTTGTCATATGCCATGCTTTGGACAGACAAATAATTTTTTATTTTTTGTTGTCTAGTATGGTCCTTTAACTACGTTTTCCTTAGACTCCTTGACAAGGAAATACAGCCTGACAAAATGAGTCCCACTATGATCCCCCTCTTCTACCCAAAGAGAGCAGTGAGTTGGTAGGACATCCGTGGAGAATTTGTCAGTTCTTGTTACTGCTGAATAGTTCACTGCATGCACCTGTCCTGTTCATCTCAGTCAAAAGCTGCTTGGTAGACAGCAGGTGCCTCCCATCTTTTGATGGGGGTGAGAAGAGAAAAGAAAAACTAAATATCACAGCAACAAAGAGTGTTGACAGTGTTAATTTGTTTTCTTAATATTTATGTCATGTTTATTTGGGTATATTTTTACACAAAGTAAAAGTCACCCATTTAAAGTATTGGGTTCTTCAGAGTCAAAGGATTATGGAATCTATCTCTCTCTCTCCCTCCCTCTCTCTCTCTCTCTCTCTCTCTCTCTCTCTCTCTCTCTCTCTCTCTCTCTCTCTCTCTCTCTCTCTCTCTCTCTCTCTCTCTCTCTCTCTCTCTCTCTCTCTCTATGTATCAGGCTGCAGTCCAATAATGGCTAGTTGTAAATGGAAAGAATATAGTAGCTGTTCAGTCACACAATGCTGTGTGTCTCAGCTAGAATGGATGTGCTGACAAGGGGAGGGCAAGCAGGAGAAAAATGAACACTTCCTTCTTCCATTGTCCTTATAGACTGCCAGCAGAAGGGTGGCCCAGATTAAAGGTGTGTCTTCCAGTCTCAAGGTCTGGATTAAAGGCATGTGTCATCCCTCAAGAACTGATCAAAAGCCTGAGTTTTCTTGGCTCAAGAACCAGATTCCAAGTGTGGCCTCCATTTCTGAATTATAGTTTATTCCAGATATAGTCAAGTTGACAACTAAGAATAGCCATCAGAACCCACCCTTTGTCAACTTGACACACTACATATTTCTTTATGTCATGATTCATTTCTAAATGAAGAACAATAACTATTTCATAATCATGCCTAAACATAATATAACTACCCCGTGTACAAACTTGAGCATATTATATATTTAGCAGGTCATAACATGATATCATGTTAAGTGGAATTATGACCTGGTTGAGGCTTGTGGTAAGAGTACTCTTCACTCTGGAAACAAAATTTCTAGGCCAGCAGAATTTAGGTGGAAACAGGAAGCAGAGACTTTCCTAGTGGGCTCATTAGGGGTGAAAGTGAGTGAATCTAAGCCCCTTTTCACCCCTTGAATCCTGCACCCGTGGATCCTGGCTGTGGGAGAAACAGTTCCATCTACTGGATGCTGATTCAAATCATGCCTTCTGGAGAACCCTGCCTCACTCCTCCATGCTGCCACCACCTAACTGGTGATGTAACTATGTCTTCAAAAGGCCATTGGTTATTTATATCAGGCCGGTTGCTTCAGGATGGTGGGGAACTTGGGGGTAAAACTAATTAATTCCATAATCATTGACCCACTTTTTCACTTCTCTGGCTGTGACATGAGTTCCCTGGCCAGAAGCCATACTGTGTGGAATACCATGTTTTTGGATCGGGCATTCTGTAAGTCCACAGGCCATGGTTTTAGCAGAAACATTACATGCAGGAAAGGGAAATCCATAACTAAAATTAATATCTGTTCTAGTAAGGACAAAGCATTGTCCTTTCCATGGAGGAAGTATATCATTGTTGTCAACCTGCCACCAGGTTGATGGCTAGTCAGCCCATGGAATGGCGTCATATCTGGGGCTCAGCCACTAAGATTATTAGGCATTGACAAGAGTGGCTGAGGAAAGAGGCTGACTGTCCACAGAATAGGTATTCCTATCTACTTGACTATTGAACTCCTTCCTCCTCAGCTGAAGTAACCATTTGATGAACATTTGCATGGAAAACAAGTATCTTTACACCCTTTCCTCATTTGGAAAGACCCATCTACATATTCCTCCCCAGATGTCTTTCTTACAATTTTTCTAAAAATGCTCTTTCCAAGTCCCTGACAATTCATTCAATCCATTGGCTACAGCCCGTAAGTCAGTGAACAAGTATACATCTGGCCGTATCTCCTTCCAAACTGTTTGACCATGTGTACTGCCTGAAGTTCCACCTACTGCTAAGATTTACCATTGTGTTTATCTTTCAGGGTTGTCCCAGACATGGGGTTGTAATGGTGTAGGCTGTCCACTTCTGGGTGGTGCCTGCATAGCCATACTATGCAGAACCATCAGTAAACATAACCCTAGTCTTCTTTTGCTCAGTCAACCAATCATAGAGATCATCCCATGAGGATATAGGTACGTTCTTAGCAGCATAGAGCACTGTATCAGGAATAGAAACCATATGCATTTCGACAACTCATGATGAGCAGTTCAGATCTCATTGTCCGTTATGAAACGTTCAGTTTGCACTAAGGCCCAATAAAAGGTCAAGAGCTATCTTTCAAAGGGAGGATAATTGTCTGCAGATGATGGTTGAACCTTACTCCCAAACCCCAAAGGTCTCAAGTATGACACCTCAAGTATCATAGAGCCTACTCGATCATATGGTCCAAGTAGTAGAGCAGCCTGCACAGAAGCCTGAACCTGTTCAAGAGCCTTCTTCTGTTTGAGGTTCCACACAAAGCTAGCAGCTTTCAGAGCCACTTGGTATATGAACCAGAGTAACACACCTAAGTGATGAATGTTCTTCAGGCTCCAAATGGGTCTACTAAATATAGTGCTTCTTTCTTGGTGGTGGGAGGGACCAGGTGCAATAATGTATCCTTCACATCATGCCCCGTACTCCTAAGAAGACTCTTGAATTTTAGTTGTATTTATTTCCCACCCTCTGATACACATATGTTACCGATGAGTTCAAAGTGGTTGCTACCTCCTACTCACTTGGTCAAATCAGCATATGTCATCACCAGTGTAACATTTTGCAGAAGACACAGATCATCATGATCCCTCCTAACAAAGTTATGACTCAAGACAGGAGAGTCACTATGTCACTGAGACAAAACACTAAAGGTATACTGCTGGCCTTGTCAACTGAAAGCAAATTCCTTCTGGTGGTCCTTATGGACCAGCCCTGAGAGAAAGGCACTTTCTAAGTCAATAGTTGCATACCATTTACCAGGAGATGTGTTAAGTTGCTGGCACAGCAGCTGCAATTGGAGTCACTACCTTATTGAGTTTTCTATATTCAACTGCAATTCTCCTAGATCCATTTGTCTTCTTCATTGACCACATAGGAGAATTAAAGGGAAATGTGGTGGGTAATATCACCCCTGCATCTTTCAAGTCCTTGATAGTGGCACTAATTCCTACAATTCCTCTAAAGATGTAATACTGTTTTTTATTCAATATTTTCTTTGACAAAGGTAACTCTAAAGGCTTCCAGTTTGCCTTTCCAAACATAATAGCTCTCTCCACAGATAAGGGAACCAAAAGTGATAATTTTAACAAGTTCTAAGTATATCTATCCCAATTATACCTTCTAGAACTAGAAAAAAACAATATGATGAGTTCAGAGACCTACTGGACCTATTGTGATTTGGACATAAACCAAAACTCCATTAATCTCCTGACTTCCATAAACTCCTATTTAAAGTGGAGGGCACAGTATTTCCTGGGGTCTACAGGAATCAGAGCACTCCCACTTCAGAACTAGTATCCAACAACATCTGGAAAGTCTGATTGTTTTTTTCCCATTTCACCTTGTACAGTTCTCCTTGTTAGAAGGCCCCAGGTCCCTCATGGGGAAAAAAAGAGAAAGGTTAGCTGTAAAACTTCTAGGTGTCTTGTCAGGGTCTTTCTTCGTGGGAACCTAGCTACTCCTTCATTCAAGTGTTCTGGGTCTACAAATCGGCTCAAGTCTGGAAATTGATTCACTGGCTGATGTTGCCTTTTGCCTCAACCCAATGCAGCCTTTCTTTGTTTGAGAATTCTTTTCTGCTTATACAGATCAAACAGAAACGCAGTAGGCTTCCTATCCATTTCATGCCTGGAAATACTGTGATTGATTAGCCAGTGCCAAAGGTCTGTACTGGTCAGAACAGTATAAAATTCACCTTTCCTGCGCTCACTATTTTGCTTTAGGCCATTATGAACATTGCTTGGCCTACATTGCCCAGTATGATAACAAGGATGACCTTGCCTCTGGTGATTCAATGCTGCCACCTGGTGCAATTAAACCCTTTGTATTTAATTTGCTCAATTGAGTAGCAACTTTTCCAACCCTAAGGAAACAGGTCATCTTTTGATAAATGATTCAGCAAACCAGTCAAACTTTTTGTACTTAAAAGAAAACTATCTGGGCTTCCATACTAAACCTAGAATGTCCATTCAGAGGGCACATATTAAGCAACTCAACCTGACCTAATTTTATGTTCCTCCCACCATTACCCACACCCTAAAATCCATTCTCCCACATATTCCCCAGACTTCTGCCTGGATGAATTAGCAAAATCATTAAGCTCCTTAGTAGTGTAGCACACCTCCTCATGGACTACAATTTGTATCTCCCCTCTAGGAGCCTGCTTTGCCTTGAATCTGGTTCAAGGTCTAAGGGCAACTACTGGTGGACCTTGAGGGACATCAGTATTATCTTCAGAAATTTCATTTCCCTCAGAAAAAGTCACTGTTGCTTTAGCAGACACTGAAAGATTAATTTCCACAATGAAAGGTGAACAGGACATAGTTTTAAGGGGTGACTGGGGTGCTTTTTCCTCAGGCAATTTCAAGGGTGCAGGTTCAAAGTTCTCAGCTTCAATGGGGCCCTCCCACTCATCTCCATCCCAAGTTAAATGATCCCATTCTTTACCAAGTGATGACCTTACTATGACCACCGCCACCAAAGCTGAGACACGCATTTTCTGTGTAGTTCAGCTAAACTTATAGTGAGGGCTTCAGTTTGGTTTCCTGTACCTGGAGCTTTGTGGCTACTGGAGAGAAGATTCTCTTCCAGGGCACACTTAGAAACCTTTAGACTGCTTATTTATTTCTGGAGCCGGTTAGTTTACCACTAACTTTATTGGTGTCCATCACAGTATTCTGAAGTTGGTTAATTTTATCATGGAGCTCATTCCTATACTTTTGCTATCTATCCAGACATATTAAGAAGAAACTAACAACAATATCATTTTCCTTGTTTCCCCTGAAACCGTCAAAAAGTTCAAAATAATGTCACTAAGTCCATTGATAAATTGAGATAATTAAAGGCACTTATCTCTTTAAATTTGAAATACAGTTTACACCATGGACTTTCAGTACTTTCTGAACTCCCAGGAGAGGAAGAGACTGGAGAAGGTACTGGTGAATTGAAAAGCATATTCTAGATACTTAAAAGATTCATCTTTATACTTCTGTTCTCTGAAAACACTCTGCTATCAAAATTTGTATTAGCTGGAGTTCTCTAGAGTCACAGAACTCATGGAATGAATTTGTTATCTCTCATCTCTCTCTGTCTCTGTCTCTCTCTCTCTGTGTATGTGAGTGTGTGTGTGTGTGTGTGTGTGTGTAAAAGGTTATTTATTGGGGTGATGTACAAGCTGCAGCCCAACAATGACTAGCTGCAAATGAAAAGTCTAAGAATCTAGTAACTGTTGGTCCCAGGAGGCTGAGTGTCCCAACTTGAATGGATGTGCTGACAAGGCAGGGGAAAGCAGGAAAAGGATGAACCCTTCCTTCTCTCATTATGCCAATATAGGCTTCCAGAATAAGGTATGGCCCAGCTTAAAGGTGTAGCTTCCAGCCTCAAAGATAGGATTGATGGCATGTGTCTTCCAGCCTCAAGATCCAGAAAAAAAAGCACATAATTTTCTTACCTCAAGAACATGATCCCAAGTGTGCCCTCCATTTCTGGATTATAGTCCATTCAAGATACAGTCAAGTGGACAGCTAAGAATAGCCATCACAGGAGTCATTGAATTTTGACAGATTTACATACTCTTATAAGCACCACCATGCTCAAGATTAAAAATATTGTCATTATCCTAAAAAGTTCCCACATGACCTTGAAGTCAATTACCCTCACCCACAGAGTCTGGCCATCAAATGATGACTTTTTTAGCTACGGATTTGTAATTTCTTAACTGTCACATAAAAAGAAGTATAGTGTGAAGGGTTTAGGGTCTTAACTATGATATCATTCAAACTCCTTTTCAGATTTACAGCTTTGTTGCACATAGTAATATTTTCATCCCTTGAATGGATAGTTTCTTTATTTTCCTCTCAGTATATGTTTTTATTTAAATTAGAAACATGTATGCTTCCCCTGTCAATCCAAGCTTCCTCTCCCACCCCTCCTCCCTTGTTCCTCCACCAGCCCCTGCCCAGTCCCCAGCCCAATCCACACATATCCCCTAGGGAGGGTGAGGCCCTCCTTGGGAAGATCTCCAGAGTCTGTCATTTCATCCATTGCAGGACCTAGGCCCTTCCCCATAGTCCAGGCTGAGAGAGCATCCCTCTATTTGGAATGGGCTCCCAAAGATCATTCATATGCCATGGTAAACACTGATCTACTACTCAAGGCCCCAAAGATTTCTGAGGCCTCCTCACTGACACTGCATTCATGGAGTCTGGGTCAGTCCATTGTTGGCCTCTCAGCCATCTGTCTGGGGTTCAAGAGCTCACCCTTGGCCGTTCAGTTGACTTTATGGGTTTTACCAGCACAGTCTTGACCCCTTTGCTCATCACTCCCCCATCTCTGTCACTGGATTCCAGGGATTCAGTTCAGTCTTTAGCTGTGAGTGTCTGCCTCTCCTTCCATCAGTTACTGGATGAAGGTTCTAGGATGGCATATAAGGTAGTCATCAATCTTATCATCAAGGAGGGGCTATTAAAGCAGTCTCTTTCTTTTTAAAAATTATATTGGATAACATTTTTTCCATTTCCATTTTCTTAAAATTTTTATTGTAATTAAAATAGTGTTACATTATTTCTGCCTTCACTTTCCTCCATTTAAAACCTTCTGTGTTCTTTACCTCTAACTCTTCTCATGAGTCCCCTTGCACTATATGTATACAAATGTTAATATATGAACATACACACACACAAATACATACATTAATGCAAAGATATGTAAATACAACCCGCTGAATCTGTTTAGTGCTGAATGAGTGAAAATAATTTCAGGGCTAACCGCCTGGTATTAGATAATCAGTTAAAGGGGCTACCCTAAGACTAATTCTTCCCTCTCTCAGTTGTTCTTGGTTTCCTAAAATTCTTTTTTCCAAAGGTGGGAGCTAAAGGAGAGATGTTTCCCTTCCATATTAACAAAATCACATCCTGCATCAGGTCTTGTTAAGGTAGCCAAATTGTTGAGACTTTATGAGTGGCTTCCTTGTCATTTGTAGGAATCACCAATGCAAAGCAGGCTTCTGGTCCCTCCAGCTCTTACATCTTTCCTCCTTCTTGTCTTTGACATTCCCTGAGCCTTAGGTGTAATGATAATTCTTAAGAATCATAGAGTCAAAAAAGTGGTTTTTAAGAAGGTATGTGCTGGAATTTAATGTGGTTTGTGGTTAAGAGAATGGGCTAGTATAGAACCAATAATTCAGGGAATAACTAATACCAATTCTCCTCAAAATATTCCACTCAGTAGAAGCAGAAGGGTCATTGCCAAACCCTTTTTATTGCCTCAATAACATTGATACCCCAGCCACACAAAGACACAATTAAGAAAGAGAACTTCAGACCAATATCCCTCATGAACACTTTTGCAAAAATATTCAATAAAATACTGGCAAATTGAATCCAAGAACACATCAGAAAAATCATCCACCTTGATCAAGTAGGCTTCACCCCAGGGATGCAGGGAAGGTTCAATATATGAAAATCCATCAATGTAATCTACCATATAAACAAACTGAGAAACAAAAATCACATGATCATCTCACTAGATGCTGAAAAAGCCTTTGACAAAGTCCAACACCCCTTCATGATCAAGGTCTTGGAGAAATCAAGGATAACAGGAACATACCTAAAACATAATACAGGCAATATTCAGCAAACCAACAGCCAACATCAAACTAAATGGAGAGAAGCCCAACTAGATTCGTCGAAAATCAGGAACAAGACAAGGCTTTCCCCTCCCTCCATACCTGTTCAATATTGTGCTTGAAGTTCTAGCAGAGCAATAAGACAACAAAAGGTGAACAAGGGGATACGAATTGGAAAAGAAGAAGTCAAACTTTCACTGTTTGCAGATGATGTGCTGGTTTATATAAGTGACCTGAAAAACTCTATCAGGCAACTCTTATAGCTGATAAACACCTTCATCAAAGTAGCAAGATACAAGATCAACTCAAAAAAATCAGTAGCCCTACTATATACAGATGATAAAAGGACTGAGAAAGAAATCAGAGAAACAACACCTTTACGATTGCCACAAACAATATAAAATACCTTGGGGTAGTGTTAAGCAAACAAGTAAAGGACCTGTGTAACAAGAACTTTGAGTCTTTAAAGAAAGAAATTAAAGAAGATGCAAGAAAATGGAAAGATGTCCCATGCTCATGGATAGATAGGATCAACGTAGTAAAAATGACAGTCTTGCCAAAAGCAATCTAAAGATTCAATGCAATCCCCAACAAAATCCCAGCACAATTCTTCAGAGAAATTGAAAGAACAATTCTCAACTTTATAAGGAAAACAAAAAGATCCAGGATAGCCAAAACAACCCTGTTCAACATAGAACTGTTGTCAATGGAGACATTTTGTCATTCCTTTTCTTTTGTAAAGTTATAGTTTTGCCCACTTCTAGTTTATTCAGGCAATGGTCCATGGCCATGACATGAGTTTTGTATGTGACAAGTGCACTCTTATCTGAAGTGGTTCAGCTGAAGTCATTTGTGAGCTACAGAAAAGCACAATGACATCATTAACTGTTCCTGAGGCAGAGGCAGGTGGATCTCTGTGAGTTCGAGGCTGGGCTGGACCGATAGCCTCCAAAACAATACAGAGAAACCCTGTCTCGCAAAACGAAAAAAAAAAAAAGAATGGAAGAACCATTAAAAATTTATAATTAATATTATTACATTATTTCCTAATTATCAATGTTTTTTTGGGAATCTCATCTTCTTTTTAGTATATGAACCTTGCATCCACAGTCTATAGTAGTATTGCTATGGTTAGTACTGTGGATAACAGAGTCAACATTAAGTTGGGCAGTGATTCGGTATGCCTTTAATCCCAGCACTCGGGAGGCAGAGGCAGAGGCAGGCAGATTTCATTGAGTTCAAGGCCAGCCTAGTCTACAAAGTGAGTTACAGGATAGCCAGGACTTTTACAAGGAGAAACTTTGTCTTAAAAAGCAAAACAACAACAACAACAAGAAAATAATTAACATTAAGTATAGTAAATGAAAGGGATGTTTCTAAATAGTCCTCATTCATTCTCTCACTTTATCATGATCACTACAGTTCTGAGGTAGTGTAATTTACAACACTAGTGGGCTGACTGACGTGACAGGGGAAATAGCTACTATGTTCCAGGTCACAGAGGTAACAGAAGATCAAGATGGAATTAGAAACCACATAGTAATCTTTGTTTAGTGCTCTAGTACATATGCTATAGTACAATATACTGTGCAATTTTTAAATATAGTTTCTGAACTAAAAAGTCCTGAGATTCTAGGCTGAGTTCAGTGTCAGCTGTGTGCCTTAGACAAATCATTGAATCTATTTAAACCTTAGTATGCTGAGCTGTAAATTAAGATGAAAAAGGCACACAATTCTTACAAGTATTTGCAAGGATTAAAGATGTTTATTCGTGGGCATGGAGGACAAGATAAACGATCAGTAATTGTTATCTGTTACCATGACACCCACCACTATTATTGAGTCTTGGTTGAGTTCTCTTAAGAAGTTTGGCGAATGTCTTATCTGAAATAATAACAATAAAAAACACTTAGCAACCTGTAAAAGTTTAGTTATGTTTCAAGCCAAGGACAAGAGGACAAGAGTTCCTTCAGGTAAACATTGTTTTAAATCAATTCTGATTTTTCTTTTTGTTTTTCAAAACAAAAGAGAGA
Source organism: Mesocricetus auratus (assembly GCF_017639785.1). Lineage (NCBI taxonomy): Eukaryota > Metazoa > Chordata > Mammalia > Rodentia > Cricetidae > Mesocricetus > Mesocricetus auratus. Next base: position 11,741,502 of record NW_024429182.1, read on the forward strand.
AGTTCAATACCATCATCAAATACCATATGTGTGAAAGACAAAGAAGTGGGCAACAAGGGTGCCCTGAACAGGAAAAGAACAGAATTCTGCCTCTCACAAACTGCCACTGACCACACATACAACCCCAGAACTCTACTTTGGTGACCTGTGTTTATCTCAGTTACATTCATGTCCCATATTACAAACCTGGGGAATTTACTTATTCAAGAGATGTTCTAATTATTTTTATAAGATACTGTATGGCTTTCTTAATCTAAGTAACAACAACACCAACAGTAAAAGAGATCATTTACCCCATATAAAAGACTCAAGAAACAGAGCCTTAAGGTATATGAGGAGACGCAAGAGGCTTGCCTGTAAAGCCTAATGAGTGGTTGGAGTCCTGAGTAAATATTTAGGGTTTGACATAAACATAAATATTTTAAGCACCCAGTGCCTCAGACCAGTAGAAATGGCAAACTCTTTCCTGGATGGGTAAGGTTTGGAGGAATGGCAAAGCTTTCTTCTGGTTGTTATGAGAATGTTGGCAGTGTATGCAAGTATGAGTATTTAGGGAGAATGATCAGAGAGTGTAAAAACAGTTGCTGCATCTTCCTTTTCCCAGATGTTTCAGCCGGAGGCTACCTTCAACTCATGCCTCTGTGCTGTGCATAAAGTCCCTAGGCTGAGGGTTGTTGCTTCCTTGGTGTGGCTACATCAGAGTGCTCGCAATCTATCTGACCTGTTTTGTCTGTACAGTTGTCTCTGTGTCTTTTTTTCTTTCATTCCCTTTACTTACACAGGCAGGATTCTAGGACAAAGCCTGGGTGTGAAAAAGATATCTTAAAAAGCATTTCTTTTATTTTTGAGATTATAATATAATTACATCATGCCCGTTTCCCTTCTTCACCCTCCAAACCATCCCACACTCTGTGGTTTTCTTTAGCATCCACCCCTCTTTCTTCATGAATTGTTTTATGGTGTTCATTGTACTAAAAAATGGTCTCCTATTTCAAACAGATTCACAAGTTCAAATCATTTCGCCATTGCTTTATAATTTTGTAGATATTAATTTATTATATAAAATCTTATTTTGGGATGCTCAAATAAGATATTTGTCTCAAATCACACTATGGGATTTGATAGTTTCACATTTGAGTCTCCCAAGGTAGAATCCTGTAGGGTAAATAATACTGTAATCATGCCATGGGGCCTTTCCTCCTCCAGCACTTTCTGTAGTTCCAAAGTCTCTTAATTTGCATCATGTTGGATTGCTTTTCTTTGACTCTTATGGTCAATGGCTCCCATCTAAGTATAACATTATGTATCAGCAAGTAGATATGGTTTTTAATTATATTCTTTGATTTTATTTTTAATTTTTATTAGTTCTTTGACAATTTTATAATTCAATTTTAATATATTCACCCTCCCATCTCCTTCCAGATCTACCACACTTCCCAAGCCATTCAACCTTGTATCTTATTTTTTACTTGTTATTGTCAAATGTGTCAAGCACAGTGTATACTGCCTACATTTTCACTCTTGAAAATGTGGCCTTCCACTAAGACATGGTTAACTCACCAGGAGCTGCATGTTTAAAAAGGTTGACTTTCCCTCCTCCATAAGCTGTCAATTACAAATAGCTATTTAGGGAAGGGTGAGACTTCCCATCTTTCCTCTCCATGCTTGGGTTTTGTCTGGATTGAGCTTGGACATGTCTTGTGAACACTGTGCAACTGCCCTGCTATGTATGGAAATCATTGTTTCTTGCAGTTGTCTACTGCCTTTGGCTCATACAGTCTCCCTGCCCATGTTGATACCCTAGCCTTGGGAGGAAGAAGTGTGATATAGATATTCATGTAGTATTGAACAATCCTTGGTTTTTAAAGACAAACGATAGTAAGCCATCTTGCATCTTTAAAACTAAAAGTCTGATTTCAGAAGCATTTGAAGTTGAGTTATAACAACTAAGTGGGTAGCTTTGGCAGCTATCACCCTTGTGCATGATGTTAATTTAGACAAGGACATTTCAATAGAAGGTCTCTTTACTTTTGCCATTCATGGCAACTTGTTGTCAAGATTGCTGAATGCAACATGGAAGACTTCTCAGTAGACAGTTACAAACTCCTATGAAACATCATGGCAGGTGCTTCCCTGCATAACTGTGTTCATGGAGTGCTGCCTCATGCTAAGTAATGCTCATATCACAATAAGACTTTTGCATTAATACTCTTCAATGTGAAGCCACCATCCACAAGAACTTTGGTATCTCCAGATGTCATACAGATGCCCTCAAGAACATAGATTGATCTTGTGGTAGACTTACTCCCATTTACCGGAGGAATCTACATACTGATTTCCAAAGTGGCTGTACAAGTTGGCACTCCCACCATCAGTGGAGGAGTATTCCCCTTCCTCTACATCCCCTCCAGCATAAACTTCATTGGTGTTTTTGATTTTAGCCATTCTGACAGGAGTAAGATGGTACTTCAGAGTTGTTTTGATTTGCATTTCCCAGATGGCTAAGGATGTTGAGAACTTTCTTAACTGTCTATCAGACATTTTAGACTCCTCTATTTAGAATTCTCTATTTAGTTTTGTACCCCACTATTTAATTGGATCCTTTGGTGTTTTGGAGACTTGCTTTTTGAGTTCTTTATAAATTTTGAAGAACAGCCCTCTGTCAAATGTGGGGTTAATGAATATCTCTTCTTATTCTGTGGACTATCTTTTTGCCTTGGTGACTGTGTCCTTTACCTTATAGAATCTTCTCAGTTTCAGGAGGTCCCATTTATTAATTGTCGATCTCAGTGTCTGTGGTACTGGTGTTATATTCAGGAAACAGCCTCCTGTACCAATTTCTTCAAGGGTACCTCCCACTTTCTCTTCTAAGACATTCCGTGTGGCTGGATTGATATTAAGGTCTTTGATCCATTTGGAATTAAGTTTTGTACATGACAATAGACATGGATCTATCTGCAATCTTCTATACGCCAGCATCCAGGTATGTCATCACCATTTGTTGAAGATGCTTTCTTTTTTCCATTGTATAATTTTAGCTTTTTTATCAAAAATCAAGTGTTTGTATTTGTGTAGGTTAATATCAGTGTTTTCAATTCAATTCCATTGGTCTACCTGCCTATTGTCATGCTAATATCAAGCTATTTTCAGGACTATAGCAATATAATAGAGCTTTAAATCAGAGATGGTGATGCCTCAGGAAGTTCCTTTATTATATAGTGTTGTTTTGGCTTTCCAGGGTCTTTTGTTTTTCCATATAAAGTTGATTATTGTTCTTTCAATTCCACTCTTCAGCATATACCCAATAGATGAGCATACATACAAGGACATCTGTTCTACTGTGTTCATAGCAGCATTATTTGTAATAGCCAGAAACTGGAAACAACCTAGATATCCCTAAACCGATAGAAAAAAAATGTGGTTGATGTACACAATGGAGTGCTACTCAGTGGAGAAAAGCAATGGAATCCTGAAATTTGTGGGCAAATGGATGATTCTAGAAGAAATCATCCTGAGTGAGGCAACCCAGTCACAAAAAGATAAACATGGTATGTACTCACTCATATATGGATTTTAGACTTGGAGCAGGGGATTCCCAACCTACAATCCCACTGACAGAGAGTCTGGGAAACAGGGAGGACCCTAAGAGAGATATGCATGGTACCCTGGAGAATGGGAATGGGACAGGATCTCCTAAGTGGATTGGGAACATGGTGAGAGGGGGGAAGGAGCAAGGAGAAAGAGAGAGGGAGAAGAAGAGGGGAAAAGAGGACATGGGGGAGCAAGAAGGTTGAGTTGGGGGAAGAATAGAAGAGAGCAGGATGAGTGACACCATAATAGAGGGAGCCATTATATGTTTCAGGAGAGATCCGGCACTAGTGAGATTTCCAAAGGTCTATAAGAATGACACCAACTGGCAACCTGAGCAATAATGGAGAGGCTCCCTTAAATGCCCTTCACTGACAATGAGATTGATGACTACCTTATGTGCCATCCTAGAGCCTTCATCCAGTGGCTGATGGAAGAAGGAGAGGCAGACGCCTACAGGTAAACACTGAACTGAACTCCTAGAACCCAGTTGCAGAGAGGTCAGACTGATGAGCAAAGGGGTCAAGACTGGGCTGGTAAAAACCACAGAAACAGCTGACCTGAGCAAGGAGAGCTCTTGGACCCCAGACTGATGTCTGAGAGGCCAGCATGGGACTTATCCAGACCCCCTAAATTTGGGTGTCAGTGAGGTGACCTCATCAATCTATGGGGCCTTGGCTAGTAGATGAGTATTTATCCCTGGTATATGAATGGACTTTGGGAGCCCATTCCACATGGAGGAGAGTCGAGGCCCTGCCCTGGATGATATGACAGATTTTGGAGATCACCCATGGAGGGCCTCAACCTCCCTAGGGAGGGCAGTGGGGATTGAATCTGAGTTGGGAATGGTGGTGGAGGGCATGGGAGGAGGGGGGGGTAGAGGGATCTGGCATTGACACATGAAGCAAGCTCGTTTCTAATTTAAATAAATAAAGAAAGAACATAGATTGAACACTCAGCTTCAAAGTGTATGGTTGTTGTTGCTGCTGCTTTGCTGAGCTTCCCCCATCCCTTATCCCAGCCTGGACTAGAAGGGAAGGAAGATCATGAGCAAATACTTGCATCTCTGAAAAGGTCTTTTAAATAACAGACAACTAACAAATCCCTGTTCTTTTTCTTTTTACTTTTTATTTATTTAAAGAGAAACAAGCTTGCTTCATATGACAATCCCAGCTCCCTCTCCCTCCTCCTCTGCCCTGCAGTGTCCCACCCCATCCCCAAATCCCTGCTCTTATAGTTCCACCTTACTTATTTCCCAACTACTTGAGTTTGCTCTATTCTGATCAATCCAGTGATCAAACTCAACAGCACTGTGTATGTATTTGTCACAAATACCTGATGGTTAGCCTTTGGCTTGTTTTGGATGGACATTTCAGATAGTCAAGGACAGTTCCCTTGCTGGCTTTTTAAAACTCTTCAGTCCTAGCTTACTGTCTCTGCTTTCTAATCCAGAGATTTATAGTTCCAGACAGTAAGGACTGGAGAGCTAAGGCTCTGAGCCCTAAGAGCTAGGGACTTGCAGCTCCACGTTAAGGTCAGAGCATGCTCTAGGCTTTCAGCACAGAGGCTTTGAATCTGGAAGCTTAAAGCTTCAAATCTTCAAAGCCAGAGATTTAAAGATACAGACATTCAGGTCACAAAACAATTGTTTTGTACTTTGCGCCAGTGACCCATCACCTAGCAGCTAGTATCAGAGTTCCTCTGCTTTGAGCACTGGGAACCTTGGCTCTCTATGTTTTGCTGTTCTCTGGAATTCCTTCAACAAGCATCGGGGCTTTCAGTTTGCCATCTGATCATTTGCAGCTCCGTGCTCCAGATTTCTAGCACTCCTAACTTTCTTTTACTAGCTTCTTTCTGGAGTTCTTCAGAAACCTTACTGTGAATGCTGTTGTCACGGCTGTTTTGTTCCTGCTGTAGAAACTGTAATTCCAGGGGCTTGATTGTTCTCCTCCACATAGTAACCTTTCTCACTCAACCAGTGATAAAGACAAGAAGGCAAATAAATTATCATTCAGGAGAAAGTTCTATCGGGGCTTAAAAATACCACACCAAAGACACACTATGTATAAAGACAGCAATTAGTCTGATGGGAAAAGCATAAGAAAATCCTTCTTATATAGAAAGAGATGGGATGTGACATTCCTGACCATATCTTCTACACAAACCTTGACTGTATACCATTCAGGAGCACTTTTCTGAGATGCAGGCCCTTCCCTGCTTGTCAATATTGAGGACAACCAGAGGATAGGAGAGTTATCCTGAGGATACTGACATTTGTACTCACTGACATAAAGTCGTCTAAGTTGTCTAGCTGCCTCCAACAGTAAATACTAGAACAAGTCCTCCTGAAGCACAAGTATGGGATTCATAGGTAGCTTAGCTTGTCATGTTTCTTAGAATGGACTTTCCTTGACGCTGTTCAACAGGGCTGCTATGATGAAGGTCTGGCCATCTGTCAAGTTCTCCATTTAAGTCAACCAGCCACAAAAGTGAGGTCTGACAGCTGTCTATCAAGTGGCTAAGCAGTCCAACCAAGACAGCTTCAGTCATTTAAATTGGGAAAAGAGCAAGAGTGCTGACTGGGAAGGCATCCCATGGGATTAACATTCTCGACAGTACTTCAGAATGCTTGGCCAAACACTCTTACTGAAAAGTAGGCAAGCTTAATGGCTCTTTATCCTTTGGTTGTTCTTTTCTTTTAATAGTGTGTGGCTCAAGATGTCCTGTATACCATGCTGTTGAGCTTCTGTCTCAGCCTCCTAAATTGTGGGAGTACAGATATGACCCCAACACACATGTTCTTATTTGTCTTCTGTTATTCCTCAGAATAATTTAACACAATCATCTTTGTTTTGCTGTATTTTTGTCACTATGTCCTTCTTCTCTTTGCAAACCTCCTTTAGATTTTTCAGGATCAAGCTCCTCTGTTGGTTGGCATGCTTTTCCTCATCCTTTCTTATCACAGGTGACTCTTCTCTACTTTCCCTTGAGGATACTAGAATGTTGGGCCCTCCTATTTCGAAACATATAAATCATTAAACATCTCACATAACGCCTGTGTTCTAATGAGTCTCTGACTTTTATATAGAGAAGCAACTGATCTTTCAGCCCTAAAATAAAAACTAAAGCAACAAGTAAGATTTATATCAAATGCTTCAAATTGTATGTCTCTTAAATTTGTAAAGTATCATATGTACCCACTTTACTCCTAGTTATATTTTAGAAGAATTGACAGTGTACTTACTGATTTGTTTTTATTATTTATATACACACACGCACACACACACACACACACACACACACACAGAGTTCTACTATTCAAGCATCTAATCCGTTCATGTTTCTTGATCCCCACTGTCACTGATACATGACATCATCAATTCCTTTATGGTTTATAGCAGTGGTCTACTAGCCAGTATTCATTTTCCTAAATTTCCAGGATCACAATTCGACATAGTTGATGAGAAGTATTTTGAAAATAAAAGTCTTGCTGTTTCATGCCCCTATGTCAACCATTTCCTTTATGCCTGTCACTCTGCTAAAGAACATGATATGACCAGGCCCTTGCTTAGGACTGGCCTCACTTCTTGCTGTGGCCTGTCTCTGAGATGCATCCTACATACCCAGCAGTGCTACCTTATTATTCTCTTTTACCAGCTAATCTTATCTCAAAAACCATTTTCTAAAAGGTAAAATGTTTCCCTAATTTATTTATACTTTTTAAACTTCTTCTCAATTTGTTCTCTGTCCCATAGTTGTTGAGTTTTTTATTTTTATTTTTTGGGTTATTGCTATTGGCTGTATGCTTACTTAACATAATTCCCTTTCCATTTGGAATGTAGACACCTCATAGACAAATAACTCCCTTTGGTCATGTTCAATATTTTAGTAGCTGTCCAAGGACGCTGTCAGAGACATAATATTTTTCTTTGTTTTGTATTTCTATAACAAAATAGCTGAAACTGAATATTCCATACTGAAAATGGGTATTAAGTTAATAGAGATTCTCAATGGCAGTACCAAATTTGTATATTAAAAACCCTGTCACATCATACTAATCCATTATGTGAGAACAAAAGGTATGGGAGAAATGCGCTGATTTATTCATGAGGGAGCCACCCCCCATGTCTTAATTACTTATGTTCCAGTAAATGGATGATCTGTTAACAGGTCTAAGGTTGAATACCAGCACACTGGAAACCTTGCTTCTAGCCAGAGAAACTTGTTAGGAATAACAACATTCAAGCCATGTCCTTCATCAGTATGTATTTAAAGAAAGAAAGATGGAAAGAACTTCTTCACCCTTACTGAGTCTTGACTCAGAATCTTGAAAAAAAATCAAGTCTCCATTTTTCAGTCGCTACTTTAGATTCTTGCTCATTGTGGCCTAATTTGTATAGAAACTGTCACCTGAGTCTCCAACTATGACTACAGTTTTTCAAATCTGATTAACTAGACATTTTTTCTCAGGGTAAAGAAGGCCTAGATGCTTACTCAAAGACCTAAAGTCCAGATCACTCTGGACTAATTCACAACCTTTGCCTTTCACATGCTTCAATGTAGGCTCTGAACTATAGGAACCCTTGAGACTGTCCCAGTTCTTCAGACAGATATTCCACTCATTGAAGTGAGGGCAATGGAATCGGTGGTCTTTTCTTCTCTGAAGCACAGCTGAGAACAGAAGCAGGACATCAAACTGAAATTTTGGTAGTAATTTTCTTAGGTGACCTGCTATCAGAGTGAAGACAACATGCAAATGGATTTATAACCCCACTGGTATTAATTCATTCAAGCTACACCCTGGCCAAGTTTCTGTATACTGGACAGGAAAGTCTTAATTATTTTCTTGCAATATATCAGTGCTGAAACAGGAGAATATAATAGACCGTAGGTGCATGTGTGTGTGGCAGGAGCAAGGGGCAGAGAGAGAGGAGAGAGACACAGAGATTAAAAAAATAAAGTGAGCAGAATAGAAAGGAATAACAACAATGATGACTGATCAATTAAGATAAAATAACTGAACTGGGATACATATATGTATGCCATATGGTAATTAGGTGTGATCTGTGATACATGTTCTAATTCCCATACGAAAGGAATGGGAAGTTTTAAAACTAGAGTAAATAAAGACATTCTGTCCATTTTTTGCTCATCTACAAAGACGGTCTGTTACAAATTTCCTTTCAAGTGGAACTTGAGGTTGAAGAAAACTCAATTTACATAGAGCAATGAATTTTGACCAGAATATAAGGTTTGTACAGACATGTCTCTTCATTGTTTAACATTTTTCTTAATTTGTTTTTATTAATATCCTACTGTGCTAGTTAGTTTTAAGTCAGTTCAACAAGAACCAAAATCATCTGAGAGGAGGGACCCTCAGTTGAAAACAAAAAAAAAATGCCTTTATAAAATTAGACTCTGAACCAAAATGTCTACAGGGCATTTTTTAAATTAGCAATTATGGGAAGAAGTCGGATCTTTTGTAGGTGGGGACATGATGGAGCTGATGGTACTGGATTATGTAATAAAGCAGGCTGAGCAAGCCATGAGGAACAAAACAGTGAGCAGCAGTCCTCCATTACTTCTACCTCCTACAGCCAGGTCTCTGGCCTGTTTGAGTGTCTGCCCTGACTTCTATCAATGATGAACTGTGATACAGAAAAGTAAGTGAAATTAACCCTTTCTTCCCCAACTTACTTTTGATAATGGTGTTTTATTACAATAGTAAAAACCAAAGGTGAGACACACAACCAATGAGGATTCTGGGTTCTTAATTGTCACCATATTTTTTTTCTTGTTGTTGTATGCATAATGATGGGATCATAAACAGAGTATTGTATAGTAATGACATTTTTAAAATGTGACTAATGTATTATTATTGTGGAAACACGAGAACAATTATTAAAACTCTTAAGTGTTTGGACACATGTCCCTTTTTCTATACATTCTTTCCCTCTTAAGACCACACTAATGCTTATAATTTTTACTTAGGAAGAGCTGACTTAAGCATATAGGATTACCAATAGTGATGACCGTCAGAGGGCAAGGTCAAAGGCTGCATTGCTGTTGCAGTCTGCACATGAACTTGGAGGGAGAGCATCTTCATCTCAAGCTGTTACATTTTCTTTTTTGTTTGTTTATTTTGCTTCTTTTCAAATATAAAATTGATTCATTCTCCCATAAAAACAGGAGGTGAAAGTTCAGAGAATGTCAACTATGCTTATAGATGAAATAAAGTGTTTTGAATGATTAAGTCAGAAGTGTAAGTGAGTAATTAATATCTAGCTCAAAATTTTCACACTAAATGTAATTTTGGAGCAGATCTGGGGAGATATAAGGAATGGAATTGTTTAAAAAATGAGAAATTTTATTAAATTAAATTTTTAGAAAAATGTAATAGTGATACATAAAATAATATATTTTTGAACAAACAATTTTCTGTTTTACATGTTATATGTTTCAAACACTCGCATGTGCAGAGGAAAAAGCAGGGAATGGTATTTGACAGATATCACATGACTTGGGAAAGAACTTTTGAGATAAGGAGAAAATTAGAGTCAAACCAGCATTCTCATCAAAGTTCACACACACACACACACACACACACACACACACACACACACACAAAATGTGTGGGGAGAACTGTTTTATGACATTGTTTAAAAAGCTTTCTGAAAGACTGTAAAACCTACTTATTAGAAGAAAAAATACCAAATGAAGTTTCAAGTACTGGATTGCTTACATCTAATTGAGTTGTTGGTCAGTGGGGTTTCTTGGGAATGCTCCAGCCCAACCTGTTGCTGAAACTGTAGGTTGCTATCCACAAACTGAGTACAAGGCCCCACTGTGGAAGACAACACCTACATAACTCATTGAACACGGAATAGTTGAGCTGGTGCCTCTCTGTTGCCTTCACTCATATGTACTAGCAACTTTGGTACTGTACTCTACCAAAAGAGAAATATAAACACCAGCCCAACCACAAACCCTTCAATCTACAATGATGTACTACCTGTAAGATGTTCTACTGCAGTGGTAGCACAAAACCTGTGAAAGTAACCAATCAATATTTAATTTGACTGAAGGCCAATTTCATGAGATGGAGATGGAACCCATACCAAGAACATGAGACTAAGTAGACCAAGGGCCTATACTGAAATCAAATAATACTGGGCCTCTGGTAGTAGATCAGTATTTATTCTTAGTATACGAATGGACTTTGGGAGTGTGTTCCACATGGAGGGATACTCTCTCAGCCTAGACCCATGAAGAAGGGCCTAGGCCCTGCTCCCAATGATATAACAAACTTCTAAGGTCCCCCATGGAAGCCCTCACCCTCCCTGGGGAGCAGAAAGGGGATGGGATAGGGGTCTAGTGGGTGGGAGTGGGAAAACGGGGGGGGGTGGAGAGGAAACTGGAATTGACATGTAAAACAATCTTGTGTCTAATTTAAATAAAAAATGTGGAAAAAATAAAAACATTTTTAAAAGAAATGAAAAACAGACAACCAAAAAATGTAGCAATAAAGTGAATCCTAATGACATTCTACTACACTCATAGATCAGTGCCTTGCTCAACCATCATCAGAGAAGCTTCCTCCTGTAGCAAATGCAAGCAAATACAGTGACTCAAAGACAGACATTACAGTGAGAATGAAAGATCTTGGAACATTTGTTTCTAAATTGAATGTGGCATCTCCATCAAATCCCTCCACCCAGGACTCAGGGAAATATGCAGAAGAGGAGGCAAAAAAAGTGTTAAGAGTCAGAGGGAATGAAAGGAACCAAGAAAACAAAGCTGTGGTAGTTTGAATGTAACTAATCCCAATAATCTTATAAGTAATGTCACTGTTAGGAGGTGCACCTTTGTTGGAGTGGATATGGCATTGTTGAAAGAAGTGTGTCACTATGGTGGTAGGCTTTGAGGTCTCATCTTCTGGGCACTTTCCAGTGTATTAGTTAACTTCTGGTTGCCTCTGAGTGAAGATGTAGCACACTCAGTTATTTCTTCATCATCATGACTGCTTACATTCCAACATATTCCTTGCCATGCTGGACTGAACCTCTGAACTATAAGCAAGCCACTACAATTTAATGCTTTCTTTATAAGAGTTGCTGTGGTCATGGTGTGTCTTCACAGCATTAGTAACTCTAGCTAAGACCACAACGTTCTAAATTAGTAAGATCAATACACATGTGAACCCATGGATAATGAATCAGTATGCACAGGGCCTGCATGAGTCTATAGCACATGAAGTCATAGAGAAGTAGACATAAGACCTCATTGCTAACCCAGAAACAATCCCCAACTGATAGACACTTGCAAATGAAAATTAGTTGCTTTCAAGGGAATAGAACTGGGGAAACAAACTGCTCTTAAGGGTAAACGGAGTGTCCAGAAGTAGATGACCAATGGTGATTTTGTCTCATATTGCATGTCAGGGCTCTTCCTTTTAAAAAATTATTATATATCTTTCTTCTCTCTTTTTACCCTACACATCCTTTGGATATTGATTTTGACTTCTAAACTAATATTTTATGGGGTTTCTGAGCGTTTTAATGAGTGCGCTCTTTTGCAAATGGACTTTTCTTTCTGGCCCGCTAGTTCCCAAATAACTACACGAGACTTAATATCAATTATAAATGATTGACCAATAGCTTAGGCTCATTTTTTTTATCTAGCTCTTACAATTTAAATTAACCAATTTCCATTCATCTATGTGCTGCCCAAAGGCTTGTTTACCTCATCTATATACTTCCCATTCTGCTTGCCCTGCTTCTCATGACATCGCCACAGATTCTGGCCTTCTTTCTCCAAGAGTCCTCCTAGTCTGGCTCTCATCCAGTATTGTCTTGCCTAAGTGTAGACCAGTCAGCTTTTAGAGTCATGCATATTTACAATGTACAAAGATGGTTCCACAGCACTCTTTTCATTCTGTTTGTCTGTTTTGTCCCATTCAGATGTGTTAGTTTTTGTTTAGCTTGTTGTATTATTATCCTTTAGAAGCCCATTTGTCTTCTACTGAGACACAGAAAGCATGTTGATCCAGATGGGATGGTATGTGGGAAAGATCTGGGAGGAGTATAGGGAGAGGAATCTGTAATCAGGTTATATTTTGTGAGGGGAAAAATCTATTTTCAATAAAAGGAAAGAAGTAAATTTTCTTTAAAAAGTGAAAAAATCCACTTGTAAGGCAACAGAAGACAATCCCATGCCTTTCTGTCTCTTCTCTGGTAGAAATCCTGTGCTCTTCCCTTTGTCTTCATTGGGAAGAGACACTCGTTTCCATTGAGCCTGGTAGCAAAATATGTTCCTCTGCCTGGGCATTTGGCTTTGCTGCATCTATGTGACTTTGCTGTTCCAGGAATGAAGCACAGGAATCTTAATGGGTGAAATGGGCAACCTTGAGTTCCAAGGAGCTTTTGCCTTCCACCAAGGCAGGTAGAGAGATAGATAAAGCCTCTAGACCCCTGCTTGAAACTTGTGAACAATATTTGCCCAAAGAACTGTTATTTAAAAAGTATTGAAAACATCTTTAGTGCCAAGTTTATAGAATCCCCCCCCAAAAAAAACGAGACTCGGTGCAATTCATTCACTTAGCAAAATATCCTCATATTGCATGCACCACGTTTGTGGTATGCATATAAACATACAGGAAAATACCCAAATGCATAAAATAAAAAATGAATACATGTTTTTAAAATGTATATACAATATGATTATACTTGCAAATTTTAATATTCAGGTTAAAATGAATACTTACTAAAATGTAGATAAATAAAATAATGGGTTCTGTGATTTGATAGACTAGTAAAAAAATCTATGTTTAATCTAAAACTGTTAGAGCTGTAATGAAATGAGATAAAAAAGAACTTAAATACCTCAGTTTATTCCCCACTTATTGGAAGACATTGATGGTAATGTGACAGTTTTCCATTCAGTCTCCTATCAGGACAATAGACTTTTGTCTCTAAACTTGTTGGGAACTCTTATTAGGTATGATAACTTAAAAGAATGATTAAGCTACAACAAATTAGTTTAATTTCTAAAATAGGTGATATAGAGGCAGCTGAAATTTTTATCAGCCCGCATATCTGCGTGTGTGATGCCTGAGGGCCCTGATCTATTTGTTTCTTAGTTAGGATTTACATTTCTGTGAAGAGACACCATGAACATGACAACTCTTAAAGAGGAAAACATTAATTAGAGCCAACTTACAGGTTCAGAGGTTTAGTTCATTATTATCATGGCAAGAAATGTGGCAGCACACAGGCAGACATGGTGATAGACAAAAACTACTCAGCCCACCTGGCAAGGACTTTACCCATCTCCCTAGCCTCCTTCATCCTTTCAAGCAAGATCATTTTGTTTCATCGATACTATTTCCTAAGCATCTTTCACCAAAGGATCAATTTATGATTATTGGAAAGGGGAAGCTTTGTAAAGAAGTTGTTAGCAATATTAAAAACTACAACACTCTAAAGCAAGTATTTAAAATAGAGTACTATGCACACATCTTAGGAGCTAAGCCCTGTCTTAAAGGTGGCAACAGCTCTATTTCAGTGAAAACGGAAAAAAGGATTGTGTAAATGCCACCAATGTAAGTCACATCTTCATGAGCTGCTCTGATTTTAATTGGAAGATGATTCATGAGACAATGGATACAAACAATGGAGGAAGCAACTGCCTCTTTAGATACTGAGACAAGGACTAGACTGCTAAGCAAGTAAATGGAGTCAATCCTTAATAAGACTGTCATGCACTGAATGAAGAACTTACAGGAAAGAGTGTAAGGGGTTTTTTTTTGCTTAAATTTGGAGGATGCTATCTTCCTTGAGGACTGGGGGAAGCTCTTTTGTTTTAAAATTCAACGCACAAGTTGATATGGTAAAAGCATACGTTAAGCCATATACCCACTATGAAGATTTTCAAGCATGTACTAGAAAACATTTCTGTTTTGTTACTTAAGGTTTATTTTTTTCCACTGTAGAAATAGGAACATGGGTGGTCCTCTAAGTAAAAAAGAATAATCTCAAGATTCTACAAACTAATTATCCTCTCCTTAGGGTTTGAAGAATGAAAGGGAACACAGCAGCATTTTAAGCTACAGTAGGGCAGCTTTTGTGTTCACCCAGAAACTATAGAATTGCTTCAATTAGTCACAGAACGCTAGCAGCAAGCTCTTGCCAACTGTCTAAAGCACACATAGGCAACCCACTCAGACCTGGAGCAGCTGTGCGTACTTCTGAATTATGCACTGAGGTTTTAAAGTCTTTGGCATATTTCTTTCCATAGCAACCTTGGTGAGGATGAATACATACATTTTTAACCTACACCCTGATGTGAATGCTTTCCTTCCAGTTCCTCCATCATAAACGATGGATTTTATGTGACATAGAGCACGCGATATAAATTAGAAGTGGAGTAACATATTTCAAAGCTCCTATAGAAAGCCCTAATTATTATTTATGACTCCCTCTGGTATTTTCTAAACTTGCTACTGCACAAATAATTACAAGCTCCTTTATGAGTATGTGGTGCACATGACTGACTAACAGCAAATACCCTGAGTAGAGTGTTACATTCTAAAGTCTCGGTCACCAAGGCAGCTTATCAGCAGTACCCTTTCACCCTTTCACAAGGAGGACACTTTCAAAGAAGTTGCATGCATCTGTACTTCTTAGAGATACACCTTCTCCACCTTGCCATTTAACTAGTGTATAATATAGATACCATTTTTTAAATGAACAGTGATGTCTGTATAGATGGGATACAGTAACTTATTTGATGGATACAATTGGCTTTCAGTTTGACAGGCTCTGGAATCAATGAAGAGATACACAAATCCCTGCACATGTTTGTAAGTGACCTTCTGATTTAGATTAAGTAGAGGTAGGAAGACCCACCCTGAATATGGATGGTACCTTCCCAAGGATTGGAGTCCCAAAATGAGTAAAGAAGCAGGCAGAGGACAAGCACTCATCACTCTGCTTCTGATTGAAGACAATACCTCCTGTCTCTACCTCCTGCTGCCATGGCCTCTCCACGCTGACATGTGCCAGGAACTATGGGTCAAAATAAATGGTTTCTTCCTTACACTGCTTTCTCAGCTATTTTCTCACAATATTAAGAAATATAACTAATACACTAGACTAAAGATTTCAGTGTGTCTCTTATTATGAAAGTAATAAGTCTAATAGAACTACCTATAGGAAAAACATTTGTTTTGCCAAAACCATGGTATATTGTTATTATCACTATCACTGTTATTGTTATTTTATATTAAGAGGGTCTTTATTTAGTAAAAGATCCTTTGATATGTGACATTGTTTGAAAACTGACAAATTAGGAAAAATTTGATTTACTGTTTATTGAGCACATGCCGACTGTGTTGGTTAGGTTCTATGTGTCAATTTGACACAAGATAGGGTCATCTGGGAAGGGAAACCTAAATTAAGAAAAAATGCCTTCATAAGATTAGCCTATTGGCAATCTGTGTGGCATTTTCTGATTAAGGTTTGATGTGCAGAGTCCCAGTCCAACATTGGTTGGCAACACTATCCCTAGGCAGGTTGTTTTTAGCTGTATAGAAAAGGAAGTTGAGAAAACCATAAACAACAAACCAAGAAGCAGTGTTTCTCTTTGGCCTCTTCTCTCATGCCTTCAGGATCCTTTCTTGAGTTCCTATCCTGACTTTCCCTCACGAAGGAATAAGGCTGCATGGATAAATATGCCTTTCCTCTCCAGGTCGCTTTTTACCAAGGTATTTATCACAGCAATAGAAAAGCAAACTGGAACACTATTTCACCTGTTGTCTATGCTGGGGAACTCAAAATTTGATGCACTAATATCTTTGTGTTTGTGTTTCTAAAGGCCAGAGAAAGTGAAATAAACAGCTCTACTAAATGACAAAGGGGATATTAAGTAGCTCAAATTGAGTCAGTGTGATGCAGAAGAAGGGAAATAGAGATATTGAATAGATCTGCAAACTGCAGATACAGGGTAGAAAACAAACCAGAAGACATAAGGTTTATATCTCATGCCAAGGGCCCTTCAGGTAAAACAGTGACTAATTAAAAAATCAGGATGCTAACACTAGTGGAAATACAGCTTATGCAGGACTGTAAATGATCCAGAAATATTATTTAGACAGGTACTTAATGGGATGATATCAAAGAAAACTTAAAGAAACACGATGATTACTGTTTTCACGATGCCTAGACAATGAAAGCACCCATTTTGCACATCAGATATGTTTACACGCAGAATTTGTGCAATGACAAGACACAGATTTTTGAAGTGTAACAACTGTTCCTGCCATGTTTAACTGTCTAGTAATATAAGAAACATACTCATGAATTCCTAAAAGGTGAAAACTGTCATCATTCTGGCATGATTAGCATGTTTATGGTGTTGATCAGTTTTGAATCGTCAACACTATCTAGATTCACTGAAGAATGGAGTCTCAATGAAGCATTGTCTGGAGAAGGTTAGCTCTTTGGAATATCTGTGTGTGATTAACTTGATTAACCTACTTGAGGCAAAAAGACATACCCTAAGGGTCCGTGGCACCATTCCATAGGCAGAGGATCTGGGACTATATAAGAGTGGATAAAGTGAGCTGACAACCAACATACATGTATTGAAATGTTGCTGTTAGCTCTTGAATGCTGATGTGCTATGACCAGTTGCTTCAAATTGCAGCCTCCTTGTCTTCCCTACAGTGATGGTCAATAAGCTGGAAGGGTGAGCTAAATAAACATTTTCTCTTTTAATTTGCTTCTGTCAGAGTGTTTTGATTGATGCACCAGTAAATGAAAGTAAGATACATATGATGTACAAATTGTCCTCAATTACCCATGATTCCCTTCCCAATCACCCACAAGAAATACTGGACAATATACATCACAATGGCCATTTAGACTTACACTCAGTTTTGCTTCCTGCCCCTTTGGAAGCTATGATGATATTATACTTCATCTCACTGTGGACCCTGACAATTAGAAAGTATAGTCAGAAAGTTGTCATTGAGATAGTGTCCACAGAGTACCAATTGTCTCTCAAGCTGAGAGGCTCAGATCTGCCATTATCAGGACAACTAGCAGTGTTTGTACTTTGCAACAACTTTCTAATCTTTAGGCAGAGTTAATCTAATTTCATGCATCACTTTCTAAGAAGAATGGGAAAGATGTCAAAAAGAGAGTCTGCATAGCTCATGTTTCTGATTTCTAACACTAGAAGCCTGGTGAATATTGCTTGAAGTTTCAGCAAAGTACTTTTATGTGAACTCTAAATGACTAAGAGATATTCATGTACTTGCAAAGTCAAATTATTCTGGTCAAATGTGTACCGAGCAGAAGGTCTCTAAGACCTAACTAGAAAAAATAATCTATTTGTGCATGTTAAATTGTGTTCTCACTTTCTGGGATCTGGTAGCTACTTTAAATATTAAAAGATTAAGAAGCTTAAAAATCATTGTCAGGGGCTCACCTATATTAGACAACAAAAATATCCATCTGAGAAAGTTGGATGTAGAAATGAGATGACTAGATGGCCAATTATAAAACAAACACAAAAGGATGAATGGAAAATTGATATCCACCATGTACAAAGTTGCAGTAAATGTGCCATACTTTTGTATTAGTTCAGCTGGTGTCTGCAGGTTGTGCATTCTTTGTGGGAATTGTTGGAAGGCTATCAGTATGTGGTGTGAAATAATAAGGCAAAGTAGCAGTTTGTTATTGACCAAAGGCCTATGCATTTTAATTAATGAACAAATAATTACACACTCATTAAATGACCTCAATGTCTTTGATACAATTTTCAGGACTTTGTATAGACATGATCTTGAAAATTTCTGCATTATTTCCAATATGAATATTAGTCTGTTTGCTTAATTAACAAGTAGAGGAGGAAATTCTTATAGCAAAATGGCATGGGATACAATTTTCAGTCTTCAATGTGGATTCTTTTGCATGAGATCTCTGGGAAACATTTATTTGAATATATAAAATAAGGCTTAAGTGTCTATTACTTTGAAATGCCACATGTGTTATTATTTTTAGTAGGCTTGGGATAGTTTGGATGCCGTAAAATTAAAATTAGTAAAGTTGTTTAAAATCTAATTGTTTAAAAATATTATATATGTCCTACAAACATCTGTCCTCTGTTGTTGAAACTTTATTGTTCCTAGAGTTTTCCTTGTTCCTGCTCCCCATTTTCCTCCCACTCCCCCTCTCCATCTGTCCATCCTCCTCCTGCTCCTCTTCTTCCTCGTCATCTTTCTCTCCCTCAGCTTCCTCCTCTTGATTTTTCTTTATATTCCACTTTTATAATAATTTCATAAGTTTACTTAAATAAAGAACATAACAGGAGTCTCTTTGTATTGTCATAAAAGTGTGTTGTGGTTTGTTTGTTTACTTGCTTGCTTTTTTAAAATAATTTGCAAGCAGATTCTTTAAAAAATTGGTAATTTGAAGACTCTCTGACTACATCTAAGAAGTTTGCAAATCTTGTACCAACAAAATTTCATATACATTTAGATGGTTGGCTTTTTATTCTGTTTTTAGTGACTTGAATCAGGTTACAGAAATGTTAATCCAAAAATAGCCACTTAAAAAATTCTGCATCTGCTGGTTGAAGCAATCCTGGCAAGACAGATTCTACCACCATCAAGATCTGGCCTATTGTGCCCTACCCTGGGTGACTTGTCTCAGAAAGACAAAGTACAGAGGGCAGGTTCTATCTGCTTCCTACCTCTCACAGTGAAACTGCAAGAGGGAGAAGTGATCTGTGAAGAGTTTTGACATCTATGGATAAAAAGATGTCTGTAAGTGAAAGGCAGCATTGTTATTATAAATGGAAAACCCACAGATGCCTGGGAGGCAATTCTAGAATGCAAATCATTTTCTAAAACATTACTGTAGCCTTTATATCAAACCACCCAGGACAAACAAAGAAAACTTTCCTTTTAGCCACTAAAGTGAGCATGGGAAAACTTTAAACTGTCTTTTTGTTAATACTTTCAAATATTATATTATTGCAAAAATTTTAAGTGTTTCCAAATGGCTGTATATAATGGATCTTTTAGTTTACTGGTTGGTACATTGTTAATCTCACAGATGCAATAAAGACCACTGAACCAAATCATGGCTAAATTAATTAAAGCAAGCTTTTTTACAAATTTGTATACACGGGCTATCTTTCCCTATAAACAGGTATCAGCACTGGATGTAGGGAAGATAAACACTTGTATAATCAGGAGTAGGAGGTTTCCAAATAGGGGGATTTGACTGTCAAATACATAGGGTTACTTAAGCATAACAAATTGGTCATAACAACCAGAAACAAAGACATGGTTTTTAGGATGGTCATAACAAGATAGTCATAACAAGGTGATCATAAAAACAGGTGGCTATAATAACCTTTTGAAACAAAAGCGTGGTTGCTGTTTCCTACAACAGGCAGTACAGAATCATTTGTAGTTAAGGTTACAGGTGGGACATAGCCTTATCCTTAAGAAACAGAGTTTTAATCATAAACACAAATGAACCTAGTTTGTCTTTACAGCAAGATGGCTGTTAAGCTTCAGATGGAGGTTGGCTGGTTCATCAGTCTTCCATCAAGCATATAGAATGAAATTTTGACAGCAAGAATATACAATTGCAATGTGTTTACTGGGTCCATATGTAGCTATGTTAAATTATCATCAATTAAAAGGCAGTTTATATATTATTCACATTTGTAACATGAAAAATAAAGCCCAGAGATAGAATTGGATTTCAAACTGATGGTCATTTAGGCAAAACAAGCAGTCCCTAGCTTTTACCCCTACCTCAGACTGAAAGGGTGATTCTGGCTTCGAGAATCCTCAGAGTGAAATGCTCTCTCCAAAGTCCTCGGAAACAATAGCTCTCCCTATCTGGAAACTAAATCTTTACATGAGACCCTTTGCTTCTTCTTTTTATACCTCCCTACTGTGATCCCAAATGCTAAGATCTCCTTTGTGTGAGCTGTTTCTCTGTCTTTAGGACCGGATCAATATTGTGTAGCTCACTGAGGCCTAAAACTAACAAAGTTCCATCTGTCTGTCTTCTGGGTCCTGGGATTAAAGGTGTGTGCCACTATCACCTAGCTCTATGACTGGCTAGTATGGCTACTGGGATTAAAGGTGTGTAAAAATGCTAGCTTTGCATTCTGAACCATCAGGCAAGCTTTACTAAGTCATAAATAATACGTCACCACACATACTGCTACTTAAACCAGAACAGGTAACAGGCTCCTGTAAAAGTTGAAAGACTGATATTTTATAGAGTAGCTAACAGCACTGAATAATAACCTCAAAATAAATGGATACAAGTAAATTTCTTTAACCATATATCATACTTTAATTAATCCCTGCTATTTCCACTACAATATTCCTCACAAAAGAAGACATTGTTCTTCTTGGTGGCCAAACATTTAGTTGGTGAGCATAATGTCATTACTATATTGATGAAAGCCCCTTCCACTTTTAAATACAGTGTAGAGGACGCAGAACCTCTTGAAAATGTTCCTAGAAACTCAGTACTGACCATAGATAATAAATTACGTGACACTGCAGACATCCCAGCACAGTGGTTCAAGTAGAACAGCAACACTTCCAACTATTCTGTATTTAAACAAATGAGCCATTAAGAGGACAAATGACAGATGGTTGCAAAAGGGCAATCGTTGATGGAATCTTGCCACAATTTCCTATATTTTCTTCACATATGGTTACTACATGCTGTGAGGCAGGGATTACTAAGCACTTCTTGACTGTCTCAATACTTCCACTTGAAAGGTTTTATCAGTCCAAATTTTAAGTCACCATAGAAAAATAATAGAGGGAGACAAATGGCTGCAGCAAAAATTTGCAAGTCAAATTGTAGCTCCCTCTTCTCCCATGCAGCAAAGTGCTTCAATTGGGAGAGAAAGACAAACAACATAAAGAGGAACGGCTCGTGCTGTGCATGCTCCTCCATGTACAGTATATCTCAAGTGGGTGTTCACGGTCACTCTATAGCATCACTGCTTTCATTGCAATCTGCTTAAATTAATCTTTTCAAATATTTTAAGTGTATTTGCATTTTCCTGGACTTCTCTTACAGTCTTCTGCAATCTGGCTGCTAAGGATCCTTATAAAATGAGATATCAGTGTGTGAACATCTAGTGGGTTTTGGTTTCATTTGTTTCAGAATTCATGATTGGCCCAGCAGTTAAAGTACAGCAAGTGTCTCGGCCCTGCGAAATGTCCTCTCAAGGATGTTTACTCTTTCAGATACAATTTAAGATTCGCATCATTTCTCATCAAAGTGTGTTAGAATTGCCACCTAGAGACAATGTTTCAATATCCCAAGTCAACTGCACCAGTGGTGAGCTCATCACCTAGAATATATACAGGCGAACATGAAGACAGGAAAGCCGCTGAGGATGATGGCCTTTAATGACTCCACAAAGAGAACAACAGGGTATCCCAGAATTCTGTACATGATTTGGAATTTATTTTCTAAGCATCTTATAGGATTCAGCCTGTGATGAAAATCAATTTGGCACATGCAAAGATACTTTGCAGGGAGGAAAGTGGTGCTATACCAGAGATGAGAGTGGGACTTCTCTCCACACCACTAAAAGGAGTCTAAAAATAAAGATAAAATTGGCATAGTCTCAATGGATCTGGCAGAGAATTATTTGATTAATTTTCTAAATAAACAGATTGTTTGGTGCTCATATGGATTGGGCTTGTGTATACCATAAGGAGTCCACGAGGTTTTATAGAAAGGGAAAAGGGATAGCTCATTTCTTCTGAATAGGTTTGTTTAAATAATGACTAAACATTTTGACAACAAAGTAAACTATTAGCAAATAACTACACATTTTTTTCTTTGTTAGGCACCATTGAAAATGCAACAAATAAAACATTAATGATTATTTTACATCCTTTCTTTTTTATTTTGTTATATATTCCTTAACCCCACCAAATTTTCCTTCTTTTTCTCTTGCATTTTATTTTGCATTTACTGCTCTAGAGACAGGATGGAAAGTAGAGAATGCAGAAAATCCTCTTGAATTTGGTTTCTGTGAGATTTTCAGAAACAAGTCTCAAAACTACCATAAGATAAAACCCAGGGGATCCTTCCTACGTTTGAAAAGAAATTAAATTTTCTATCCTAACCTCCCATCCCACAACCCATTTAACCCTTCCTTTTCCATTAATCAACTTTATCACTTTAAACTACTGGAGATTTCATACCTACTGAAAAACTTTCATAGTACCTAAGGTGCTATGGAAGGGTACAGTAATCGTCAGTCTTACCATGATGTGAATCCTAAGAGCTACAATAACATCTGGCCTGGCAAGACAAACCCTCAAGTATAATAGTGTCATGGAATTAAACAACCACTTTCTTTTTGTATTTAAGGTCTGCTTCATAAATTGAAACTTCAAAATGGTGCCATTATTAGGGCCAGAAGCCTGTGGCTATTTAAGTCTTAGTCTATAGGGAAGAACCTACTGTTATTACTCTGCTAATGAACATAGATTAAAGAACTAGACATTATGCACAGAGATCAGTGTAACTCTCAACTCTCACCAGAGAAGACCCAAAACTGGCCAAGATGCAGAGACTAAGGGACTATAGAGAATGCAGAAAATCCTCTTGAATTTGGTTTCTGTGAGATTTTCACAGAAATTGGGGGAGGGGAAGGCCAGATCCAAGGTCATATGGACAGCACAAATAGTACTTGATGAGTTTACAAAAGAGATAGAAGACATATAGTGGGTAAAGAAGAAGTTGGAAAAGTTTGTGTCTATGAAAAAATATATAAAAAATTCTCAAAGAACTAATAAAATGAGAAAATAAAAGCAATATATTCCCTTAATCAATGAAATAGACAGAAAGGGACTTCAAGAAAAGATGGTGAAGGATAGAGAAAAAGTGAGCAACAGAAGGAAAATAATCACCTTTTATCTTCTCACACAAATCCCTGGAAATGTCCCCTAGAAAACAGGTAGACAGAAACAAAGAAACGTCAGGAGATTCCTTGGTTTCTAGTATGACCCAGTAACAATAATGATAATCCAACTAATGACATGTTGCCAGGAAACCATGACAGAAAGTTGCTGGATGTTAAAGGACTCAGTGAGCAGCGTGACTGTGGCTGTGAAGCACTGTCAATCTGTAGAGACCAGTGTCATTGATATTAAAAACTTACATTTGTCAATGCCTCATTACAATGTCTCTCTCCTGCTCACCTGAAAGTCCTTAAGTACTCCTCAATGGCCCTTCTCCAATTCTTCTGCCAGTCTCTATTTACTCAATCCTAATAGGATGACATGATTTGTGATTTAAATAGCTTTCCTCGTGTAGACCTCAGCAAAATGATTGCTGACTACATGGGAGTGCAAATTGCTGATTTTGAGTTTGTTGAGCTAAGTTTTCAGATGACACATTCTCTTAGATCAGTTCCCAATGAAAATAGAAGTCAGAGGCATTGACATGCCTGCAGACAGTTTGCTTTGGAAGTTATTCCCCCCTCCCAAAAAGGCAGAGCGAAAAAGAAGAATAGATAAGACAAAAGTAGAAGTAAGAAACAATGAATTATGTATTATAGGGGTTGCTACAGTATAAAATAGGGTCTGAGTCCTTTCGGATTCCAAGGTGCAAGGTACAATTCTCCAAGCTCTGTGTACTGGATATGCTTCATCACTGGCTGAGGGTAACACTAGCTGCCTGTGTACATTCTGTCTTTCCTGCACTGGCCAGTGCTCTGTGACTTTGAGAACTCCATGAAGCAGAGAAGCAGAACAAGATTCTCAGCATGTCTTCAGGCTGTTTATTGTCATAATGAATAGAAATGGTCACCAATGTGGCATCAGCAATCAAGTTTAGGCCAGAGAGAATGAGTAATATAGATCCTTTAGGGCTCAGTGTACCAGATAGGAGCTCTAAGAGGTGTTACAAAATATTGTAACTACATATAGGTCCCAATATTACAGATGCTACAAGACCACGAACGTTCACTACCTTCTCTTCTACCATCAGCATATTGTACTTGTCTTCTTAAAAAAAGATAATAGCTAAAAGAAATCATCAAGTCCCCCAGTGAATTCCTTGAGTGCTGGGAATGTGCTCTCCTACACCCCCTCCCCACTATGCACATATCGATAAATAGCTATCCTTGTAAAAAATGTGAGGCTTTATTATCAAAATTTCAGCACAGAAAATGGGAAGTAAACAAAAAGTTGCATTCCTAAGCAGGAAATTGTTTACATCTGATACCTGTTGGAAAGGAGAAAACCATTTTTTCCAATGAAGGGTCACTGTATGTATCAACCACAGTCCCTAATAAGTCCCAGAAGTAGTTGGACAAAGCAAAATGGACTTTGTGGGGGTGGAGATGGTATGGGTGAGTTGTTGGTTTTGTTTTATTTTTGTTTGTATTGTAATATTGTTGTAACCTTTGTTTTTATTTTTTATTTTTCTATATTTATTAGAGAGAGAGAATAAGAGAGAATATGATTTGGGTGAGTAGGAAGATAGAGAGGATTGGGGAAGGATTGTGAGAGGGGCAGAAATATGATCAAAATATATTGTCTAAATTATTTTTGTGATTAAGGTTAAAGAGTTTGATTAGTCCAAATTATGTTTAGGGAGAATTTTTATATAGCAATTAGTAGGAAGTCATTAATCCAAAGGAGATTGTATGAATTTTACAAAGTAATTTACTGTAAGTGATTGAAGTAGGGAAGGAGGGAAGGAGAAAGATAGATGATAGATGATAGACAGAAAGATGGATAGGAGAGAAATATTTGACTTCTTCCTGTTCTTTAGACCTCTATGTTTTATCCAGTGGAGATTCTGCATCATATATGGGCTACTAGATGACACCACATAGCATATTCTGAAAGACAGTTATTATTATTTAAATAATTGTTAACATTTTGTTAAAATAAAGAAAAAAGTTGGTCAAAGTAAAAGGAAACATATAGAGCTCCAACAAAGAGATTATGCTTATAAAACTACACTCACAAAAACCAGCAACAATAACAACAAATAACTTTTAGGATGTGAAGGACAAAAACACAGTAAAAATAGAATACTCTGAGAGAAATAAAAGCAATTTAATTTGTTAATGAAGTAATATGTCAGAAGAAAGCATTGAACTGAAATATAGAGGGAAATTTGTCTTGTTAATGCTAAAACAGACTATAAGGCACACATGAGGAGCCATGAGACTTCCTAATTTTTGTAAGAAGTACTATAAAGAGAAGAGAAAGGGAGGATGGGAGGAGCAACAATTTAAAATGTACCAGCTCAGAATGTATTGAACTGGTAAAGGAACTCACACCATTCAGTCTAGGTCAACAGTCCACAAGCAGAAGAAACACAGAGAAAATCACACAAAGGCACATCATAGTAAAATTTCAAAATCATCAAATATAAACAAACAATAACCTCTAACACATGGTATTTTCAAAGGGGCATCAACAGAAGTGTTGCCTGGCTTTTAAACAGGACTGTGCAATTCAGAGAACAATAAAATTATGGGGAGTTGTTCTTATTTGTTTGTTTGGATTTTTTTAGCACTAGAAAGAAAAGAGAATTTCCTACTAGAATTCCACACCTCATGAAGATATTCCACAGCAGTGAAGGAAAAATAAAGACTTTTTAGACAGACAAAAGCTAAGAGAATTCTTTACTCAGAGAACTACCTTTGCCTGAAATATATGAAATATGAAAGAAAGGATTTTAGGGCTGAAGGAAAATGATTCCAGATACAAGCTTTAACCCACATAAAAGAATGAAGGATGGCAGAAAGGATGAAGTTATGGGATATCAAAAAATGATACTAACAACACAGGACAATGGTTGTTGGACAATCTTGTGAGTTGGATGAAGACATGCTCTACATAACAGGAAAAACAAAATTTTTACATGGGTTAAAGAGGAAGATTTTTAAAAGTTGCACTATTCTGTTAATGATAAACACATGACTATGAAGTACTCATTGAAAAAACAAATATACACATACAGTCTACCCCATAAATGAACAATACAAATGTAAAGAATTCAACTTGAAATATTCATTTCACTCCACTCTTGTAGCCATGTGTAGGAGAGATAGCCATAACATGTATACAGTGACTCCTGCTTTGCATGCATCACCCACCTGTCCAGGATACCATTCTTGGAGGTCTTATGACTGCACTGACATCCATACCAGCTGGCACCCTGTGATAGATGGCTGTGCGTTTATTTGAATGTTTCTGCCTGACTGTCATTGATACCAGGATGCTTGGGAAGGTTGGAATTGGCCACTTATCCAATGAATGGGAGCTGCATTTGAACACAGGAGGGGAAAACTTCATTTTTCTGTTTAGACCACTGCTACTCCATCCTCAACAGCTGTCATTGGTCTATGAATTTGGGTTAGGTCATGCTCTCTCGGTTGCCTTTCCCTCTTACCAAAGAACCCCTGGGTCATTATCCCTTACTATAGATTTCTGAATAACAATTCAGCCTTGCTACTGATTTAGTCTAATTACCATCTGAAAATTATCATCACCCTCTCCTTGGGTGCCAAAGTTCCCCAAATGATTGTTTCTATTTCTGTAGACACTAAAAGAGCTTGGGTGAATGTCAGTCTTACCACACGCACCTTACAGACGAAAGTCACCCCGTCAAGTGCATCTATGTGCTTCTTCACAACAAGAGGGCCCTATGACACCTCTTGGGAACTTTTATATTCCGATCACAAACCTGGAATTCCCATGTAAGAGCCTAACATTACAAAGCACTAAGTGCAGACTTTGGGAATTGTATCCTTGGGTGTTTTTCTCATTGTTAACTCTGAGTCAAATTTTCTGAGCAACAGTCATTTCATTGAAAGGCCTCTTTGTGCTAGGAATAATTTCAAGCTTTTATACCATTGCCTGCTTATGAGTTACCCTAGAAACTCTTTCTTGTTACAGCAGTAGATAAGTAACTAAGACAGAGTTGGTACCAAAGAGTGAGCTATTGATGTGACAGTCCTGACCATGTTTTTTAGATGAATATGGGAGGCTTTGTGACTTTAGACTAGGAAAGTGGTGGAACACCATATGAAGGGCTAGTAAGAGCTTGGAAGATAGTGATACTATGAGCACTGTGAACTATGGAGGACCAGCTTAAGATGTTTCAGAGGGAAACTGTATTTGAAACCAGGAAGGCAACTATTCTTGTGTTACCTTGGCAAATGTGGCTGTTTTCTGCCCTTGTCCTAAAAATCTGCCTGAAGACAAAATGAAATGGTTTAGATATCCTAATATTAGTCACAGGGTTATTATTGGTAATCGTTGTTACTCATGCCTACATTGAAAAGGGGTAAGTGGAACAAAAAGAAATGCAAAATAAAAAACGTGGGGGTAAAATAGCATCAGGAAAACCAGTATTGGAGACAAATGTGTGCTGATTGAGACAGAAGTGTCAGATTCAAGGTTCAAAAGGAACAAAGGCAGGGACCCAAATAAATGAAGCTTTCTACTAGTGAAAAGGAAATGCCTGAGGATTGCTATTTCCCAAAGAAGGAGCTAAAATAAAAGCTTATAGAAATGTGATTCAAGGAGGACAGGTTCCATTCCAAATAGACAGATAAACTTGTCATTTCCCTCCATGTGGTGGTGGCTTTGGAGTCATGAAGGATACAGAGCAGCATTTCACAGTCTATGGGTCTGTACCCCTATGGGGTTGCATATCAGATAATATGCATATCAGATATTTACCTCACAATCCATGACAGTAGCAAAATTATCATTATGAAACAATTTTATTGTTGGGGTTCACTGCAACATGCAGAACAGTATTAGGAAGGTCACAGCATTAGAAAGATTGACAACAGTACAAGATAAAGGAGTTATATACTCTTCTTTTATGGTTAAGTGAAATCACCAAGGCCGGACATGTGGTTCAGAATCCCCTGTATGGAGACCCTCAGAGGCCATGGTAAAAATCTATGAAAACAAAGCCTGGATTTAATTGGAAGCATCAAGATATTAGAGATGCCAAAGACATGAGACATCTCCCAAGAAGAAATGCGGGGAGGAAGAAGTATGTTGTTAACCAATCTGGAAGGGTAGAGCCATCTAAACCCTTTGATGTCAGACATTGTGCTATAGGATATAGTATTTGCTCTTCTGAGGTTTGGTCTTGCTTTTTTCCCAGTATTTCCTCACTATATCCCTATTTCCCTCTTTGGGAATGGCAATTTTGTATACTTAGTGTCATTGCATATTAGAAGTATGCAACTTAATTTTGATTTTATGGGTATTTACAATTTGGAGACTACTTTGAGTCTCAGAAGAGTCTTTAGACTTTTAAACCATGCTGAGACTGTAAAATACTAAGGGTAATTTTGAAGTTGGACTATATGAATTTTGCATTATAATATAGCCATAAGCCTTTGCAAGCCAGGGAGTAAAAATATGGTATGGGTCCCATAGGCTCATGTGTTTGAAACTTGGTCTCCAATGGTAGAACTTTGAAACAGATTGGAAGGTATAGTTCGTTCAGAGAAGCGAAGGTGTGTCGTTGGGGACAGGCTTTGTGGTTTCAAAAGTTGTATGCCATTTGAGGAACTCTCTCTCTTCCTCAGCCTCATTGTTGTGGATCAAAATTCAAGGCCTCATTTACTGCTCTAGTGTCATACTTGTCTGCTCTCATCATGTTCCACACCGAATAGATTCCAATCCTTTGGAACCGTGAGCCTCAAGTTAAATGGTTTCTTTTTCTTGTCGCCTTGGTCCTAGGCTCTTACCATAAATAGAAAAAACACTAAGCCACCCTGAGTGTTTGGCAATCTAAAACTACTTTGTGTTTGCTTAGGTTTTTAAAAGTAATTTGACAAGTCAAAAAGCCTCATTTTATTATCATCATTTCCATGCCATCAAAGTGTGTAAAGTAAGCAACCTCTTCCTGAGGCCAAGATGACCCAGTTGCCAATTTTCCTGAAATCCTTGAGAAGCACTGAGAACCCCTTCCAATGGTTTACATATAACCAATAAGCATGAGCATGTCCACTTGTTAAGTGTTGCCTCTGGGGTAATTAATTACTCTGCAGTTTAGAGCTTTACAAAATTACATGAACTGAATAATTCCCCAGTTGTAGGAAAATGTTGTAAGGTGTGTGTGTGTGTGAGAGAGAGATGGGGGGAAAGGGAGGGTAGGAGAAAAAGACAGAAGGTGGGAAAATGTAGAAAGATATAAGTAGCAGATGATAAATATAGACAGATAGATGATAGATAAATAGATGATAGATGATGGATGGATGGATGGATAAATGTCATTTACATAGTAAGTTATTTTTTCAGTTTGTTATATAGAAACTCTGCTTTTTCTTCAAGGTACAAATGTTAGACTTGAAGAAGAGTAGGGTTAATATCACTTCTTTCATTTTCATTCAGTTATTTTACTTTTGCTATTTTGTAAGTTTTGTACCCGGCCTTAACCTGTATGACTACTGGCACAAGGAATTCTACAGATGATACCCTTCAGAAAAGGATCTATGTCAAAGCTGCTTGTGAGATATCTTCATCATCATTAAAACTAACCAGTATTCTACCAGAATGCCTGTGAAAACATATTCCCTTAAAGAGGTCCATACATCACATTGTTGAGATGATATCTTAGTGAATTTAAGGTAACATGAATATTTTGTAGTTTAGAAGTCTCTTGCATAGAATTGGTGAAATGTAAGGAATAGGGCTTTTATTTTGTCCCTATTCATTTTTTTTTTGTATTCTATTTGTGGTAGTTGTGGGGATTGAATACCAGATCTTGTGCATGCTAATCAAATACTCTACTAATAAACTTAACTTACATCTCCCATATTATGTGGAGTTCTTTAATATGTGAACTTAAGAAAATATTTTTTATCATAACATTACATTTATATGTGATATTTGAAGTGTTTTCTATATTGATTTATTCAATCTGTGATCTCCAAATTTATTTTCGAATGCTTATAAAGGGCCTTACTAAGTAGTGGTTGTTATTTTAAATCACAATCACTCAAGGTGGCAAAATATTAAAGGTAGGTTTATATATATTTCAAGACCTTACTGAACTTGGCATTGTGTCTATTTGTTACATAGTACCATATCTGAACCCAACTCAGAGGCTCAAAATGTTTCCCTTAGGCTCTTTAACAATGGGAAGATTGGTACATCCTTTATTTTCACTTCACTTTCCAAACTCAGGTAAGCACTACAAAGGCAAGAGCTGAGATCTTCTCATGAACATTTCTGCTTTGTGCTTGCAAATACCCTAAGTCTGATATAATTCATAACCCCATAAAGATATTATAAGTTATAATGCACAATGTCTTGTAGATGGAACAGGAAAGTAAAAAGCAAATCCTCCATGAAGACAATTTCAGCAGTGATCAAAATTAGGTTTTTGAGAACATTAAAAATACACTAAAAGCATCAGAAATTGCCCTTGGAGGAGCTCAAATATTGGGCATAGCTTTTAAATAGATCACCTATGAATATGGTAAAAAAGATTTACAAATATTGCCTAATATATGGTATTTCTTATGAAAAGAATATTGATTAAAGATTGATTCTATGAAAAAGATAAATAGAAATGATAGTAAGTTAAGCTTAAGTATTTTGTCATCTAAGTATTGTCTGGGAAATAAAGGAACAAAGATTATGTTAATATGAGGACCTATGGTGTGATTTCAGACATCATTAGAAAGAAATACAAAAGAAAATCATAAATATGAGCAAGAAAGGAAGCCAAGTTAGTAAGTCTGCCCTACGGACTGAGTCCAAGGAAGAATCAGGGCAAAGTATTCAATGGAGCAAATAAAAAGCAGCACAGTTGTAGATATACAACCAGACCTACTAGTAATATATAACAATACATATTTATTAAATAAAAGATTATTAGGATAACTATAAACTCCCAAATATGAGTTTTAATTAATTAAGTAAAAGACTCAGACACTTTGAAATGCAATAAATAGAAAAAGAACAAATAAACACACAAAGACTAACTCAGATGGAAAAATAGATATGAAAGTAATATTCATACAGGAAAAAAGTCATGTGACAAAAAGTCAACTCTAACAAATGATGTTACAAAGATGTATGCACATGTAGAAAATTGAAATCATATCCCTCTCTCTAACACTATTCAAAAATCAATTCAAAATGGATGGCAGACCTTAGTGTAAGATCTAACACTGCTAAAAGAAAATCACAGGGGAAAGACAAGATATTGGCAAAAGCAAGGGCTTCCTGAAAAATACTCCAATAAATCAGATTACGTTTGACAGATTTGAGAAGTAGAACTGCACAGTTTCAAGGCATTGAAAAGGAAATGATTAGCGGGCTGAAGAAACCGGCTACAACAAATCGTTGCCAACTGTATGTCTGACAGGGGATTGCTAACAAGAATCTGCAAAGAACTCAGAAAAAATAGACACCTGAAAACAAACCATTTAGTCAATAAATTGGCAAATAAACTGAACAGATGAAATAGGAAAGATCAATAAATATATGCAATCATGGTCAATGTCCTTAGCCACCAGAGAAATGGTAATTGGAGAATTTAATATGTTTGGATTCCTTCTCATCCCACCCAGTCTGAGTAGCTATTCACACATGCACACACACACACACACACACACACACACACACACACACACACACAGAGAGAGAGAGAGAGAGAGAGAGAGAGAAAGAGAGAGAGAGAGAGAGAACAAATGAACAAATGCTGGTTAGTATAAGCAGAAATGGAACTCTAACACATTGCTAGGGAGAATGTAAAGTGGTCCATACACTGCATACATTGTATAATTTAGAATAGAGATCCTAAAATAATAAGTACAAAATTACTGTGCGATCCAGTTGTACCACAGCTAGGAACATACACACAAGAGTATAAGGCCACACACTGAAGAGACTCATGTACAGTAATACTTACAGTACTGCTCAAGTAGTAAAGCTATGGAGTCAGCCTAACAGACCAGAAAGAGAACAGATAAAGAAAATGTAGCTTATGTGTGCATAAAGGCCATAAAAATGAACAAAATTACGTTGTTTGCAGAAAAATGGATGAAACCAAAGATTGTTAAAACCCAGATGTAGATAAACAAATATTATATTTTCTCTCTTAGGAAACATGCACACATACATACATACATATATATACATACATACAGTATAATATGAATGAATGTAATACACATGTATATGACATGTGATATCACATGTATATGACATGGAAGTAGAAAGAAAGTGTGCAGTGAGTGGAAGGTATCTAAATAGGGATGGTGGGAACTAGAGAGTGAGAGAAGACAAAATTATTTTCCTTTCATGCAGAAATTGGTCTAACTTCAGAATCATGTACATATGTGTCAATGTATGACATGCAAGCAGAAAGATCATTATCTAGGAAAAGGAATCAAGCCAGGGAGGGAAGACAGACATGAAGACAACACTATGTGTAAAGCAAGCATAGTGAGATGTAAACAAGAATAGTACAATAGGAGTAAAGTGTAGAACAAATAAGTAAAACCCAGAGACCCATATTAGAGTTCAAGCTGAAAATCAAAGAAGCAAAGCAGTCAAGTTACCAGAAAACTCTCACTTCTTCCAGACCAAAGGGATGATCCACTGAACCTCAGATTGCATCTCCATACTGCATTGCTCCTTACCAACTCTCATACTGCTGCCAGATACTCCACTGAGCTCCTTGTAGTCTCTTTAGTGCTGGGATTAAAGGCGTGATCTCGTTTCTCTTTTAGGAAAATTTACTCTCCTGTATCCCTGGTAGCCTTGAACTCACAGAGATCCATCTGCCTCTGTCTCTTTAGTCCATGGATTAAAAATGTGTTCTGCCCCTGCTCAATTTCTATAGCTAGCTTTGCATTCTGACCTCCAGAAAAGCTTTATTAAATCATAAGTAATATATCACCACAGTAAACATAATGAGATGCATACAAGAATACATGATATTAAAACTGATCTACTAGGGATGGAGAGAAGGCTAAGCAGTTAACTTGAAATTATATTTGTCATATTGTGTGGGTTACTCATTCTGTTTGCAATTATTTTGCACACTGATGTAATGTTAATTTACCATATTGTATGTTTTTTATATATGCTTAAGATATTTTCTATGTTGGTAGAATTTAAGGATATTTTTGTAATATTGCACTATACAGTTCTATCTCTAATCAAGGTATTTACACATATATGTATATAGTTACAATTTCAATGTCATTGTCCTCATGATGAACATCTGTTAAAAGATTGTTTATTTTTATATGTAAAGCTTCAATCAGTAAGCAATATAAGTTTTTGAGAATTATAGAATATAGTTGTCTAAGCTTCTCATACTTAATTATGTCAGTCAGCTTCTCTATATGCACATAGATGTACTCAGCACAGATATTTTATCATCAAACACTTCAAAGACCTATAGAAGATGGCATTTAAATGTTTTAATAATTTATAATTCCCTTGACATGCAATACAATTGCTCCCGACAGCACCAAGCTATTCCTGAGAATATGGTGGGCACCATTTGGAGTTTATTTTCTTCTTGGCAAAACTGGCCTATTGGGCAAAGAACTGTCCTTGCCTTTACTGCTGTCCTAATTGGACAAGTGGTATATAAGCAAAAAGAGACTGTTGACCCTTGCCAAAACAAGTTTTCTTGCTTCTGATTGTGGTCTGTTAGATATTCTAGGCCTGGGCTAAAGTTGGTTGTCCTAATGTTATTTGAAAATTTGGGTGACCAGCCAGGCAGCCAGCTGGTTCTGTCATTTATTGCACTACTAGGAAGATGCCTGCTTGTACTTCCTATTTACCCAGGTAATGTTATCTTCCTTCTCCATCTTTGTTGAGGTTGAAGCCTAGGTAATTAAAACTAAAGTCCTCTCATATCTTGGCTAAGACATTTTAGATACAAGACTCAGACTCCTCAGGATATGACAGCTGTTGGAATAATCTTTATATTTTTTGTTACACATAACCTGGACATTTAGTGTATGTCTCTTGGTTGATGATGCTCTTGCTGATTATAGGTCATACTGAATTGTAGCATACTGTTCATCTAAGGGCAAAACACTCATATGTAAGTGTTCCCTAAATAAATATTTGCTATTCTTTTACTTGGGTGTTTGTGAACTTCCGTAATCCACCATTCATACTCATTATTATAGAGGACCAGGGTTCAATTCTCATCATTTACATGGTGGCTCACATCTGTTCATTACTATAGTATCAGGAGATTTGATGCCTTCTGAATTTGCTGGGCACCAGGTATGCAAACTTGGTATACAAACATACATGTTAACTAAGCATTCATACACATAATGATCTTAATTCCTTTTTTAAATTTTTTTATTTAAATTAGAAATAAGGTCACTTCACATTTCAATTCCAGCTCCCTCTCCCTCCCTTCCGTCCATGCTCCCCCACCAGCCCCCCCAGACCCCTACCTAATTCCAATTCTGTTCCCCAGGGAGGGTAAGGTCCTCCATGGGAGATATCCAGAGCCTGTCATTTCCTTCAGGGCAGGGCCTAGGCCCTCCCCCAAAAGTCCAGGCTGTGAGAACATCCCTCATTGTGGGATGGGCACTCAAAGTCCATTTGTATGCCAGAGATAAATACTACCCTAGGCTCCATTATTACTCAGGCTTCCTCACTGACACCCACATTCAAGGGGTGTAGATCAGTCCCATGCTGTGCTCCCAGCCATCAGTCTGAGGTCCAAGAGCTCCCCCTTGTTCGGGTTAGCAGTTTCTATGGGTTAAACAAGCCCAGTCTTGATCCCTTTGCTCATCAGTCCTCCCTCTCTGACACTGGGTTCCAGGAGTTTAGTTCAGTGTTTAGCTGTGGGTGTCTGTCTCTGCTTCAATCAGTCATTGGTTGAATGTTCTAGGATGGCATATAAGGAAATAGTCAAACTCATTATCAGGGAGGGGCATTTAAGGTAGTCTTTCCACTATTGCTTAGATTGCCAGTTGGTTTCATCCTTGTTGATCTCTGGAAATCTCACTAGTGCCAGATCTCTCCTCAAACTTGAAATGACTCCCTCTTGTCCTGCTTTCCTTTATTCTTCCCCTGACTCAAACATCCTCGTTCCCCATGTCCTCCCCTCTCCTCCCCTCCTCTTCTCCCAGTCTCCCTAGCCAAACATTCATACACATGATGATCTTAATCTCTTTGCTAAAAAATAAGGTAACCAGGTAACCAAGAAAATACTAATTCTAAATTTTGGAAATTCATACTAAGCTTCAAAACTCTTTTTTTTTTACGAGACAGGGTTTCTCTGTATTGTTTTGGAGGCTGTCAGTCCAGCGTGGCCTCGAACTCACAGAGATTCGCCTGCCTCTGCCTCTGGAGTGCTGGGATTAAAGGCGTGCGCCACCACCGCCCGGCTAAGCACCGAAACTCTTACACAAAAGCTACACAGCATAAAAATGTGACTTTGATGATTGGCTCCATAAAACAATAAGGAATTAGACACCTCACTGAACTAGTTAAACTTTATCAGGGACAATGCAATTGAAATTTAGCATCATAATTGAGACAGAGAAATGACAACACATGCTTTGAAAAACGATGTCTTTTTTTGTTGTTGTTGTTTTAGAATACTTTGCTTCAGCTGAAAGCCTGGAATCCAGAATTCAATGGACTGACAGACAAAACACTTGTATGGTTGCAACCATTGTGTCTACAGACATCAAGAGGGCACTATCATGTTCTTATTGTTTCAGCCTGGAAGTCTGAATATATACATGCTCCCTACTGGAGTCTTGAGCCTTGATAAGCTGCTTATAAACATGAGTAGAATGGTTTGGAATATTAATAGAGCTGCTGACTTGGTGTTTCTATCATTAAAAGGCTGAACACGGTGACTAGCTCATGAAATTTTTCATTTTACTTTATTCCTCACAGTAAAATGGAGAAATGTTACCATCTCAGATAAAAAATTAAAATAAATATCTCTTTCTAGAACTAGTGGCCTGCATAGATCAGACTCAAGCTATCATCGAATACCTGTCCTTTAACCATGTGCCTAATGCTAATCACTCCGAAGTCAAATGTTGGTCCCATGATGATGATCAGGAAAGGATAATGATTAACATGCATTGCTTGTCTTATGACAGAGTTCTGGATTTCACTCTGTATATCATCACATTGTTGTAGTTTTACAAGCCACAGTCATCATTTTCTGCTTCATCTATCAGTAGTACCTTTCTACTGACATTCAAATATCATGCTTACTATTTGTCTCATTCTACATTAAGTCTTCAGCTAAAGTTGCATAGATTTCTTCCTCAAATGAAAACTGATTTTACCATCATATTCTAAATTGGTTACAGTCAGAGGTATCAGAACATATATAAAACACTATGTAAGGGAAACAGGTAACAAACTAGCTCTGTTCATTTTGCCAACCAGCTTGCAAGAAATAAGGCAATATTGAAACCCTGTTAGTCCCCAGTCACTCCCTCTATCCTTTCCCCACAGAGATAATCGCCATTCAGAATATATATTTACTATTCTGTTACTTGAAAAAAAATGGTTATAAAACACAGGCAAGCATCCCCATAGGAAATACTCTTTAGTTTTATGTTTTTCAACTTGATATTAATGTCTTTTGACTGAGAGTATTCTGTTGCAATTTCATTTTATCAAGAAATGTTGGGGATGTGATTTATTCATGTTGAAGCCAATAGACACAGTCCTTTCATTCCCAAAGTTACATCAAAATATATCTAAACTTATTGCCTGTTCTCATGATTGACATTTGATTTGTCTCTGGATTTTTACTATTTTGAACAATTTTGCTGCAAACTTTTCCACCTTTCATATCTTTTAAAGCTCTCTTCTGTCGGCCAAGCAGACATAATGACCAGCAAAATGTATCCATCTTAGCTTTCCCAAACAATACCACACTAATTCCCAAAGCCTTTGCAGAAATTTGCATCTCTCATATAATCTTATTGCTATTTTTATCAGACTTTGTTATTACTTAGTTGACTGATACCAATGTGATTTTTCTGCATATATCACACTTTTTTTGGTTTTTCGAGACAGGGTTTCTCTGTGGCTTTGGAGGCTGTCCTGGAACTCGCTTGGTAGTCCAGGCTGGTCTCGAACTCACAGAGATCTGCCTGCCTCTGTCTCCCTAGTGCTGGGATTAAAGGCGTGTGCCACCAATGCCCGGCTGCATATATCACATTTATCTATTAATGCAAATGCTGATTCGTTTGGATGAGGTTTGAGTTTTGTCTCAGGCGCTCATATGTTTGCCGCCTTGGTCGCAGGATGACAATGCTGAGGGGTGGTACGGTATTCAGTAGATGAGACACGGTCCTTAGGTCATTCAGGGGCATGATGTGGGAGACACTTTGGATTCCTAGTCTCTCATTGGCTTTTCTTCTCTGGTACAGGATCTCCTTCTTTCTCAAAATGTCCCTTGATTATGATGTCATCTGCCATGAATCCTTCGCTAGAGGGGAGTTCATGATAGTGAAATGCCATTGTGCCTGGGAGACAAATAGTATTCGTTCCTTTATGAAGCTACCTTGACTCAGGTAATTTGTTGTACTAATGGAAAATTGAATAATACAAGTATCTGTGTGTAGATGTGTAACCACTCCTTATCTATGTTTACTTATTTACAGAAATAATATGTTATTGATTAAATATTTTAAAATCTAATATGTTGAGGTTAAATAGGCTAAGACATGTTGAGATTTATGGGCCTCATGATCTACTCATAAATTAAAGACTTTAATTTTGAAAGAATTAACGATACATGAAAAATGTAAACCTAGAGGCAGATATTGGGGCTCAAGCTGTAGCTCAGAAAAGCAAAACAGCCATCCAGTAGCTCTTATATCTACCTCAGATCGGAATGTATGACACTGTCTCCAGGAATCCTAGGAGTGCAATCCAGACTACACTACTCTCCACCCATCCTCAGGCTGCAATCCCAGACTGTGCTCTCCTTAAGGTAGCTGGAGACTAACTCCAACATTAGACCCTTTGCTTCTTCCTTTTACCTGCGATTAAAGACATAGGATCCCAAGTGCTGAGATCACCTTTGTGTGAGCTGTTTTTCTCTCAGCCTCGATCAATTTCCTGTAGCTCAGTGTGGCCTTAAACTAATTGACTCCTGACTCCTGAGTCCTGGAATTAAAGAAGTACACCACCACCACCTGGCTTCTATGGCTACCTAGTATAGCTGCTGGAATTAAAGCTGTGTCCAACAATTTCCTGGCCCTATGGCTGTGGCTGGCATTGCATTTTGATCCAGGGTGTCTGTATTAGATCGTAAACAATATATCACCATCAAATAAAATAAAAAAATCTCTGTGAAGAGAGAAAAAATCCTTAAATTTGGACAATGATGTAGAATCCAACATGTCTCTTGAAATGTATTTTTGAGTGTTGGCAAAAGTAGCACATATTAATATCCGACATTGGAAACATTTGGTGCTAGCCCGTGGGATCAAGGAGGAAAACTAAATCTTGAGAAAAATCAAATATCTTTCTTGAAATGTACAGATCTGTGCTTCTGATTCTGTCTTTCCTTCTTTTTATTTGAATTAGAAATTTATTTTTTATGTAACAATCCCAGTTCCCTCTCCCAACCATCATCCGATGCCTGCCACCAACCCCTATCCCATCCCTCTTCTGCTCCATAGAAAGGGTGAGTCCTTCCATGGGGGATCATAAAGTCTGTCACATCATTTGGGGTGGGCCTAGCCCCCCCCCCATGTGTCTAGGCTGAGAGAGTATCCCTCTATGGAGAATTGTCTCCAAATCTGCATTCATACACTAGGGATAAATGATGTTCCACTACAAGAGGCCCCATAGACTCCCCAGGCTTCCTAACTGACACTCATGTTCAGGGGACCTGGTTCCATTCTATGCTGGTTTCCAAACTGTCAGTCTGGGGTCCATGAGCTCCCACTTGTTCAGATCAGCTGTTTCTGTGGGTTTCCCCAGCCTGGTCTTGACACCTTTGCTCATTACTCCTCTGTCTCTACAACTGGATGCCAGGAATTTGGCTCAGTGCTTAGCTGTGGGTCTCTGTTTCTGTTTCCATCAGCAACTGGATGTAGGCTCTAGATTGACATATAAGGTAGTTATCAAACTCATTATAAGGGAAGGACATTTAAGAAAACCTCTCCACTATGGCTTAGTTTCTTGGTTGGGGTCATCTTTGTATATCTCTGGATATTTCCCTAGTGCAAGATTTCTCCTTAAACCTACAGTGGCTCCCTCTATTAAGGTATCTCTTTTCTTGCTCTCCTCTCTTCTTCCGCTGCACCATACTCAATCTTCCTGGTCCCTCATGACTTTCTCCCCCCTCCTCTTCTCACCTTCTCTTTCTCCTAACTCCCTTTCCCCTACCCCCTCATGTGCATCCAATTTGCTCAGGAGATCTTGTCCCATTCCCCTTCTCTGGGAACTATGTATGGTTCTTAGGGTTGTCTTTGTTTCCTAACTTCTCTGAACGTGTGGATTGAAGTCTGGTGATCCTTTGCTCTATGTCTAATATCCATGTATGACTGAGTACTTACCGTGTTTGTCTTTTTGTGACTGGGTTACCTCACTCATGATGTTTACTTCTAGTTGCCTCCATTTGCCTGTGAATGTCAAGTTTCCATTGTGTAAATGAATCCCATTTTCTTTATTCATTCTTCAGTTGAGGGGCATCTAGGTTGCCTCCACTTTCTGGTTATTACAAACGATGCTGCTATGAACATAGTTGAACAGATGTCCTTGTTATAAAAATGTGCATCTTTTGAGTATATGCCTAAGAGTGGAATTGCTAGATCTTCAGGTATTACGGATTTCCTGTGGAACCACAATATTGATTTCCAAAGTGACTGTATGAGTTGGCACTCCCACCAGCAGTGGAGGAGTGTTCTCCACATCCTCTCCAGCATAAACTGTCATTGGTATTTTTGATTTTAACCATTCTGACAGGTGCAAGATAGTATCTTAAAATTGTTTTAATTTGCATTTCCCTGATGGCTAACGATGTTGAGCAATTTCTTTACTGTCTGTAAGTCAGTTTAGATTCCTCTTTTGAGAATTCTCTATTTAGTTCTTTACCTCACTTTTTAATTGCATTGTTTGTTGTTTTAGTCACTAGTTTCTTGAATTCTTGAAATTTTGGAAATAAGCCCATTGTCGGATGTGAGTTTGGTAATTACCTTTTTCCCATTCTGTCGGCTGCCATTTTGTTTTGTTGACTGTGTTGTTTGCCTTTCAGAAACTCTCAGTTTCAGGAGGTTCCATTTACTTGTTGCCAATCTCAGTATCTGTGCTACTGGTGTTATGTTCAGGAAGCCATCTCCTATACCAATTCATTTAAGGGTACCTCCCATTTTCTTTTCTAAGAGAATCAGTGTGACTGGATTTATGTCCAGGTCTTTGTCCGTTTGGACTTAAGTTTTGTGCCTGGTGATTGATAAGGATCTATCTGCTGTCTTCTACATCCCAGCTTCCAGTTATGCCATTTGTTGAAGATGCTTCATGTTTCCAATGTATAATTTTAATTTCTGTGTCAAAAATCAGGTATTTGTAGATGTGTGGGTTAATATCAGGGTTTTCAATTCAATTCTGTTGGTCTACCTGCCTATTTTTGTGCCAATACCAAGCTGTTTTCAGGACTACAGCTCTATAATAGAGCTTGAAGTCATGGATGGTGATGCCTCCAGAAGTTCCTTTATTGTAAAGAGTTGTTTTGGCTATCCTATATCTTTTATTTTTCGATATAAAGTTGAGTATTGTTCTTTCAAGTTTTGTGAAGAATCATGCCAGTATTTTGATGGGGATTTCATTGAATCTGTAGATTGCTTTTGATAATATTGCCATTTTTACTATGTTGATCCTACCTATCCAAGAGCATGGGAGATCTTTCCATTTTCTGATATCTTCTTTAATTTCTTTCTTTAAAAACTCAAAGTTCCTGTCATACAGGTCTTTCACATGTTTGGTTAGAGTTACCCCAAGATATTTTATGTTGATTGTGGCTATTGTAAAGGTGATGTTTTCTGATTTCTTTCTCAGCACACTTATTGTCTATACATTGTAGGGCTATTGATTTTTTTTTAGTTAATCTTGTATCCTGCTTCTTTGCTGAAGGTGTTTATCAGCTGTAGGAGTTCCCTGGTGGAATTCTTCAGGTTGCTTATGTAGACTCATCATCAAATAATGTAAGTTTGACTTTTTCTTTTCCATTTTGTATCCCTTTGATCTCCTTTTGTTACCCTATCTAGAACTTCAAGTATAATATTGAAGAGGTATTGATAGTGTGGACAGCCTTGTCTTCTTCCTAATTTTAGAGGAATTGGGTTGAATTTTTCTTCATTTAGATTGATGTTGCCTGTTGGTTTGCTGTATATTGCTTTTATTACATCTAGGTATGTTCCTGTTATCCCTGATCTCCAAGTACTTTATCATGTAGGGGTGTTGGATTTTGTCAAAGGCTTTTTCAGCATCTAGTGAGATGATCAAGTGGTTTTTCTTTATTAGTTTGTTTATATGGTGGATTACAATGACAGATTTTTGTATGTTGAACCATCCCTGCAAGCCTACTTTTTCAATGTGGATGGTTTTTCTGATATATTCTTGAATTCGATTTGCTACTATTTTATTGAGTACTTTTGCATCAATGTTCATGATGGAGAATGGTCTGTAGTTCTCTTTCTTAGTGGTGTCTTTGTGTGGCTTGTGTACCATGGTAATTATAGCTTTGTAAAAATAATTTGGCAATGACCCTTCTGTTTCTATTGTGTGGAAGATTTTGAGGAGTATTCATATTAGGTCTTCTTTGAATTTCCAGTAGAATTCTTCACTGAAGCTATCTGGCCCTGGGACTTTTTTTGATTGGGATACTTTTGATAACTGCCTCTATTTCATTAGGGGTAATAGTTCTATTTAAATGGCTTATTTGTTCTTAGTTCAATTTTGGTAAGTGATATCTATCCAGAAATTGTCCATTTCCTTTAAAATTTTGAATTTTGTGGAGTATCTCAAAAAATGAAAAGCATATATTTTAAGATATATGTGTATATGTGTGTGTGTATGTGTCCCAATCCAAATTCAAAGTAGGAAGACACATCTGCCCAATTAGTTTATTAGTCTAACTGTAGAAAACTATCCAGACCTTGTTTAATAAATACATTATTTATTAATTAAATTATTAATTAAACAATTAAAAAATGAGATTTAAAGATATGTTTATATTTCTGCCTGCTCTTTGCACTTATTAGCTTTTACATTTTGAAACAACTATAGTGAATATTGTTCTACCAATTGATTCTGGTATCTAAATGTACATCCTCATTATACTTTTGGTCCTATGTATTCTAACATATTCTTTCAAGGTCTGTCTTGGTTACTTTTCCGTCATCATGGCAAATAACCAAGACCAAGATAATTATTAAAAAAGCATTTAATTAGGGTCTCACTGTTCCAGAAGGTTAGATTCTGGGCTCATCAACGCAGAGTTTATTGTGGCAGACAGGCAGGCAGACAGGCAGGGTTCTAGGATGCTATCTGAGAACTTACATCTGATACACAATCTATCCTATTCCCAGTTAGTAGAGAGAGCTAACTGGGAATAGGACAGGCTTTTGAAACCTCAGCCATTCTCCAACAAGGCCACACAACCCTATTTTTTCCAAACAATTCCAGCATTTGAGAACCAAGTATTCAACTATGAGTCTACAGGATACATTTTCATTCAGATTGCCACAGGACCCTATCTCTATGCAGTCAGCCTTTCATCAGCAGCCTTGCATTGTTTGTGGTGGACACCACTCAGGTCTGTTCTCCCCTACTTTCTGATCATAAGCATTGTAGATGCTTGATCTTCCTCTTTCCACACTAACAACCTGAATTTCTATTTGGCCATTACAATATCACTCACAGTGGAGAGTACTACATGGCCTCAGCATGATAAGCTATCTTCATATCTGAATTTGTATCCTATAATTACAGAGAAGATACCCTAAGTATAGGAACTGATGGACTCTACAGTACTGTCAAGACTGTTGGGTTTTCCGGTAAGGAAAATTGGAGTAAAGCCACTTGTTTTGCACAGTTGAAAATAAGATATAGAGCCCCTCCTTTAGATTTGGGCCAACCCTTTATGCTGGGCTTTTCAAACAATAGACCAAAGAAGTGTCACCTGGAATTTTATTCACTGTAAAACCATGGGCAGAGATTTAAACCTCTACAAAAATACAAAGATTGTTATTCCTCTTCCTTGACCTGGACAGCATTGCCTGCTTAGGAGCTGGTGAGTTACATGTCTTTTACATTCACAGAATATTAACTTTCTTTAGG
Source organism: Mesocricetus auratus (assembly GCF_017639785.1). Classification (NCBI taxonomy): domain Eukaryota; kingdom Metazoa; phylum Chordata; class Mammalia; order Rodentia; family Cricetidae; genus Mesocricetus; species Mesocricetus auratus. Next base: position 11,785,492 of record NW_024429182.1, read on the forward strand.
TGAGATCCCAATACATATTTTAAATTCTTTATTGAGCAGATTATTTAGAATACTTGTGTTTTATCTCTTGAGGGGGAAAAACAAAAACCCTTAAATATTGTTAATGTGATTTTGATGAAACAATCACACAGCATATGGTTCCTGAACCTTTATTATTAGGGAACAAAAAGGCCCCACGTGTAACTGTAATGATTAACAGCACATTTGTTGAGGGTATAGATAATTGTTTATTGTAGAAATTATTTACAAGAGAAAACGGAAACCCAGATGAGTCAAATAGCTTTTGCCACCAAACCAGAAGCCAAAATGAGAGAAAGCAGCTCTGCTGCACAGTCTTTTATCAGAACCTCTTCACATGCCTCTAGCCACGCCCAAAAGTGGGCCTGGCTAGCGGTGTGGTTATCCGCCCTATCATAACCACATCCATATGTGCCTGTTGCACGCCCCATGGCTAATGGCACAGTCCGGAAGTCTCCTCCTACAGCCATGTACCAAGGTGTTTATTCAATTCTTTTTATTTTTGCTTATACACTTAAAAACAACATTAATGTAAAAATGAATTGTGAGAAATATATAGATTCAAACTATTTAGATTATTTGATGCTGTACTGAATTTGGAAGCATTTGTCTAAATACTTTTTTCAAATCTTGGTGAAATTTACACAGAGTTTCTTGGTCTTATTCACTCTCACTCATCCCTAACCCTTTACAGATCCACACACTGTCTATCTGCCCCTAACCTTTTACAGATCCACACACTGTCTATCTGCCCCTAACCCTTTACAGATCCACACACTGTCTATCTGCCCCTAACCTTTTACAGATCCACATATTGTCTCTTTATGCCTTCCAACTTTGTGGGACTTCCTTCTTTTTATTTACTTGTTTTAAATAAAGCACATGGTCTAATTTGCACAACCCATATAAACTCAGGGGTATAGGAACAGCCAAACTTGTATGAATCGGCCCTTTAAAAAATTTTCATACAGTATATTCTGATCAGGGTTTCCCTCTTTCATCTACTCACAGATCCTTCCCCCTCCACACATCCATTCTACTCCTTGTTTTTCTTCTTCTTCTTCTTCTTCTTCTTCTTCTTCTTCTTCTTCTTCTTCTTCTTCTTCTTCTTCTTCTTCTTCTTCTTCTTCTTCCTCCTCCTCCTCCTCCTCTCTCTCTCTCTCTCTCTCTCTCTCTCTCTCTCTCTCTCTCTCTCTCTCTCTCTCTCTGTCTCTGTCTCTGTCTCTCTCTCTCCAAACAGGCAAATAAAACAAAGTTATAGCAAACCAAAATAAAAAAGAAACACACCTGCATGGAGACAAACACATAACCAAAAACAAAATCCAAATAAGCAAAAAATTGGAAACCACAATTTGCAAGTAAAAGACAAGTAAGATGAAAAAAATGACCAAATAGTGCAGTGTGAGACAAAAAAAAATCTACAAAAATACCATTGAGTTTGTTTTGTGCTGGCCATCTACTGCTGGGCCTACACTTATGTGTACCTTATATACCCTATGATACTCCACTAGAGAAAACTAAGTTTTTCTTCTGCAACTAGATTGATACTGGTTGCTTCTGGTAACCCTGGGATGAGTATTCAGTCTGAATACAAAGTTACATCTCTTATTAACTGAAGGTTTAAAGAGATTATGCCATTTTCTTTTTTTTTTTTTTTGGTTTTTATGAGACAGGGTTTCTCTGTATTGTTTTGGAGGCTATCGGTCCAGCCTGGCCTCGAACTCACAGAGATCCGCCTGCCTCTGCCTTCCGAGTGCTGGGATTAAAGGCGTGTGCCACCACCGCCCGGCAGATTATGCCATTTTCATATCCAAATTCCTTCAGCTTGCTGAAGAGTTGTAAAACCTTGTGTGGACCAAGCCTAATCATGGCCAATTCTCAAACAGCATGGACTGGTTTTGTACTTAAGTCAATAACATGCAGATATCTGCTCCACCACTACTGTCGTATGCAGATACACAGGATACACAGCAACATATTGCCTCTTAGAAACATCATGTAAACTGCATAAACCAGGTAAATTTTCAAATGTCTTACTTGCCCTCAGTCTCTTCTTTAGCCTGACTTTTAAGTTAAATAAGTTTAGGATATGATTTAATAATTGTTGGTGATGAATTGGCTTATCTGATCTGCTTATACTATAAACACTGTGGTTTTTAGACAATGAACATGAAATATGAAATTCTATGGCAATCTTCCTCAGAGTGTTGCCTTTGAGGCTTTGTTATTCTATCATGCAGTATGGATACTAAACATGTAAACATGCAGATTCCTGAACTGTATATTCTTCACTCATTGACTCATATTTTGGGAAGCCAGGGGAGAAAACCTTCATTTAGTCTTCATTCTTTTCAAATTATTTTTCTGATGGACATTTCTGGGGCCAGAAAAGGTTATACCTCAGCCCTTAATATTCTGGCATTAAACTGAGACTGAATGCTAAGTTATTGTAAGGAGTTGTCAACTCTCCCTGTTCTGCCATTCTTTGCCTATATAACTATTAGATATCTGAATTTTCCTGCTTTAATGAGAATATTCTAAGCAAACCTGAGAATTCCCTGACATTCAGTTTAGTAGGTAATGGCTGACAATCTACCTTGAGTGTATGTTTTGAGACAAATGCTTAAGCCTTAGCCAATGGCAATACCTGAGTTTCAGCTCCCAACTGATCAGAATACCTCTTCCAATAAAACAATTGCAGAAACATCACCAAGCAGGCATTTCTGTAGCTAACTTCCTGTATGCCTGTGAACTTCAAGCCCATACTCCAGAAAGTTCTTGGAATATCAGCTTCTGAATTCTTCTAGATTAGTAAATAATTGTTTGCTCAGATAAAGTTTCTTCATTTCTTGACTTCTTCATTTTATGTTATGGTGACTGAGCTTTTTCTTACAACATAGTTAGAGGAAGGTTGGTTAGCAAGTAATTGAACCTAGAATTGGAAGTCTTGAGTCTATAACTTAAATCAGTAAATTCACAAGAAAGGCTAAAACTTTCCAAACCACAATTCCTTCCCTGAAAATAGGCTAATAATAATAATTATAGTTTATGGTGTTTGTTTCTTTGTGTTCTCAATATATTGGGAATGAGGGTTCTGCCTTCAACAGTGACAGAAATATGTAAGGAAACCAACTAATTCAGCTCATTTTTTATAAAACCTTCATTTGATATGAATATGAGGAATATGAAATATTAAGACAAAGATCATTGTGTGAAACTTTTCTGTCAGCATTAGATGCGACTTTACACAATGAGACTCTGGCTCTTTAAAATAGCTCTGAATGTCTCCATGGTGTCTTCAATTGTTGAATGTCAAGATTTTGTTAATCACAATATAGTTAGATGGCAAAATTTAAATTTGTGAGGAAATATTTGTACAAGTCTGTGTGGTTGCCTGGAGAATAATATGAATCTTTTAATGGTATTAATATCAAAGCACAGAGATTTTTAGGAATACATGTCAGAGTTTTGTGATTTCAATAGAAGTAAGAAAGTTGAACTTACAAAACTTGTAAGATATGTTTGTCTTCATTCACTAGCAAAAAGGTACTCATAGAATCTGTTCAATCTTCCTTTGAAACCATGTTTTGAATGTTGAGACAGATGTTTGGATTATTGCTGTTGTGTCTCTACCCGTTTAAATTTTAATTTTTATTGTTTACTAGATACATTTCATTTTAAACCTGGATTCAGCTGATAATCAATGAACTCTTTACAATTAAAGATTTGCTGTCTTTCACTGTCAAAAGGAAGAAACATGCTTTCTTAAAACAACATTCCCTGTTTTAATTATATTAACTTACAGAGTAGCAGCTTTGTTTCTGGAATCTTCAACACATGTCAGTTTGGTGGACTCACTCTTTCCTATTATTCATCTTGTCTTTATGGATTCTTCTTCCCTAGTATTCACCCTTGGATTTTGTCCTGTTTTCTCTGAGATTTTAGTGTTGTTTTAAATTTTATTGCTGGGCATTGGTGGTACACACCTTCAACCCCAGCACTTGGGAGGCAGAGGCAGGCAAATCTCTTTGATTTTGAAGCCAGCCAGGTCGACAGAGCAAGTTCCAGGACAGGTTCCAAAGCAATACAGAAAAACCCTGTCTCAAAAAATATGCATAGTTTTTGAAACCTATTTAATTTTGGATGATTAAGCAATCTGAACTTATTATAAGACAGTGGAGAAAGTCCCAGCATATCTGCACAGGGATGGGGCCAAGGTGTGTAAAGAATAGGGAATTTAAATTTGTGTGACTTCATGTTAGACACCTATGCCATAGTAACCAACAGATGCAATAAGATACTGTTACCCATCTCCTAGCAAAAGGTATTGACACAATGGTATCTTTCTATTTTTTTTCTTCAGAAACACTGTTTTTAGGTGTAACAGATGTGTTACACATAAGAGTCTCTGGAATAAAACTAATTTTAGGTTATTCCCATTAAGGTTTGAAGATGCCATCTTCTAAGAGCCAAGTATCAAAGTTTCAAGTTTGTCTCTTAGATAGTGAACACCTGTTGAGCCGGGAAGGACATCACAATTCTTGGGTACATGATGCAGCATTCTGAATAGAACATGTGACTGTCATATAATGTACATTTCATAGCAAGAGGAATGTTTCCAATTACTTACTTTTACAGACAACCTGTGAGCCACAATAGGGTTATGTTCTAATAAATTAATCACAGATTAAGATATGATTTCTCAAAACAAATCGTAGATATCTACACAGCTGAGGAACACAGCACATAATAGTGTATCACCTGTTTTTCCTTGTGTTTCTGTGGATGGCTAGAGCTTGCAGACTGATGGTCAGTCCACCATAGTATCTGATTGCATATTATTGGGCTGAGGAAAAGGTCAAAATCCAAAGCAGAGTTCGCACCAAATACATATTTTTATACCACTGCAAAGTTCAAAGTCATAAATGGGGTCATAGTAAGTTGAAGAACACTTATATTTTATGTTTTTCTCTCTGAGAAGGTAGAAGGAAAGAGGAGCAGTTAGTGATAAATCCTAAGAATGTGCTTTTTTTTGAAAAGCAGAGTATTTTAACTTTAAGAAATAAACAAAAATGAGATGCTTTTGTGATTTCTTGGGTTGTTTAGTTGCATATTTTGATTTTGTTGTCTGTTTCCTACTGGGATTTTTGCTGATATTCTCTCTCTCTCTCTTTCTCTCTTTCTCCTCTCTCTTTCTCTCACTTTTGCAGAGGTGTGGAAATGGCTCCTGAAATACTTAAAACCTTTCCAACTGCTCATACTCCCAGGGACTAACAACTGAGGAAAGCCATTACCAGCCTGATGGGAGAAACAAGTGCTCTCTAACCTCATCTTTTAAGAAATGTGAGCCATACAAGCAGAACCATTCCATAGGGACTGTAAATTGTTACTGTGTTGTCCAAAAATGCAAATAATTTGTGAAGCAATATATTAAATAAACAACCAGTGTCATTTGCATGTCTTCAGTCTCAGTTTCCTGCCTTCAAATGCCCACTCCTGTCTCCTACTGTTTAAATGACAGGGAGGAAGTTCTGGTGACAGTAGAGGGCAGCCTTCCAAGGCACACAAGAAAGGTAGAATATGCTCTCTCAAGGGAAGTAGAAGTCACCCGCTAAACTTCTACTTATGAGAAGCAAAAATAAAATGAACAATGTCAGCATCTTCTTTACTCCAGTCTTCCACAACTGTCAATTTCTATACATCCAAAGAGCAAACAATACAATATGTTTAGAGTGTCTAGAGATATGTATGTTACATAGATATGTGACACACTTGGATAGTAATGTCGCTCGGTGAATAAAACTTCCCTTTTAATGTTCAAACTGAATCAGTGGAGTCCCCACTGTGTTAGTTACAGGACATATCTGTGTTAATATCCATATGCAAGTTTCTCTTTCCTTGACACCGGATCTTCTGTTTATATGTATAATATACATGTTATATATATCAGAAAGTTTGTCATGTTTCATTAAAATATTTGCTTCTGACAACTGTGATCCTCTATTTCAATGTGCATTATGACTACAGTTCCTAGAAACAAAGGAAGAAAAATTATTAAGCCATTAAAACCTTTGCATATTCATAACAATATGGCCATGTGTGATTATTTAGAACAAGAAGTCTCTATCAGATGAATAAGTGAAAATCCTTGCATTTTTCTTCCTTTAGCCTTATTCCGTCAGTTTTGAAGCAACTACTTACAGTTAATCTTCATGATTGCTAAATTATTTTTCCTTTGGAATGTCAACTAGCAAAAGTCTATAGACTATGGGGAGCTTTCCACACCAGAATTAGCACTTGAACAAATAAAAAGCTTTGCTTCTTGCATATTCATCATGGTTTAATGTGGATGGAAATGCAATTGGCTCAGTGAGTGCTGGAATTTTTCTTAATCAGAAAAATGCTTGAGGAACACATTCTAGGAAAGGAAGATCAATTCATAGCAAACTTTCTAAATACAGTGACAGAAGAAGATGGCAGAAGAATTTGTCACAATTTTATGTATTTTTCCAATGACAACTTGTCCAAGAGTAATACAGTTATCATTTCTGAGATATGTGTTGGAAATGTCTACAATGAATCCACGAAATCCATTCCCCAGGAAACTTTCACAAAATATATTTGAAAGCTTTAGTTACATATTTAATGCAGATGCAAGTGAAAATGTCCATGGGACAAAAACCAACCAAGTTAATATTTTGTTACTAATCTAACAAACACAAAATAGTTTGTACAGGGTGAAGAGATGGCTCTTTCAAGGAGCCTGTATAATCCCTGGCATCCACTTGGTAGTTTACAGCCATTCTTAACTCAAGTTCCAGGAGGTTAAGTGTCCATTTCTGACCTCTTCATGCACCAGGCATGACTAGGGTGCAAATACATAGATTTAGGCAAAACACTTGAACACATAAATTAAAATAAAAAATAGAAATTAATAGACTAGCTATTTAAATATATATACTTAACATTTATAGTGTTGTAATTTATGTTTTGTAAACTTCACCCTCAACACTGTAGCTAACTTTCAAGTATATTTAAATATCAATACCTTTGTATTTATTGACAGTAATAAATACTCTTGGCATGTATAATAAATTCTGTATCATAGAAAATAATTAAAGGCTGCGAAATGTATCAGTGGTAGGGATGTTTACTCACAAGCTGAAGACCTGGGTTCTATTCCCGAAAACAACATACTGAAAGATGAGGATGGGCTCTTGAGAGTTACTTTCATGGGAGTATTTTGACATGTGCTTCCCTGTACACCCATTATATCTCTCCTCCAAACATATACAAAATAAACAAATATAAAAATAAGTAAATGAAATATTTCAAATAACAGAAACATGAACTTGCTGTGAGTTTAAGAGGTTTTCAAAGATGAATGAATATGTAGATTTATGTATTGAGTTGTAATTTGAAACAAAAGCAGGTGACATGCACCATAGGTGGCCTTTTCCTTCAGAGAACATGTTAGCAAAATTGGCACTGATAACTGCAGGACATCTCATAGTGTAGTTTCCCTTGGAAAAAGATAAAACTCAGTAGAAGCTTTCCTTCTGGTCAATTAGAAATGTGTCCAGAAACAAACGCCACTAAAAACAACCAAAAACTCAGAATACCACATTTTAAACAAACTGAAGGCTATTTATTGGCAGCACTCAGGCATGTTAGAGATCAAGAGAGCTCCTCACCTACTCTTTTCAACTTCAAGAGATGGTGACGTCCCTCATATTCATGGTAGAGCTGTGCAGCTCTGTCCCTTTTACATTCATTCAGGATGGAAATACAAGAACAGAGAACAGGATCAGGTAAACCTTTGACTTTTAGTTAAGAGCTCAAAGTTTCCTCAGATATCTGTGAACCAAATTTGACACAAATTGCTATTGGATTATCTGAGCAAAATCTTATTAGAGGTGAGAATCACAATGTTGAACAGATGATAGAAGTCTGGTATTTCAAGCCCACGGGATAATGAACCAATTCTTGGTTCCAAGGTTATCCTCCATTTGTCTTGCAGTAAACATTCATGGTCCTCAGAATTCATTCCAGTTACCTATTTTTTTCAAATCCAGGAGAAACTAAATCACTAGTCCAGTGCTTAAGCCAGGCAAGAAGTTACTTGTCATCCCCCCAAAATGAATTAATATGAGGTGATAAAGTAGGCATTAGCTTAGAAAGCATGAAACCTAATTTTTGAGCATAGTTATTTTACTTGCCAAAATATTAAAAAACTGACTTCTTTGGACCTGTTTCCTGAAGATATAGAGGTTTGGAAAAGATTATGGATATTTATCTATGTTCTTCAGATTCAGAATTCTGTAGCATCATCTAGCATTCCCCATGGGAGTAAGGACAACACTGAAAGGAAGTTTTTTCACTTGTAGTTATATCATATCAGAATGTTATCATTCTGGCTTATTTGTTGAGACCTCCTAAGTGTTTCATTTATCAAAATAACATACAATGTCACTGAAAGTGATTTAAAAACCAGTGAACAAGATACTTTGCCAGAATGTACTTTGGCAGTCATTTTAATACATAATGTGAAAGAAAAATATTATGATGTCTCTCCAATTAAGATTTGTTCCATTCTAAGTGTATTTAATATGAAAACATGCAAAAATCTCAAAAGTAAATTAATCATATACAATTTGTATATGCTTTGCTACTCTTGGGGAACATACTAGAATTTCAGTGATTTCTGGATGAAGGAACATCAAACTTTTGTAATTTGATGGCAATATAAACTAAGGTTATTTTCATATGTAAAAGAGATTGTTTAGAAAACATCATAAAAAACAACCGTATTCCACATGTCTCCATCTATGCATTATTCCCATTGATCAACTATCTATCATCTGTCTTTGTACAGAATGTACACACATGTATTTACACACATGCACAGGCATATGTCCACTCTTTACTCTATTACTCGATCAATTAGAGCTTCGGAAAAGAGAAAAGAACAGGGGATTACTAGTCAATGGATGTAAAGTGTCAGAAAGGAGGAATAAAATTTTCAATCAAATGCACAATGGGGTATCTGTAGTCAATAAAGATATGTAGGCTTTTGTATAACTAAAATAATAAATGACATGGCTGTAGAGATAGCTTGAATTGTAAAGTGTTTGACTTGGAGTCCAAGACCCCACATAAAAATGCTAGTCATGATGATAAATGTTTATAATGCCAGTATTAGGCAGACAGGACAAGGAAGATCCATCAGGCTTGCTGGCTAGCCAGTCTAGGCTAATTGGTGAGTGCCAGATCAGTGAGAGATTCCATCTAAGAACAAAATGTGACCAGCACATGAGTAATGACAGTAAGTGACACTAGAATGAACTTCCAGATTCCAGACACATGTACACCTACATACCTCCATTCACAGAAAAATGTGTTCATGCATGAGCGTGTATACAAACATGCATACACATGTAAATATTGATAACCTTTTTCCGTCTCTGGCTCTCAAATCTTTGCATTCCTCTTCCACATTCTTTCTGAGTTTGAACGGGTGGTGTAGACATTCTGTTTAGAGTAAATGAGTCCACAGTCAACTCATTCTTTGCCCGTTGGTCATTTGTGAATCATTGCATTAACTGATGCTCATTGCAAAACAAAGATTTTTCAATGAAGACTGAGAGGAAAATTCACATATTACTGTAAATGTAAGCATTTAGAAGGCAGTTTGATTCCATATCCATTTAACAACAACAAAAAAGTAGTAGTTCCTTCCATAAGTGCCTATGTCCTATCCGGCCTCTCCTCGCTTGTGACCAGGTTATGGTACTAGCCATAAGTTCTCCTGTGAAGTAGTCTCCAACTTCAATCAGCATGCACTGGTGAGCATATCTTACCAGGCAGGTTGTTATTGTAGCTTCTCTCTTCTATAGCTTTCTATAACTTTCCTCAACTTACAGCTTGAATACCACCTCATGGCTGCATGAAACCTAGCCATCAAGAAAAAAACTTCTAGTTCCAATCTAATTTGATTCCTCCTTTTCTTACAACCTAAGTACCTGGTATCTTCTGCAAGAGAGTGTGGTTTGGAGATGTCATTGTCATTGAACACATGAGCTCACTCCAGCTGTGATTACCTGCATCAGACTTGCACAAAATCGAGCCCATCACCATTTTATCATGCATGAGGAAAGACGAGATCCATCCACTACTGTCTAATTAATGTGTGCTGAAGACCTGGGATTCTTTTCTTTAGTAGTACAGTCAATAATAAATATTCTCCTACTCATGCATGCAATCATAATTAAACACAGTGTGGGGTAATGAACAAAAAAGACAACAAGGTACAAGAGGTTTTAATGAGAAGAACAGTTTTACTATGAGAGATAATGGGGTGGGGGTGAAAAATGACCAAGCTTCAACATGTACGAGGATGCAATTGGAGGCAGAGGCAGGCAAATCTCTTTGAGTTTGAAGCCAGCCTGGTCTACAGAGCAAGTTCCAGAATAGGCTCCAAAGCTACAGAGAAACCCTGTCTTGAAAAACAAACAAACAAACAAACAAACAAAACAACAAGGATGAAATTGCCAAAGAATAAAGTATTAAGTAAAAAATGGCCAAAAAGAGATTTTCACCTCACTCACCTTATAAAGTAAATAGTTGATATGTAAATGAGGTGATGGGTGTGTTAATTAGCATATTTGAATCATTCCACGGTGTGCAGGCATATAGAAATGTTATGGTTTGTCAATTAAATTAACAGTGATAATACAAAGGGCAAAACAATAAGTAACAAACACCTACCTCTTGTAAGAATAAGTAATAGCCTTAGTATACCAATGACCTTTGAACTCTGCAACCTTACTAGATATAACTGATATTTTACACTGTTAATGACATATTTTTTCTAGAAATTTTCATTACCTCAAAATGAAATGTTTCCTTTTTATTATCTTCTCTTGGGAAATAACAGGAATTCTTTTCCCAGCACTCTTCAGACCCATTCTCTTAAATGGCTGTAAGTACAATTTCCCTTGCCCTGTTGTTCCTTCCTGATGTGATGCCATATCTACTTCTACACTAAGTTTCTTCAACAGTGGCTTTCTGTCTTTTCTCCTGACCACTCTGTTGATCACCATATCAGCTTTGTGTGCATCATGTACACCTCCAATCTGACATTTTACTTTTTACCTTAACAAACGTGTGTATACTCACTCACATATTCTTTTTTTCTCCTGTCAATCACATCTTATGGTTATGTCCTTTTTCTTCTAAACATCTAGGCTCTCACCAACTCTTGAGTGATTCCATTTCGAAATTCTCATGGCTTCTCCTTTTAAAAAGATTCCCCTATATGATTACTTCCTTAGCATCCCAATTAAACAGAAGCATATTTCCATTTCAAAGACTTACTCAACCAGGTGTATAAAAAAATCCCATAGTACTCTTCCTTTTTATGTCATAAAATTGTTTGCTTTCTGACACATAACAAAAACTCTTAAAGAAAAGATGACTCAAGCAATACTTTTAAGAAGTATTGCTAGATTCTAATAGCATCACTTCCACCCTCTATTCATTTAATGTTTTCTTATAATATCTTTTGAACAGGAGCTTTATCTCTACTTCCATTGCCAGATGCACAGTGAGCATATTGAAAATTTCTATGTCTCATTCAGAGGCTTTATTTTCTTCATTGTTTAAAGTCATCAATAAGTTATTACAACTGATACATGTCTCTGACCATGTTTTTCTGTAATTAGAGAATTTCCTTGGATCATTCTGTTACATTTCTTCATGTACTGGACCCAACAGATGTTTCTGTGTTCCTACCTCCACTACTCTTGTTCAGACTAGGGTCATATAGATATGTCAATAGTTTAAGCTATTTTATTTGCTTCCTTTATTCCTTTGTACCCATTGTTCTCCATAAATTTTATCTAATTTCTAAATATAATCTTTACCTTAAGGCTTAGATAAAATGTTTGAATGCATATTCAACAGATTTTATGCAATGCCTTTTTATGATGATGATAGAATTACAATTGTTTCAATATGTATAGACTTATCATTTGCATACATTAAAATACAAATCTTTCTGCGTTTTGAGTATATCCTGTGTTTTTAAATTCTTCATGAAAATCTTCCTGACTTGTTTAGTCAGAGCCAATTCAATTCTCTCTCACATTTGTGTCAATAAAGTATATACAAATGCTTTTCATTTAATTATTTCATTGGCTTAATTTTAGCATATTATTGAGTACTAGCTATATGCTAGAAAAACTAAGATTATAATGTTAAAACACAGAGTATTATCGCAAATACCTCAGAATTCAGTTGAGGAAAGGCATTGTAATTGTCAAGTTTTCTGAGCAATACATGCCAATAAGAACCTAGCAGAAAATTGGTCCTCAGGAATCATTTTTGTCTTAAGAGATGAATGATGAGGAGATATGAAAATTTGCACTGATAAAAATGTCATCTTTTTACAGACAATGACTTTATATGCTATAACTTTCTTCCCTCAAAGACTCTGACTCTAGCTTTTATATGATAAACTGAAAATATTTGTTGAATGAAAACAAATTACACTGGTACCCATTTACCCAACTTGAAATCATCACTCGTGGGGAGCACATGAGGGATGGGTTCAAATTAAAGCATTGCCATTAACCCATGCAAACAGGAGATTGTCAATACTACCAGAAGCAGCTGTTTATAATTAGGTGAAATGTATCATTTGTCATTGGTGGAGTTGATGGTGAGCCATGCTGTATTCTAGAAAATGATATCGTAGCTGACATCTCTTTGTGGGCTACAATAATATAGGTGTCAATTTCAGCTATCTGTTCGAATGGAATTTGCTTCAAGAAGCTAAATAAACTGGTATTTTGATGTCTGGCACACAAACAAGCAGATTCTTATTAGTGAAATAAAATGTCAAAATGCACAAGGTTCCCCAAGTGTTTTACATGACATAGTCTTGAGTTGTGCTAATATAACCATAATGGTATGTTTTATCATATAACACAGTGGATGTAGTTATAATCATGTCAGTTCTCAAATGCTATTAATAGGCCTCCATTGCTGAGAAATGACTCAATAGATTACCTGGAGGTGTAGGGACTTACCATCCAGGAATCTAAACTAAAAAATGGAAACCAAATAGCTTTTTTTTTCTCATATCGACGGCATACTTGTATCAATCAGTATTTGCTTCCTGGAGAACTCTTGGGAGGACTGAAGTTTGTACCAGACTCAATAAAACAAAAATCTTTAACTCTCCTCAAGCCTTCAAGCATTTCATTTACTTTAAATATGGAAAAACTAACCTTCCTTCAGTTCTCATGTTTCCAATGTCATTTCACTATCTCAATTTTAAGTGACGTTTAATCCCATATTCTACTCTAGACTCTGAATACTCCATCATTCCAACTGCATTCTTACTACCAATTCCCTTTTCTCTCTGTCTTATCATCAGTCCTTCTTACTCTAAATCTCAAAGAAGGGATATAGAATAATTTTATGACTCAACCAACCTCTAGTCAACTATGCATTTATAATTTGTCTAACATGGGAAAAGTTCCATGACTCTCAGAAAGTCAAATATAAATCAGTTATGCAAAGAAGCCCCGGTAAATTCCTGCAGCATGTAAGGTGTAATTCTATACCTTTCCTGAAAGACATACATAAATGAAGAAAAGAATGGGAACTCAGAATCTATAGTTTTTTTCTGTTTGGATGATTCCTTATCACACAGTTTATGGAAATATTGATATTGATGAGTCAACATAATGCAAATGCTAAATTATTCAAGAAATGTTTTCCTAGAGCTTGTAGATCACTATGAAAACTTTAAGAGACATATTTATAGTTGAATTCCATGAATTAAAAATTTTCCTAAACCATTTGTATCAAAGCTATAAACCATTAAGATTTCGCTTACATATAACAATGGATTGAATAACATGCATTTCTAATTATCTGCTGCCTTAAATTTAACATAGGCTGTGATTTTATATCATTTCCTGTGAAAGTTAGGCCTTTCCATTTTGTTCTATACATATATATATATATATGTACTTAGACAGACAGAGAGAAAGAGACAGAGACAGAGAGAGACAGAGACAAAGACAGAGACACAGAGACAGAAATAGAGAGACAGAGAGAATAGGAATTCTACCACACTACTGGTAACAATGTATACCAGAGCAAGTATGTAGAAGTCAAGGGACTAGGGGACAGCTTTGTGGAATTAGTTTTTGTTTTGTTGTTGTTGTTATTTTTTCATTACTCTTTTGGTTCTTTGGCTTTTTGCTCTTTTGGAGTTCCGCCATCACACTCCCAATAAATCACATGGGAGTTTATTATTACTTATGAGTGCCCAGCCTAAGCTTGGTTTGTTGCTAGCCCATATTTATTAACTTAAATAGGTACATGCTCATGATCTTAAAATACCTGACTGTTAGCATTGGGGTGATGTGGGATGACACAGTGTCTGCATATTGGATAAAAGGAGGTGAGTGGCATAGGCACTGCGGCATGTGAAGAGCATGATAGCTGCAGATACTGCTAATAGTCATGCTATATGTTTGGAGCAAGGACTCATTGGACGGAATGGATTCACACCCAGGCACTACAAAATGCACAGTTTAATCATTTGCTACTAAAGAGAAATGTGCACTTTGAAGTTTATGCATCGGGGCTTTAATATTTTCCTGATTGAAATATCATTTTATATCTTATTCCATGGCTTACTGTGTAGCTGGGTGGCTGGCCCCTTCTTTTCTCCTTCCTTGATGCTCTGTTTTTCCTCCATCTGTTTATCCTCTCTGCCTGCCAGCCCCACCAATCCTTTCTCCTGCCTTGCTATTCACTGTTCAGCTCTTTTTTCAGTCCAATCAAGGGTTATAGACAGGCAAAGTAGCACAGCTTCACAGAGTAAACAAATGAAACATGAAAGAATACATCTTTGCATCATTAGAACAAGTGTTACACAACATAAACAAATGTAACACATCTTAAAAATATTCCACAAGTTTTCTCTTTTATGTGGGTGTGGGATTGAATTTAGACTTTAAGGCTTGCAAGGCCACTTCTCTGGCTCATGACTAAGTTTGTTTGTTTTTAATTTAACTCACAATTTAGAGGTAGTTACACCTTTTTACTGTCTGGTGATCTTTGACAAGTAAATATTTGTCGAGATATTTCTAATTGATAATATGATAATTGTTCAAACTTGTAGAGTGCAGTGTGATAATTTTATACATGCATAAAATGTGTAATTATCAAATTGGGACAACTACAATTTTCATTTCCTCAAACATTTTTATGGGTTGATAAATTTCTAACTCAATTATGTTGAAATATATGATAAAAATTATAAATTACAGTTGCTCAGGAATGCTGAATAAATTCAGTCATCTCTCTGATGATGTCTATGAGTTCATTCTTTCTATAAGTTATTCACTAATAGCAATTCCACATCAAATATTCCAATGAGAATCACCAACTCTGTCTGGGATGTTTTCTTTAAATGTTAAAAAGAAAGTAATCATTTATACTTTAATCTAATATACAGTGTAGAGAAAGTCTTTTGAAAAGCAGTCTTGCCAGGGGTGAAGGAATCAAGGAGTTTGCTTGGCTGAGTTTTTGAAAAGATGAAGAAGCATTCAGAAACAAGGTCACCTTCAGGTGCATCCAAGAACAATTATTCAATATGATTACTTTTTGATATTGAAGCTTACAGATCATAAAAATAGCTAAAATTCTGTCATGAGTGGCATAAAATCATCTATATTGATGGACCTGAGAAAGCCTGGCCATTTTAGAGAAGTACACAAGAAAGAGAATTGTCCAGATTCTGCAGCAGCAATAATTCTTTGTCTCAAAGTGACACAAGAACCACACACTAATTTATTAAAAGTGAGTTGATTGTCTGCATTGTCAGGACTGTTGTGGTTTAGAATTTAGGAGATTAGGGGAGGGGAAAAAGCATTTGAATCTGAATTTCACCATTTTTCAAATGTTGCATTATTAAACCAACTACGACTTTACTAAATAAAGTTTACCTCAGGTAAACTAAAAAAAATAGTTACATATGTCAATATATAATGAAAATGTTTGGAGATTTTTTAGGATAAATGTATAGTTACAATAGCAGATATTAAATATTGATAAAATGGTTTTGAATTCCTCTGACTCTTATTTTTATGATGACTAATATTTTTACATTAATTTTATTTAAATTAAAAACAATCATTTTTTACATACCAATACAAGTTCCCTCTCCCTTTAGTCTTTCCATCTCCCTCACCCCCCCCCCACTCCCGACTATATCTCCATCTCACTCCCCATTCACCGCTCAGGGAGGGTGAGGCTTCCCATGGGGGAATCATCAATGTCTGTCACATCATTTGCGGCAGAACCTAGGCCCTTCTCCATGTATCTAGGCTGAGAGAGTATCCCTCCATAGGGAATGGGCTATCCAAACCCATTCATACATGAGGGATAAATCCCAATTCCACCACCAGAGGCCCAATAGACTACCCAAAATCCCCGAATGACACCCATGATCAGGCAGCCTGGTTCAGTCTTAGACAGGTTCTCCAGCTGTCAGTCTGGAGTCCATGAGATCCACTTGCTCAGGTCAGATGTTTCTGTGGGTTTCCTCAGCGTGTTTCTCCTCTGCTCATCACTCCTCCCTCTCTACAACTAGATTACAGAAGTTCATCTCAGTGCTTAGGTCTGAATCTCTGCTTTTGCTGCCATCAGCTACAGGATTAGAGCTCTATGATGGCATTTAAGGTAGTCATAAATCTCATTATAAGAGAAGGGCATTTAAGGTAGACTCTTCACTATTGCTTATGTTCTTGGTTGGAGTCATCCTTGTGGATTCCTGAAAATTTCCCCGGTACTAGGTTTCTTAACTCCCCCACCAGAGACCTGAGAGCAGTCCCAAACCACTCAGCTTTGACTCTTATTTTAAATATTAGAATGTATATCTGTAGAGTACCCTTTATCTATACATGCTGAGGGTTTCTACAGTATATATTTTCCAAAGGATTTAGTGATTTTTAAGGTTTTCCACAAAAAGAAAATGGGAAGGTTAATTTTTACCTCACTGAAGAGAAGTTCAGCTAGGGCTAGAAGTAGACAGATTATATCAGCCCTTCTCATCCTGATTCATGCCATGAAAGTAGTTTTGGCATATAAATGTAGTCAATGACACAGTTCCTGGAATTATTAATTAGGAGAATCATTAAAATATGCTTCCTTTCAATGCAAGAGATAATTTTTCAAAGTTGAGTATGTTTCAATAAAGAGCTCTGTGAAACTGGTATCAATTTGTTAAGATTTATGAATTAGTTCCCCAGTTAGGGAAAATTTAAAACTAGGTAACAGCAATTGCACATAGTAACTTTCGTAGATGCTTATTGAGTGTGTACCATCCTTTTTGAATGCTGGTGCTTTATCTCTCTACAGGTTAATACATTTATTCAAGGGAAGATCATACATATAAAAGGTACACATTTGTAATACAGACAGAGAACTAGACAAAAGAAATTGAAAGAACTCATATAATAAGTCTGATAAAAAAATCTTGGCACAAATTTAGGAGTTCCTATCAACGATCAACTTATAAAACTATAAATTCATGGTCAATCTAAGGAAAGTGATGTCAAAATGATAAATATAGTCACAATAAGACTAAGGCCAAAGAGAGGGAGCCAGCTGGAAGGCTGACCAACTTAACAACCACCCAGGTCCTGACTCAGGGCTTTTAGTTGACCTACCCCAACATTCTCCCCATCTAGGAGCTGGTGGAGGGCATGAAGGGGCCACCGCTGTGAAACCATAACTGCAGGATCCCCCAAGACTCATGCAAACAGCGGGATATCTAGAATCTCTATAGGGTCCAGCAGAAGCTAGAGGCTGTGAACTAAACTAACAATTCACTGCAATGAATTTGCAAGTAAAGCTGTTTGGAAAAATTGGGCAAAAGGGTTTACTGGTGACACACCGCAACCTCCAATGCCATTACAACTAACGATTATGTGATAGAGATATGGGAAAGAAAGAGGAGGGGATTGGTACATGCACGGAACCCTGAGGGTAACAAAGGAGCAGGTCATTTCCCAGAGGGATCAACAAGACTTATTTTTAACTTTTGTCAGAGGAGGCTACAAGAATGGAGGATGGGTGTGAAAGGACTCAGAAATGAGTAGTATTAGGATACATGATGTAAAACACCCCAAGATTCAACAACAACACAATGTTTAAAAAATAAAACACATGACCTAGGACACTGTGTTGAGTGGCAGGAACAGAAAGCTGATGGAGACCATTAGTTACCAAGTGGACAGCATGGATGAAGATGAGAAAAGAAATTATTCTGAGTAAAGTTCTTCAGGATTATGTAGAGCACTCTTACAAGTCCTCAAATAATAGAGTGTATAGAAAAGGAAGAGAAAATTAACAAACAAAGAAACAAAACATAAGACATTATTGTATTTTTTGATAATACTGGATAAAATATACCTCCAGAACAAGTTCAAATTTGGATGCTTTATTTATAAAGAAAAAGCATTATTAATATTTTAATATGATAGTTATAGCAGAGAGAACTTTTGAAAATTCTTTATTAAAAATGGAACATGTTTAGCTGGAGAAAGATCAGTCTCATAAGGACATTTTCCAAGGGGCATTTACACTCACTACATGTGGGTGGCATGAGTGTACTGACCTAAAAGAAATGGTGTAAATTTTGATTTCCAGTAAAGAAGAGATCTCATCAGAGATATGCAAAAATAAAATATGAATTGACCATGTCTGCAAGTGGACAAGCCCAGATTCTGCTGTTAAGAGATTCAAGCATTAGATAAATCATTGGTTGAATTGGAATTTTAGGTCCTTTATGTTTATAAAGATCCCATTATTCTTGCCAAGAAACATAATGAGGCAATCATTTCTATGGGATAGTCAGGACTTAGAAAAGTAGAAATGACTGTGGGAAGAAAGAACCTTATTTGAGTTTACAGTTTTCATAGATGAAAGGGAAGAGTAATACCATTATTTGAGAGTACCCTTGATGGACTGGACATTGACTAAGAACATAAATGAGGCTCTATTCAGACTGTCAAAAAGCAATGTTCTCAAATGTTTTAAGTTATTTTGACAAGTACTGTGTTTTGATGGGAAAGAAACAGAGATCTGAGGAAAGGAAAGGTGATTTTTCCAAAGGCTTAAATAGTATTATTCTGCTAAGACAAAGTTTTTAAAAACTGTCCTAAATTTCTCATCCTCATCATTTTCAAACATCTATTTCAATAGTATCAAGTATATTTACATATTGGGAGATTTACAGAGCTTCTGAATCTCACAAATCAAACTGCACACCTAATAGATGATGACTCTTTCTTTTATCCCTCACATGCCTCTGGTGGTTCCAACCTGTTTCATTGAATCTCGTCATTTAGTGACATCATGAAATTTGCAGGCAAATGGATGGAACTAGAGAATGACATCCTGAGTGAGGTAACCCAGAATCAGAAAGACAAATATAATATATATACCCACTCATAAGTAGATATTAGATATAAAGCATTGGACAACCAGTCTACAGGCCACAACCCCAGAGAACCTAGGTAACAA
This sequence comes from Mesocricetus auratus, assembly GCF_017639785.1. Lineage (NCBI taxonomy): Eukaryota > Metazoa > Chordata > Mammalia > Rodentia > Cricetidae > Mesocricetus > Mesocricetus auratus. The sequence goes on from NW_024429182.1 coordinate 11,805,124, forward strand.
AGAGGAACCGAAGACAGACATACAGGGATCCTCTTAGGAAGATAGAAAAGACAAGATCTCTGCTGAGCAAATTGGGAGTTAGTAGTGCAGGGGTTAGGAGGAAGGAAGAGGAGGAGAGAGTAGAGAAGCAGAGTGGGGGAAAATGTGTAGCTCAATAAACAAAAAGATATGTATGATGATGATCCAACCAGGATATGGACATTAGTGTTTGTTCCTCAGATCTCTGATCTGATTATTTTTCTATTAAAATTCACACTTCACAATTTTTTTTCTAACTCGTGTCTGTGTGTGTATTACTGTATAAATTGTATGCTTAATACTTAATCATCCTAATATGTGTACATAATATTCTTATATCTTATGTAATGCCTGGCTAAACACTAGAGTATATTTTAATACCTACTGAAAATACTTGTCTTTCTCTCGTTCTGCTTTTTTCTCCCCATCTTGTAAATGGCATTTCATCCATAAAGTAAACAGCTCCAAAGGAAAGGAACATGGGCTGAGGACTTGATTCAATGAGCAAAGGTACATAATAACCAGACCAATGACCTGAGTTTAGTATCTGTTATCCACATGATGAAGGAGAAAGCTGACTATCACAGTTGTCCTATGAACTGCATTCCCACCCCCTGCAACACACCCGAATAAATAGTAAATACATTCAATATCGAATATTTAAAAAGAACTTATTAGATTGGTATACAAACGTTATGAGAAATAATATGATATTAAAAATAATAAATCATAAATAAAACAAATGCATCAACAATAGACAACATGCTTATAGGTAGTACAGACCTGGAGATCTACGTATGATGAAGGCTGGGGCAAGAGAACCACAAATTTAAGGTTTCCACACAGCAACAGATCAGATTCAAGGACCGCTTGAGCTACATGCTGAGACCCTTCTCAGCATAAACGTTTTGAAAGGTGCTGTGGCAGCGCAGTGGTAGAGCACTAGCCAGATGTACTTGAAGGCTTGTGCTCTAAAGAAAACTAGACAAAATGGGGTTCAGACCATTTGTACAGACATCCACTGAGTCTTTCTAGTCCTCCAAATACAGATAACTGTCTCATCAACAATTCAAATTCACAGTGTCTTTCAGGGTCATATCACTCTCCTGCTTATTTGGAAGGGAAAATACTGGAAGGTGAGATGAATAGAATCTGTATAAGGTCCATCTTCAGAAAAGTTAGGATCATGTCACATGTTGAGGATCACGCTTGACATTTAAGTACTTTCTGTCATCATTCCAATGGACTGCAAAGGTGTCTGCTTCATTCAATGGACACCCTACTTAGGCAAATATAGCATAAACACCAGCCTGCTTACCCCTGAGGTCACTCTGAAAATGAGAGGGAAGAATATTACAATTTGCCCATATCCAAAACTGCTGTACTTATTTTACTTGGATAAAATTCTAAAATTTCCTGTTTAAAATTACTATTAGTGTACATTCTATCAAATCATATGCTCAGTTCCATTTCATGCAAAGCTGTGCCATTCATGTAAGCCTTGTCATTCTTGTACTTAACACTCACACTGTTTCCCTAAAAGAATCTTCTCATGGTGCCTTATTGTCAGGTCTCTCATAATGATGTAGTTAGGGTTGTGTCAAAAGTACACTTGGCTAGTAAGGTAAATTGTTCTTTTCTAGGATTTGCTGAAATCAAAGTAATTATTTCCAGTTAGAGAAATCTCCTGGCTAATGTACTCTGAAAATGTTCAAAATTGCTGGTGGAGTGAACTTGTCCTCATTGCATGGGCAGGCATGAGAAAGGAAAGCTCCAACTCACCTTCATCTCACAGTCAACCCCAAAAAGGATGAGACAGGGAGAGGACTAGATTTTACATTTGCTGAAAGGTAAAATGTCTTTCTTACATTTCATGTTTGTGTATTAAAAACAATAACTAGTGGACTCTTCGCTGTATCAGGAGTGAATAACTAAAGAAAGATTTAAAGTGGGAGAAGGGATTTTCAGGTGTTCAGGAGCCTGATGAGTTTTATCATAATGCTGCTGAGAAGTGTGTTGAGTTGATCACAGCATGGGAATGCAATTCAGTTTTAATCTTCACAGCTACCGTTTCTCTGTGATCAGCAATAAACTGTGTCTTAGTTATGATTGTTGTACTCAAAGAACAATCCTGTTGGCAATACAAACAAACGACATAAGCTGACTGATGAACAGGGGAGTTAATGTGACATACTCATGCACACACACTCATCACATGCAGGTACACACACAACACATGCATGCACACGTGCATGCACACATGCAACATGTGCATCTACACATGCATGCACACAAACACACTGTGAGTTAATAAGGAGCTGAAAAAATGACTAATCTTTATTTTAATTATTTAAAAATTAGTTTAGGACAACATATAAAAATTTGCACATTTACAGATTACCAAATGATCTTTAAAAATATTACCATGTGTTTTCAGTACATGTATTTTTGACAAGTCTTACCAGGCTTTCTATACTGGTCTTGATCTACCTGTGCTTCTTCCACAGACACCCTAGTAGCTACAATTACAGACCCAGATACCTATGCATAAATAGTGTTTAATTCAGCAAAAGCCCATGAATTTGTTCAAATATTTGTAATTTCTTAGTAGTTCAAACATTTAAAATCCTTTATTCTAGATTATATTGAAACATACATCATTTATCCATTTTCTGTATTCAGCCTACTGTTCAATACAACCAGTAATGACAATTTTTTCTATCAAATTATAAATTAATTCTTTCAGATCAAACTTAAACCATCTGTCATTTTTCTAGTACTCTGGTAATCATCATTCCACATACAAGTTCTACAAGATCAACTGGCACAGGTTCTGCACGTGGATATAATTTGTCTTTCTCTTCATGGCTTAGTTTACTAAATACAATGTCTACCGTATCAATCCATCTGTCATACAAGAGAAGAAATGACAAGGGACAGGGTTTCATCCTTTGATGACTAGATGAATATATATCTGTGCATCTGATATCACGATTTATTCATCCATTCACTGAAGGGCACTTACTCAGTTTTGTTAACAACACTTCTGTGATGCCTTCAAAAGTGCTTCAAAACACACAGTAGTGCACACATTCCTTCAGAAGCTGTTTTCAGTTCCTTTAGACATTTACTCCGTACAAAACTCTGATTAACATGGTAGTTCTACCTCAGTTCGTCAGGAATCTCTCCACTGGTTTATTTAGGTATTCTCCTTTCGTCACATTTCAGCAGCGCTTGTCTTAGCATCTGGCTTTCTGAAGATTCTCGTGCTGATATCTGCTCTGATTGTCTTCATTGGGCAAGTGTTTTGTTTCCTGCTTTCTCTTTCATCTCTGGTTCTTAGGAGATGACGGTGGCTGTGTGTTGACTAGCAGGAAATTCTTCTGGGTTCATGACAGGTATGGCCACTGAAGGTTCAAGTAAAATGTGTTTCCATGCATTGGAAGCTGATATTTAAGATTGGGGGTGGGATATCGGGGTGTGTGTGTCTCCATAGGAGAAAGAAAAGCAGGGTGCTTCACTAGGATCCCCTTAGTCCCTGGGAATAGGGGCAAAGAACAGGGAGAGACCGCAGCAGGTGGTCGGCTATGGAATTGGGAATGAGACAGGATAACTGCCCTCCTAGGAATGGGGGAAGAGGTGAACTCTGCAGCCAACCTGCGGCCTTAGCTGGCCAGAGTACCCTGTGGGTTCGATATGGGGCCTGGGATAATGCAATGAGTGGGTGGAGTGAAGTTAAGAGGGGAAGACTCTGTGGTCCTCTAGAGATAGGGCAGAGGTGGAGTGGGAAGGAAATTGCAGCGAATGGTCTGTTTGAGAGCTAGAAATCAGACATGGGGTTTGGTTTGAGAGGAACTAAGGGAATGGTGAAAAACCTGCCTAAGTCAGTTTACGTGCTTCCCTGGCTAGAGTGGTCTGAGGCTGGAATAAAGCGATGAGTTGGGGCGGGGAGTTCGGAGGAGGAGATTTGTGCAATCCACTGGAGATGGGGATAGAGAGGAATGTTGGGCCTTAGTAAGTAGCCTGCTATTGATTTAGTGATGATACTGGAGGATTGGACTTGGAGGAGAGGAGGGATATTCATCCTCCTGTAAGCTTCCAGTGTTCCTCAAACCACTTAGTAAAATTATTTTTCTTTCCTGAAAGCATACAAGTAGCACCTTCACCAAAGAGCATTGGTTCCAAATTTTATTTCTAGATTGTGAAATTCATGATCACTAAAGCTTTATACAATATAATGAAGTAATTGGGATAAGAAGCTACTTACTGTATTTTTAGTAGACCTTCTGTGTTGTCCAATGATGTTTTTAGATACGATTATATGTTTCCTGCTATATGTCCCTTTCTTGAAACGCTAATAACTTCAGTGCTATAAGGCTATAGAAACACTAGCATGCATCCTCTAAAATGTAAACCAGTAAGGCTGTAGCCTTCTAATGCCCCCAAAACATTTATATTCAGGAAAGAATCTTCATTAAAGATAACCCCCAATAAGCAACTTAAATAAAATTTTGGCATTTGTGGTTGTTCTGTGATGGATGCTTATGCACTGTCAAAATAACTATACTAAGTCCCTAACTCAAAATTTGACAATATCTGGGGAGGGACCAGTAGAATGGATTAAGTTTACACACCATCAGGAAAGGTGGCACCCAACTGAAGGAACTCATGTGTCTTTAAGTGATCCCAGCACAAATTCTCTCCTCCAGAGTGTAGAAAGAAATAGGGATACACACAGAAAGTCCAACAACCCCTAGAGAGAAACCTCAGAATGAAGTCTGCCTCAGCATCCAGAACAGTGAGGAGTGGAGGTCTACTGTTTAAGCCACTCACTCTATTGTCTTTTTAATGTTAGCTTGAGTGTACAGGACAGGTATGCTCCACTGCAATCTCTGATTGTTCTCTAGTGCCAGAAAATATGCTGTGTGCTTCCGGCTAGACGAAGTCATTGTTATCTGTGCAAGAAATAGCCATATTTATCTCTTGTGTTGCTACCAAAACCAGAGGCTCAGTCTTCCTTTAAGATTACAGTATAATTATATCATTTATCCTTCCATTTCCTCCTTTCAAGGTCTCCCATATAAGCCTCCTTGCACTTTTTCAAATTTATTTCCTCTTTGCTCATGAATTGCTGGTGTGTGTGTATGTGTACTCAGTTGTATAACATCATTTGTATATATGTTTTCAGGGCTAACCACTTAGCATTGGATAAAAAATTGCTGTGCTCTTCCCTGGGAAAAGACTTTTTATTGTAAATGACACCGTATCTTCAATTTAAAAATCATGTTCTAAAATATTAGTGCTATATGATGTCTTGGAAATGTCTGAATAGACATTTAAATATGCATATAAAATCTCAGAAGCTTTGAAGCAAAATATGTTAAGATTGATTTTATGTGGTGAGATGTCTTTATTGACTTATCTTATTTCCTGTTTTCTTATGTTGAGCATGGGATATTATTTAATTTTGTAAAGGAATACAGAATAATATAGGAAAAAACACAGATTCCAGGAAAACACACTGGCATGTTTGTTCCTTACTTGTGATAATTTTGCCTTAATATCAGACAAAATAAAATTAATAATTTAATTTTTTCAGATAGTTTATATGTATTTAGCAATTGTATTCACTACTGGAAGTGCTACTGAGTATTAGAAGGAGTCACAAACATTTTATTCTTAACAATAAGAATCTATGTTTATGCAGAGCAGGAGTTGACCTGGGGAAGAGGTATGTGGGTGCAGGGACATAGAGGAAGGAGTGTAAGGTGGGGAAACTTCAGTAGAGGCATAATATGTGAGAGAATAATAAAACTTTAAAAAAATACATGTTTCTGTATACTTACCATCAGTTTATTACAGCCACACATTCAAATACTTGACATTTTCTACTTAGATATTGTGATTACTATTCCACTTATCCAGTTTCTCTGTTCTGGTGTTTGGATATAAGGTCTAATTTATCCCAGGTAGGTCTAGAACTGGCTGAAGTGGAAGATAAGTTTGAAGTTCTGCCACCCATTTTGTGTATTGTAAGGGACGGCACCCAAGGCTTCTGGCATGTTAGATGAGCCTTTTGTCAACTGGGAACATGCCCAGCATATATTTTCTAGATATATAATCTACAAACAGTCTCTCTCCCTGATTCTTCCATATCATTTCCTCTTTTCCCTCTTTTTCTCTTTCCTTTTCCCTTTCTTTCAGTATTTACCAGGTTTATCAAAAACGCTATGCAACCCTTTAGACACCCAGAATAGAAAACACTGTGGGCTCAAAAAGTTCCAGTTTGGAGGTTGCATAAGCTATGAGTATGGTATTTGAGGCAGGCACGTGTACAGAAGGCTACAGAGAGGACGGCAAAGGCAGGCTCTGAGATTTTTTATCCCAAATCAGGGAAGAAAAGGCTCTTGCTTCCCATGGCTTTTATAAGAAATTATGTGACCAGGACCCTCAGGTACTTATTTATGTGGTTTCTCTCCCATATAGTTGTCTCAAAGCTGGTGTTTCTCACTTGAAGTTCTCTCTCAGGTGAAAGAAACAAAATGTGCTTTTATATCAGCTAATGGTTTTCTTCAATAAACAGAGGTTATGTTACAGATATTTTCTCTTTACTTTTAAAGGTCCCCATGATAAATGTATGATAAAAGAGTGGTTCAGTCATGATTAAGAAAATGGAGATGAACTAACACCCACCCACAATCTGAATCTTTTACCAGAAAAGCTGAGAAAAAATAAATGTCCTTTAGCTGATGAGATATTTGTAAATATCTAAGTGACTTCAGTATTAACTCTTGGATAAATCCTTACTTAAAGAAACATAAAAAATAAAGTTTTCCACAGTAGATTTAAATCACTTTTGATGGAGTTCGTTGATCTCCTACATTAGGCAGTGGAAACTATAATGCTCCAGGGAAATACAACATGAATAAAAAGCTAGGGACTGTTCATATACCATGTCTGTTGGTCCCACATATTTTATTTCTTTCATAGTTCATATAATGAGCCTTGAAAACACAGTGCCTTCACACACTTGAAGTGAAACTCCCTTCTGACTCAATCGAGTAAAGCATGCAAAATGACAAATGTACTTAGCCTTTAAATGAACCCAACGCCTATAAGTGATGGGTGCTTCAAACTGGTGATGGAAAGACCGCAAGAATTAGGGGAGTGGGTACCAGTCTCAGCACTCAATCTAAAGCTAATGTGAACTGTTTGATTCAGCACTGTGGGGTTGAGTGTCTCCTTGGAGCAGGAATTAGCACCTTCGGCATCATCATGGCATTATTGGAGCTAACATTTGCAGGCAGATACATTTTTTATGTTGAACATAAAAATAAGGTTTTTCCTCTATAATCTACAGTAGAGATCCATGTGGAAACATAAATCTGAAATACTGTGAATGTTGGAAAAAAGAAAGTCAAAGATGAATGACTTCTGAGAGAATAGCAGAGAAATTCTGTGTGATTCATGCTGACAGGGAAGAGATTATCCCCTGTAATTTGAAAGGGGGAAAATGTATATTTCTTTTCATATAGTCATGAGACAAAAACCTTGAAAAATAAAGTTATCATCCAATTTGATTTAATTTTTTTAAAAAATTTATCTTTTGGTGGAGTGAACATAGACATAGACAGGCCTTTTTTTATAGCCACACGCATCCCTTAAATGGAGATAAAGGAGGTTCAATTAGTTCAGTCTCTAGTTACAAAATGTGTAACCCTGGAAATGCTGATGCCTGTGGAGTACTTCCGTCAGGATTGCCAGTGGGTTAACATGTAATCCAAGTAAAGTTTCACAAAAAGGAAAAAGTGAAATTTATCTCAGAATCTAGGTACTTGTCCATTTGCTGAAGCAGTAGATTACACCAAAGGAAGACGTAAACAAAGTATGATATACCAAGATGCCCTCTGTTTCACAAAAGAACATACTTATTCTTCATTCATCAGGAAATGTTTTTTGGTTTTTGTTTGTTTGTTTGTTTGTTGGCTTTGTAATGCCTCCCAAGCCTTTGCTGTAGTTAGTTACTAAGTGTTTCCTTTGAGCTGTAATCTGACATTTTAGAGATTTCTGCAAATTTCTTAAACCAATTATGAGTTAGGTTAAAAAGCCAGAGTATATTTTGCGAATTACTCCAAGTAGGTAAGAGGTTTCTGCACCCTACATTGTGATGTTGACTTACTGCATAGTTCATTTAGAAAACAGCTTACATTTTGAAATGTCACTCAACACAGGCAGAGAAAAAAGTGGGATTTAAAAAAGTATAACATTGTGGTGAATTCAATCAGCCTTGGCTCTTATACAGTTCAGTAATGAATTTTGAGAAATGTTTTGCTATAGAAAAAAAAATCAACATTTAGATCATAGAAAAACCCAAAAACATGTGCAGTGATGAACTGCAATCAAAACGTGCTTAGAGTTTACCAGATCACCAAGTCCTGGCTTTCGGGGACTTTTTACAATGTTCTGGGGTCCAAATTTTACATCTTGCATTCATTCTATGGCACTGCAAAACCTAAAATAAAAAAATAGTAATAATAAAACTGGAGTACACTTAAGATTTTGTTTATCATAGTTATTAAGGTCCCTACCTAGCAAATACCAATATCTTTAAAATCATCCTTTTTATTAGGTGCTACTCTTGATTTTTATACCAGCTCTGCTTTTGTCTTTGCCTCATAGCTAGACAAGTCTCCCTAATTCTCCAGACATTTGTTTCTCTATCTAAGACCTATCAGGATGGATCGAGTACTCTCCTGGGCTTCTCTAAGTCCATCAATCTAACTTGAAATTTTTAACATTCAGTTCTCCCGAGAGTCACTACCATAGGACATATTTTTATAGAGTTTCAAATTAGCAGACCTTGCACAGGGAATGGAATATAGGGAATTTTTCTGAGAAAATAATTACAGCAAGAACGTGATGATAGAAAGAGTTCATAAAATGCCTGCTTCTAAGATCAGCTTTTGTATGTATGCATCCCCCATGAAATTGTCCGAATTTCAATTTAAAGATACACTGAACTGGGTTCAGAAAGCTGAGAGTTTTACGAATTTTTGTCTCTACGTGGCATATGCCTTTCTGCAGAAACACAAAAATAGATTTTCTCAGTTCATGGAGTGGAGCACTACTAATGTAATTGGGTAGGGCTGGCACAATGTGTTCAGTTTTAGTTGATGACACTGAATAAATCTCTTGTTGGAATAAATTGAGTATTCATGAATACTTCAATGTACCTGTGAACACAGCCCAGCCTAGAATTTGGAGCTTAATCTGATTTCCTTGTACACATTCAAAAGCATTGTGAATATGGACTTAAACAAGGAGGAAATTACAGTAGTTGAGACCCAGGTGAGCGGTGGCATCATTTCTAAGAAAACAGCTTCCCTCTGGAGAGACTGGAGAAGCTTGGAGGATCTGTGTGTGTGCCTTCCTGTTTATGGTGAGCTTCATTTCACCTAAATCTCAAACCACACCTACTTTGGGAGATAACTCAAGGAGCTGCTGCCTAGCCTATGGGAGGAGCTTTTAAATAAGTATGTCTCTTTAATGAACAACTAAATTACATGGCAGCTAACTCTCTAAAAAGGCTGGCATTGTACTTAAAACAGTGACCATAACATTTGATTTTTATTTATTTAAATGACACAAATATCTGAGTGATAGCTGAATAAATGCAGGAACTAAAAATAAGGAATTGTCCATTTTTTTCTGGCTTAAAGTGCCCCTAAATCCCAATGAAATTGATTTGACTACATATTTAGAAGATAAAATGAAGCTTAAAAATATCTACCTTCATGGGTTCCTAGCTAAATGCACTGGGGATTAAATACACATAGAAAGCAATACGAATTTCCCTGATGAGACTATATACATGTTCAAGAAAAAAAGGCAAAACTTTCTTGTGTTGACCCCAGGACGCAATGAAACTCCAGTTCCCTCTCTCTCTCCAACTGCCACGCCCCTGCATCCCCCTCCCATCTCCCATTCACTCATCAGAGGGGGTAAGGCCTTCCTTGGGAAGTCAATAATGTCTGGTACACAAAATTGAGATGGCTCAGCAGTTAAGAACACTTGATACTTTTCCAAAGGATTTAGGTTCTATCCCCAGGACCCACATTGGATCTAACAGCAGCCTGTAACTCCAGTCCTGGAGATCTTCTGCTCTCCGAAGTCACCATGCATTTCTGTGTTACATAGACATAGATGTAGGCAAAACACAATAAATGAATTACATGCTTAAAAAACGTAAAATTTGTACATGTAAATAAATGTACCTGAAAGTTCTTTGTAATGCTTATAATATAAATGACAGTACGTATAGCATTTAGCTGCATGATATCTAGCAGCCAATACCAGATGTGAAGATACAAAATCTAGGGCTTTTAGGAACAATATGATTTGAGCAAATTTCTCATTTTCCATATGTTTATATATAGAAGTAATAATAGATTATGCCTTATAATATTTTCCTGTAAACTGAAAGTAATTTCTACTTAGAATCATTGGAAAAGTATAGGCATGCAATAATTTTGATTTTAAAACCTTAATATTATCATTGTGTAAGTACTATGAATGTATCTGTGGGTGTGTTCTGGCATGTCCATGGCACAAGGTGCATGTGAAGATCAGAGAATTTTTGGACTCAATTCTCTCCTTACAGCATAATTCCAAGGATCAGTCTCAGGTCATCAGGCATGTTTAGCAAGCACATGTAACCTAGACATATCAAAGACCCAATAACTTTTAATTATTTTTTAATGTTATTGATTAAACAGATACTCCTCATTTCATTCTTTCAGTTTTAGCCTTCTCATTTCCTTCATCTTGTTGATTTATTTTTAATTTATCACATTCCTTTTTGTCAACCATCCTTATTTATGTATATTGATCTTTGCATAGATAAGTATTTCTATTTTCAAGGGAGAAATTACCCTTGATGCAAGTCTCCTGCAGACTCTTGGGACTGGATCTGATTACAGAATCACATTCTTTAACGAATTTCTACTTGACTTACCAGCAGATACACTGACACTAAAAGCTCAACAACTCTCTCTCCCTCTCTGCCTCACCAATATGAATGTTCCTAATAATTCAGAACATAATTGTTATATGATGAGTGAGAGTGTGATAAAACTCTGAATCAGTTAGTTAAGAATAAAAATCATATCATTATTTCCATATCTAAAATCTTTCATATGTAGTTTTATTTATGAGCATTTTTGAACTTCTCTCATTAGTATTTTGAAGTTTTTACATTTCTAATTAATTTTCTGCCCATGTATTCAAGGTTGAACGTCAACTTAATAGAAAGTTCCCAATTTATCTTTGCTGTTTAAATTGACTCACTTGGAACATTTGACTAGAACACAGAGCATGAACAATTGATATCCCCTGCTCTCCTTTTTAGATAAGATGATCTCAGTCTTTAAAATACTGTTGGTACTCCAGCCATCCTGAAAGCACAGGATATAAAATTTCCAGGTCTTGAAGAGGGACTATGCTGTGGAAAAATTCTCTTGCACACTGTAAAGATTTGCCACTCATAATATTTTAATAAATAACTGATTGTCCAGTGGCCAGGGAGGAAGTATAGGCAGGGTGACCAAATTAAGGTTGATGGGAAAGAGAAGGGTAGAATCAGAGGACTCTCTGCAAGCACAGAGAAGCAAGATGAGAATGCCATGCTGAGGTACTGAGAAAAGTTACCAAGCCATGTGGCTAAACAAAGATAAGAATTATGGATTAAGCGGAAGAGTCAACTAGTAACAAACCTGAGCTATGACCAACCATTTATAAGTAATGCGTGCCTCAGAGTGATTATTTAAGAGCAGCTCTGGGATGTGAAACTTCTAATTACAGAGTAGTGTGACCCCATCTCATTCCGTATTATGATGTATTATTTTAATTGCAGACAACTATGGCAATAATAGCAGCAACAAATGATACAGCATTAATACCAAGCTATATGTTCATGTTTTTCTATCAAATGCTTACATTAAATAAATGTGACTTATCTCAGATACAACATAATAAGAGCTAGCTAAAGCAGTCCTTTTCTCTGATTTTTCTCTTTTGCCTGAAATTTAACCCCATCAAGAGTAAAGGAAATGGACTTGGTGATTTCACATTTTTCATGAAATGTGAAATTTTAAAGATACAGAATCAAGCTACTAGCTGTTTTCAAGATAATGCAATAGAAACCTTTTGATGGTTCAGTAACTAGATGACCTTGATGAAGGTAACTTTCTACAAAAATTGAAGTTGTCTGCATCTCATTCTGGAGAAGAATCTAATTTCAATACAAATGTACTCAGAACTCATGGCAACAAGAATTCGATGCTGCTTTGGGAAGAAAGAATGCAATTGTCAATGTAACCTTAGCACTGAACACCATCTCTGACTAGTACATCCCAGTGAAAGCCTTTGTGAGGTTTAGAACTAAAACAAAAGAAATAAAATATTTCTCTGAATAGTATTTAACGTGAAGAGCCTGCCAGCATGGAAAAACAAATAATGGTAATACAAGAAATATTTATTTGTTCTTTTTCTGGAAAACTGTTTCATAGCCTCTGCCTAAGTTCACAAAGAATAGAGCCCAAGGCAAATACTTGTGTGCAATTTTTTTCATTTTCTTTTATGCACAGTGGGGGAGGAAAGATTGGTACTCAAACCTGGAGCAAGGGAGAGAAGTTACATTGGGAACAAAAGGCAATAATAGAAAGACACAGACAGTGGGTTGTTGTTCTTCCAAATAATTAACAGAATTTTAAGTTACCTTTAGAAATGTGCACTGAGGAGCAAAAGGGTAATATATTTATTTAGTGCTTTTGGTCATGTATGTTTTCATATTTACTATTTTTCAGACAATTCTGCGAGACGCACGTTTCAGTACTACAGGACCCCAAGATTCACCTAAAGCCACACTGACAAAGATGCCACACGATTGGAGTAAGAGGACAGAGAGCAAATCCCATGTTAAGTGCACCAAGTTGCTTCCCTAGAAGTTTGTTCAAACCCTGTGTGAAGCTGGTTACAGAAACAGTCTGGGAAAACCAGGAATGCTGGAAAGATTTGAAGTGGTGAACAAATGTACAATCCACCAGGGTTTCCTCGCCACTGATGGTAGTCTTTCTAATCTCAAATCAAATAGAGTTTGCTAATTAGTTGCCCTTTTAATTTTTAATGTCAGTCTACTAGTACACAATGAAAAATGAAAGTCTTCTACTTATTCCCAATCCTTTTTCTCTAGTTCAAACAGTTGGATTTTTAAAAATGATGTTTCAAAATATATGTCATCATACCGATGCAGGGTGCCAGTCTTTCCTGTGTCTTTCTGTTCTTCATTTTAATCCAGTTCTTTTTAAGGAATGTCACAGCATTTTCTGAGTAGAGTAACAGATCTGAAAAAATGTCTTGTAGCAGTAGGTAATGAATGTCATATGCATTTGTTATGCTGGTTTAGCTGTTTTCTTTTTGTTTGTTTTGTTCTTGGTTTTAATTGCCTCCTTTTAATATATAAGGAATCCATCTAGCTGAGCATGGTGACTCACATCTGTACATCTATCAGGTTGGAAGTTCAGATAGGATATTGCCATGAGTAAAAGATCAGTCTAGTCTACAGAATAAGGTCCAGCAAGACTCAAAATTATTATTTCTATAAAAGAAACTAAAAATATATGGAAGCGATCAAAATGATCTTGTGCCTCAGGAATGGTGGAGGCATACACATGCACAGAGAGAGAGAGAGAGAGAGAGAGAGAGAGGGAGGGAGGGAGGGAGGGAGGGAGAGACAGAGACAGAGACAGAGAGACAGAGAGAGAGAGAGAGAGAGAGAGAGAGAGAGAGAGAGAGAGAGAGAGAGAGAGAGAGAGAGAGAGAGAGAGAACAAAAACAAACAGAAAACACAGATGAGCAGACAGGAAACCAAGAGATATTCCCAATGAATGTGTACATTGCAAAGATAATAGAATTTACAATAGACGCCTATTCAAAGCATCAAAAAATTAAGTAGTGGAAGAGTTTCAACAATTAGAAAAACAGGCTTACATTTCCCACAGTGCTAGAGGAGAGACAATGTACTATAATTTAGATGAACAGAGAAAAACAATTGTGTTAAACATCAAGAAAGTAAGAGCTAAATTCCTTAGTGGCTCACTTCAATTATAGCATCAGAGTACAGGGTACTAAGTAGGGAGACATAGGGATGTATATCAATACTAATACATTTATACTTATATAAAATTATCACAGAATAAGTTTTACAAGGAAAATAATATAGGATAACATTTTAGTTGCCCCCCAGCAAACTCAGTTCTAGAAATTGGATTACACTAGCAATACCTAGGAAAATAATACCTCATGACTCCTTCTTTGGGTTCATAAGTTAAAGAAATCTCATAATTTCTAGAACCAAATGTTATTCCCCACACTGGTTTTTCATGAATAGAAAGAAGAGGAACTCATAAAAGCTGAGTGCAATCAACAAATACACACACACACACACACACACACACACACACACACACACACAATTATATCTTGATGTTAGAGTTGGAGACAGGAGAAAAAAAAACATCTAACATAATCAAATTCCCTCTAAGAGCTTAAAACTGTTCTTACAGGAGAAAATGCTGATGACTTGAAAGTTGGGGCATGAAGAGCTACACATAGGCATATATGTAATCTCCTTAACTTGCTAAATTTGGATAAATACTGTTTGCTAGTCCACGTTTCAAGGACTTGCTCCCTAGAGTCGTATTTTGGGGAAACTGGTAATGTTGGGGAACAAGGACATGGGAATGTTCTTTGAATATTGCAATGTCTTTTCAGCCATGATTTGGTGGTCCCTGCTTCTTCATTCCTCTGCTCCCCTGTTTGTGGCGTAAGTCTGTCCCACCTCCCCTGATCCCTTTGCCTTTGCTACTTGTAACCCCCACCTCTCAAGGCAACTGGCCTGAATATTCTCTGACTTAAAGCTCTAGCACTGCCAACTAATCTTTTCTATTTGCAAATTAATTCTATCTGTTATTGCATTATAGTAACAGAAAGCTGGCTTCCACAGTCTCTTTGAGGGGAAAACCTTATTTACCAATTATCCTTTCTGCCAATGTTGACATTTGATAATTTGAAAATACTATTGAAGAATTTGAATTTTATCCCTTGAAATAGAGTATAATTGTTCTCTCTCCTGCCTAAATTACAATACTTTCTCTCTCCTCTAAAAGTTCAGGCACCCTAAAATTGTATTTATATTAACTTTAAAATTTCTGAACAAACAGGAGCTCTCCAATAGCATTACCTGCATTAAAATATTTCATTGTAAGCATCCTTCATATTAGCTGGTTTGATGCTCTGTGGATGTATCTTTTGTTGTCGGGAATTGGACTTCGGTTTTTTACAAACTACAATAAATTATACATACACCATATTTCATATCATTATAGCCAGAGAGTAAACCTGTCACCATGCAATTGAGAATAGGTCTCTGATTGATATAGTCTTTACTGAGTGGTGCCTATGAAGTGGCTGACCCTCTTGGGATTTAAAAATTCTCACATCTCAGCAGTGATATTTCTCCTGTCTGTGCTCCATTTTATTTGACATTATTATTTTGCTGTTTGATTTAATTCAGCTAACCTGTGTTAAGCTAACCTGGGCATTTGGCACTGCATTTTTCTGGGGATGAGAGACTAATCTGTCCTTTTAGAACCCACAGTATAGTGAAGGAATCAAAAGGATGCAAATGCCTTCATTATAAGTTACAATAAAAGGAAATAACAAATTCCAGGAAGTCTCTCTACACTATAAATCAAGTTTACCTTAAGATTAGGGAGAGGAGGTTCTGTTGTATAAATTTAATAAAAATGCCACTGGACTGGGTATGGTGGATTGTGTAGGAGTTTCTCAGTTGGCCAGGAGATAGCAATGCAAAGAGGATTCACATTTTTCTGAGACTGTAAAGGTGTAAGAAGTGAACACATGCTGTATTGGAGAAATGGCAACTATATTCACAGAGCGATTTTTAAAAAAATAAATATGGAAAGGAAGGAAGTGAATCTAGCTGTGAAAGGCAGGCAAGCCCACACCAGAGTTTGGAATGTTTCACATGAGATACCAGGGGGCATTGTAACACCTCATGCCACGAAGACTAAATTAGATGTATTCTTCCTACAGCCTACAAAGCTTCTTGGTGTGTCCCTATTTTTTTATTTCTCAGGAGTAAATGTGCCTGGATTTATTTCTTAAGGGGCAGGAGTAGACTTTTGTATATCAGGCATTCCTGTCCACCAACCCCATTGACTTTAGGGAAAATAACTTGCCCTGTTCGGTTGTAGTAGAAAACTAAACTTTGCCATTTATCAGTATGACTACCAGTGTAAGGAAAAGTTAATAGAGAAGATTCCAGTATTTGATTTCTCCCAAACTCTAGTTCTTGGAAGAAGAGAGCTAACATAGGCAGATTTCCCTCAAAGGGCAAAGGGATACAAAATAAAGACAGATACGGTAGACAAATCTGCAATGTCTGCCAAATGATGCTGCATCCTCCAAATGCTGTGTCTGCACCGGGCACATCTTGATGACAAGCAGAATGACTCCATTTACTGGTAAGAGGATCTTGGAAATCTGCAATGTCTGATGGATCGCTCCGGTTTCTATACCCTGAAAAAACTTTTCCCTTTTCAAGCTTCTTAGAATTCTCCCCAGAGATTGTTGTCCCAAATGATCAGAAGACAGCAAAACAAAAGAAAATATCAGTGATATCAAAATAAGAATAAACATAAAGGGGATTTCTAACAGCTCTTTGTTGGAAGAGGCACATGGTTGGATGCTATTGTACATATGTCAGTAGACTCAAGCTCACTGTAGCCACAGAAATCCTTGAGCACTACCCATCAAAATGCACAAGTACTACAAGAACAGAGGTGATGCCAAGTGACTGTCAGTGTCGTTTTAACACTGGGAGCCAGATGTCACAACAGGATTCAAAGGTGAGAGTGGGGGAATGAATATTTACCAATTAGCATTTGGGGGGTATTTTTGTTCCTCAATGGAGTCCACACATGTAGTAGAATCCCACTGGAGTTACAGGCAGGGACTAGGCTTTGGCTTCACCTCACATTCCACACACAGAGACACATGTTTGGTGAACTATTTTCAGTAGGAAAGAACTAGTCTCTTAGAAGGTAGTGAACACTGATTTATTCTCTGTTCTTCCAACTGCTATGAAGATCTTAGTTCTTCTTCCTTTGGGACCAAAACTAGTCCGGGGAACATCAGAATAAGAGTAAGGGAAGAGATTTTGAATTTCACTTGTCCTGAAGTGTGTTATACATAAAAGTTTTTTAGTCAGCATCATATACAATGCAAATATTTCCGTTTTTCTTTTCTATTCTCCCTACACTATCTACTCTTGCATTTAATAAAGAATTGAAGGATGCATAACTGTGTCATTGAAGATAGAGAATTCCAAGGGGTAAAATCATCAAGATGTAGGACTTAAAGTAATCAACTTTTTATACCCATCCTCCACCCCATCCCACAAAACCCTCCATAAATATAAGCACAATTGACAAACTAAAACATCCTAGAGGTTCAAAGGCAAACTAAAGAATCTGCACATTAAAGAACAATCAATAGAAATCCATGTTAAAGTATGTGATGTGATGATAGGAGAGGAGATGAGGAAGAAGGACCTACTGACCTCAGCTACTATCGTACCAGCAAGTTGTTTTGGAGAAAACACCGGCATCTCTTGTAATTAAGGTTATAAGGCATACCTTCTGAGGAGTCCTGGAAAAGATGAAACAGCAACACTCATGTCTCCTAAGAAGTAGTCTTTTTGGAGCCAGTGTGACAAAGTCATTCCCACTTTCTGCAATACTAAAACCTTCTGACCATAGAACCAAGGCTACTCTGAAAGTATCTGCTCCTGGACCTCAGCTCCGCAGTTAATCTCAGCATTCCCACATCTTTGTAACTGAAGCCATTGTAATGGTGGCTTAGTGTGCAGTCTGTGCAGAAGCCGAGCTCTTATTTTGAATGCCCATGTGCCTAGCAACATCTCAGCCACCATAAAATACTGTTCCCACTCTAGAGTTGCTGTTATTCTATATAGGACTGAGATTTAGAACTCTGCCCCAAGGCTTCACCAGTCCTTCCAACATCCCAATCACTGAGGCAGTAATTAGATAGCCAACATTCTAGAAATTGTCTTGGTGACTCTGCCCTGCCCCTGGAGCTACTTTAATTGTGTACAGGCTCATCCATTAGTTCTTGACATCTGTACTTCACAGAAAGTTACCAAGATGGCAAGGGGTGTGTCCACTCCCCACTCACCAGGTCCATCATTTATTCAGATCTCAAACTCCAGTGCAACCACTTGTGTTCAGATCTGTGCCTATGCCACTGAGATAGAGAATTGAAAATCAAACATCTATGATGAGAACACATACAGAACTCACAGAAAAACATTTGCAAAACAGATCCAACAGTATATTAAAAAGATTTTTCCCAGGAAGCAAGAATGAGTCACAACATGCAAGTTTATAAATATGATATATCACATTAATAGAATAACAGACAAACTTATGATAATCTCAATATAAACAGAAAAATTATTGGAGAGATTTCAACATTCTTTCATGATTAAAATGCTGAATAAATGAAGTATGGAAGGAATAACCTCAAAACAATCAGCACTGTGTATGATAAATCCACAGCTTACATCATACAACACTGAGGAAAGCTGAAAGCATTTCCTACGGAGGCTGCATATAAAGCCAGGGGAGTGGGAGGGTAGGGGGAAGGAGTGCAGTTTTATACTCTGGGATTGAACACACACATACTTCAAGCTGAAAGTCAGAAACTGCAACAATATTAATAAGGTCAGAGTGGCCTACTTAGAAAATTCTTGGTTTCTTATATGATGTCTCAGACAAACTCAACTGACTTAAGCCCAGGATGAGTTTAACTGTATTCATGTTCCTTTTCCTTCTCTGAAGATAAACATTGCAACTCACTAGATCACCTTGCATTTTCATTTTTAAAATTTCTTAAGAGAAATAGCTCCATTGTTTCTGCAATTACTTCATGTTATATATTCACACAAACAGATTTGGAGCTAGGATCCATAAATAAGAGAGAACATCTGGCATTTGTCTTTATGGATCTGGATTACCTCACACAGTGTAATATTTGCAGTCCCATTCAGATACCCGCAAATCGCATCATTTCATTTTCTTTACAACAGAATTCAGTTGTGTGCGTGCACCCCACTTTCATTATCCAGTCATCAGTTGAAGGGCACTTAGGTTCTTTCCATTTCCTAGATATGATGACTGGCATGGCAATGAACATGGCTAAACAAGTATTTCTGAAATAGGATGTCAAGTCTTTTAGACATATGCCAAGTAGTGATATACCTAGGTTGTATGAAAGATCAACTTTTACACTTTTGAGAAATCCCCACACTGTTTTCCACTGTGGCTGCACCAGTTTGTAATGCAACCAACAGTGAATGAGTGTTTCCCTTTTCTAAAAATCTCACAGCATTTCTTGTGGGTTGAGTTATTGAACTCAGCCAATCTGACTGGGAAAAAAAAACAAATCTTAAGGAAGCTATAATTTGCATTTCCCTGTTTGCTAATGATGCTGAACATTTCATAAGATATTTCAAAGCCATTTTTATTACATCTTACGAGAATACTGTGTTCAGATCCATAAGCAATGTTTTTAGTTGTGTCATTTGTTTTCTTGATTCTTTGAGTTGGGGGTTTGGAGAGATTCTTTATATACTCTGGGTATTAACCATGTTTTGGCTACAGAACTAGCAAAGATTCTCTTCTGCTCTGTGATTCACTCAGTTGGTTGTCCCCTTTTTCTGTACAGAGACTTTTTGGTTTTTATTTAAACTAAAAACAATCTTATTTTACATACTAATCCCAGTTCCCGCTCCCTCCTATCTACCCATTCCCCCCTCTAACCCCCATCCAAACCCATCCACTCCCCAGGGAGTCAGATGCCTCCCATGAGGGATCATCAAGTCTGACACATCATTTAGGGTAGGACCTAGGCTCTCCCCCATGTATCTAGGCTGAGAGAGCATCGAACCATGGGCTTTCGGTTTTATTAGAGCTCGTCAATTTGACCTAAATGCCTAAGTAAACAAAGTCACTTTAGAAATGTTTTTCCTACATTTTCCCCTGTATATGGAGTCTACTACAGATGTCCACAACCAATCAAAGTGCAGAAAATAAGCAACTGTGAGATGCTCACCATGCGCTGAAAGATCTACAAAATGCCTGCTGTACTGAAAGCTCAGAAAACAGAAGACTACAGGGGCAGAAAGGCTTGGGAGTTAGAGGACTGGAACATCTGTTGTAGAGAAAGTTTCTTCTGGACATGACAAGGAAGATTCACCCATGAAATCTCAATAGTGTGGCTACCTAAATAATGTCTGTGTAATGACAACACTAGAGGACATAAAGGAAATCTTGTAAGGTCCTACACCTGATGGGGATGTCTTCTGTACATATGCTTCTTTTATTGGTTAATGAATAACACCCTGTTTGGCCAATGACCAATGAGACAGTAAGATAGGCAGGTCTAGGAGAGGAGGAGAGGTATGGGAGAGGTAGGCAAAAGAGCCTGTGAGAAGAGTTGTGATACTGCTGGAGGAGTAACACCTTCACCAGGTAAGTCACAGCCTTGTGGCAATACATAGATTGATAGAAATGGATTGATAATTAAGACAGAGCTAACCAATATGAAGCCCTAATAATTGACCAACAGTTTCATAATTAACATAGCCTCTGTGTGTTTATTTGGGGCTCAAGGGCCATGGGATCTGTCAGGACAAAGTGCCTATGGTAACATACACCTAGACAAATATCTATGGGCAGTTATTGGGTACTGAGAGAGAAGCACCAGTTTTCTCTAGGGATAAGTTAATTAATATGTTATCCTATCCCAAATTGTCACCCTAAACAATACATGTACCTATAAACAATACAAATGAACTCAGCAGGATATATGTATGCTGCATCAGCTGCGCAGCCTGTGTCTGAGAACGTGCGGAGGGTGTCGGGGATTGACAACACAGAGACTCATTCAACGATGTAAAGAAAACTTTAAGCAGGCCCCAAAAAGGCTCAAGAAAACTTCCCAAGAAAGGCTCCCTCCAGAGAAGCTTCTGTTCTCTCCTCTACCCTGGCTGGTTCTGCTCTGACACCAAAAACTGATCTGGGCATGTCAGAAGAGGCAGTTAGTCTTTGGACAAGGTCAAGGTCAGGGCGGTTCCGTGGGCAAGCCTTTTCCAGGAACTTATTGCCCCAGGCATTGTATTGTTTTTAGTAAACATGTTTTTAGTAAACATTGTCTTACAGCTGCCAATGGGGAAGTGGGTCTCTGTTCAAGGTCTGGTGCCCCCCCATATATATATATGTATATACATATATATACACATATATATATATTATGTGTGTTTGTGTTTGCAACAATAATAATTAATAAAAAGAAATTGTGAATCAAAGAACTTTGAACAGGCTTATTCTCATGAAAGGTATATAATAGGCATCATGAATATGAAAAAGAAATAGTTTGGGAAGAAAAAAATTTTGAGATAATGAAGATCAAACCAATAGTGAGAATGACTATGCAAAATAGAAAGAGAAAGTGTTGGAAGGACTTAAACAAAATACCCCTTTTAAGTTGTTGGAGGGAAACAAGTTAGTGTAAAATTTGTGGAATATGATATTAAGAATATTCACAGTTAATAGTAGAGCTATCATGGGACCCAATAATCCCACTGGGAAAATAATAAAAGGATGTGAACTGAATATTGAAAGAGACTTTCAACTTCTTTATTTGTTAAAGAATTATTACAAGAGCAAAAAATAATATCCTGTGTCTATCAGCAGATATTTTGATACAGAAGGATCCAATAGACATACATAACGAAACACTAGGGAGCCTTAAAATAGAAGAAAATTCTATTATTACAACAGCATAGGTCAAGCCTCAGAAGGCTAAAATGTTTAAATGGAGTATACAATGTTAAGTAGTTGAAGTTGGGGCATGGAAAGATTTTGTAACTCCCTGTCAAGAGACACAAATTTCAATTGGAATAAGTTCTAGAAAGATATTGTTCATCATAGTGAACTAGTTTAATGTTTTATATTTAAATATTATGAAGATTATATATTTAATGGCTATAATTATTTTAAGATTTCAAATTTAAAATATTTTAAGTATTCACATCATAAAAATATGTGAGATAATATAAACACCAATTTAGCTATTCCACAATGTGTTTGTGCATGTCTATCATATGTCACATATCATGCCATAAACACTTCTCTAAAGTAGGCTTAAATGCTAAGCTTGCCAGACTCCTTCCTAGCATTCATTGAATATGCTTTTTTCTTGACAATTAAAGACCTAAATAAATGGTATTCAAATTGTAATGCATATTTACCCTCATAATAGCATTAATTGTCATTTGCATATATAAAATTATATTGAAACTGATAAGTTCACAAGATAATAAATAGTCATGGTAATATTGCTAAATTAGTAGCTAAATGTTACTAATTGGGTTAAGTTGCCTAAACTCTTTCACCAATTTCCTCCTTACCAGAATCCATTGAGTACAATGAATTTAGCTTAAAATGATCACCATTTTATTACCCACAAATTCTCTGTTTGATACATACATGGCTCAACTCCTGTCTTCTTGGTAACTTGTACCCTTAGTAATTGCAATTACAAATATTTTGGAGAATAGATGAAACAGTGAATATGTATACTGCTAATTAGGCTAAAGCTGTATTGAATATACTGATTCGTTTATTTGACAAAGTAAGGAATTGTTTTCAGTCACTTACTTTCATCATTGAATATGAAGAAACTGAGCTACTGTCAAACTGGAAGCTTTATCCTTACCAATTTACATTCATGGTGCAGGAAGGTAGTTTGCACAATATCAAAAGAAAAAATAATCATCAATATCAGTCATCTGCAAACCCTACAATCTGTACCAGCCATCTGCTGTAAAATATGCTGGTGCAATTGTGGCACACATGTTATGGCAGTTACTAACTACTTTACAATTGAGTTTAAGGTCCATTGCATGAGATGCAACTCATGCATGACACTGTTAAAGTGACCAAGAACCTGTGATTAGATAGATCATAAACTCTAGGGGATAACTTGCTACTATCATGTTGCAAGAGGAACACAGAAATAAATGTGTCTCTTAATGACCTACTGTTATACTCATAAATCAACAGTGATCAGTCCTCATCAGAGCAGTTCCTTGTAGAAGATGATAAATAACCCAGATTCACAAATGGACAGTGGGCAGAGAAAGAGAGACTTTGGAGCACTTATTTCTAAATGGGATTTGTTTATCAAACCCCCCCTCAAATTTGGGGATCTATGTGGCAAAGAATGTAGAAAGATTCTAGTAGCCAGAGGGGTAGATGACTCCAACAAAGCAGAAGATACAACAGGGCTGATACATATATGAACTCACAAGAGAGGCACAATTTAAACCAGACAAAAAATCCTGGCTGGAAAAAGGGAAGTTGACACTAAGTCCACTCTTAGCCAAGATGCTACTTGTAATCTTATATCTGCTAGAAAGGAAGAATTAGGTTTTTGGTTTTTGGTTTTTGACAGTGGAATGTTGCTGGGTACATCACCTACACTCCATGGCAGGCTCTAGGTTCAAGAACTTATAGTGTGAGAATCAAAGTTACATTTTAAGTTTTAATTATTAAAGAGTACCTTAGAGATCCATGAAACAAAAATGCCTCTGATTTGCAATCCCCTTGTAGGACAGAAAGTTCCTGAAATTCTGGAGGTTATTGTTTATGTCAGAAAACAAGCCACATGTTTTCATGTCCCTAAGCAAGTTTTTTTTTACCCATCTGCAATGGATTTGCTTGATCACATGGGAGTGTGAGGTTCGCAAGCAGGAAGTATGTCAGAATGTATAGGCCTGAGGTACATCAGTATGTATACTTGCCCCTGATTAGACCTGTTGGGAAATACTTAAGTCACTGCAAGCCATGACTTGAGGCCATTTCCTGGGTATAGACCTTCCCATAGC
Organism: Mesocricetus auratus; assembly: GCF_017639785.1. Classification (NCBI taxonomy): domain Eukaryota; kingdom Metazoa; phylum Chordata; class Mammalia; order Rodentia; family Cricetidae; genus Mesocricetus; species Mesocricetus auratus. The sequence continues at coordinate 11,829,254 of NW_024429182.1, forward strand.
CCATCTACCTCGCCAGTATTTTACTAAAGTTTTCTTAAAATTTGGCTTTAAATTTTGGTAGCATACTTATTCTCTACTGGTGGGACTAAGAGTAGTTTTTTGAGCAGGGAAGAAGAAATGTGTGGGAGGACTTGACAGAGGAGAAAGCATATGACCAAAATATACTACATGAAAAATGAATACGAAGAAAACAATCATGTATTAGAATCGAGTAAAAAGCAAGCTAATGGAACTCTACTGAAAATGATAACTCAGAGACCGGAAAGAACTAGAATATTGAGCCAATACTAAATCTTCTCATAAACTGTCGTAAGAATATGATTTTTGACTGAGGACTGTATGTGAAGGTGACACTTGCAGTTATAGTTCTGCTCAGAACAATAATATATTCAACAGATTCTTTCCACTCATTGTTTTTTGCTACTACCTCTCTAACAAGAGAAGAGAATATCTTTATTGTTAGCTGGCTGAGGAGAGTGAAGACGTGGAGTGGAATTAACCAGCTTAGAAGTCAGCAAAGTGGAGCTGATCCCAGCCAAATTAGACAACATTCAGAGGATGCCAAGATGCTAGATTCAGAAACAGATGGCCTTCATTGCATGAACTGATGTGAGGTGGTTATTTGTCATATAGAATTAAATAACTTATTCCCAAACCTCAGAAGCTCACTTAAAAATTGTACTTTCTTTTACATAATTCTATCGCAACACAATCAATCAATGCACTTAATACATTTAGCATCATCAGGTAACTCTATTCATACCAGGATAATTGACTGAGTTATAGTGTAGGATCCTCTTTTAGGACATACACTTTGGATATAGTCCAAAATTTGCTCACTCTTGGACTCATTAACTACGATTTGAAACTGAATATTTGGAGGAACATCAAAAGCTCTATTTTAAAAATTAGAGTTCAGAAGACAAGGGTCACTTAGCTAATGACCCTTCATTGTTCATGCCATAGTTAGGCTTTGGGAGGCCACATGCTTTCCAGAAACAGGTTTGTTTAAAAATAATCATAAGCAACATGATTTTCAGAGGGGTTAGAGAATGTTGAAGCAAAATTAATGTGTCCAACTCTCCTGTCAATCTACTGGAGATCCAGATTACCTAGCAAGGAAGGTTCAAGATTACATAAGAATTATTTATATCATGGAAGCTTCAAATTCTCACCCAGATCCTACCTCTAGAGCACACAGATAATAATGCAAAACCCCATATGCCTTTTGCAGAAGAACATTTTCAGCAAGCATGCTGGGAGTTATATCAAAGCACCTTAATTAGAAATGTGTACCTGTCACTTTTTCTGGTGAAATGATTAACTGAGTGTGTTTAAAAGACCAAACAAATTCAACTTTCATTTTAGTGCTAAAGAATCCTACATCCACCTTTGGATAAATTATTTCATCTCTTTAACCTCAGCTTCTTCATCCATTAACTGACTGTATAATAGTTTCTACTACAACTATCATGCTGTAGGGATTTCAGTTACTAGATGTGAGGAAGTTAACACATTGAAACCATTGGTCATTGTGTTGTCTAATGCATTTTACATTTTATTTCATGACAGAAAAGGCATCCCCTCAAGAATAATATCATTGTTAGCTGACAATTTAGGGGAACATAGAACATTCCTCCATTAATAGAAACAAGACTAGATGAGATACAATGCTATCAACTCATATGTAATTCATTACATGATAACTTTGTTCCCTCTGTCATTCTAATACAATAGTGCCCACTCATGAAGAGAGGACTGCCATGGGCTGAGAACATGCAGAGTGTCAACCCGGGTGCAATACACATATATAAAATGACTCATTAATTCTCACAGCAGATCTTAAACCTAACAAATGACTCGACTGGGATCCCTTCACAGTTCAACTTTCAAAGCATGCTGTTATTTCAAAATTCTCCCTTTCCAAAAGGTTTTGTTGATTTCATCCTTTTATTTTCTCCCAGCCTTCTGCTTCCCTATTATACTCTTGGGAGACTAGAATTGGACACAAAATTGAAGAACATTCTCCACAATAATTGGTAGAACTTCTCAGAGGAAAAGGGTAAAAGAAAAAATTACTTAACTATTCTTGGGAATAGTAGATACAATTCATAGGACAATAAATCTTACCTACTGAAAAGGTAATGCATCAAATATATCTGCCGAAAATAGAATATCACAACTCACTGATTTGGGGGTAAAAAAGCAAAACAATGTCTCAGAGATGAAGAGGCAGGGTGCTGTGTTTACACATTCTTTAAACAAATTTGAGGTCAGAACAAAGGACACATGATCTTCAAACAGATAAAGTAGAAGATCCAATTGAGATGCAGACACTATTTACAACTACTTTGTTAGGGGGATTCTGCTTTTGTGAAGGAAATTATGAGATACACAATGGGCAAATGTGTAAGCTGAACTTGGAAAGAAATAACCATGTAAATGTCTGCAGAGTGATAGTCTTGCACAGTACTTGAGAGTTCAAATTCAGAACCTTTAGTGTCAATCTTGGAATTTATGAAGTGTGTGTCTCTATTTTAAGAAATTCATAGGTGAATCATTAGCATTACAGATGCATGACTTCTGATCTAGCCATTTCTTCTTTTCTAAACTCTAGCAAACAGTCCTAAAATGAAAGTATGATGGGACAAGATTGAAACAATAAGACTGTAAACTGAACCGACAAGATTCGAAGCTGCAGTGATTTTATTGGGCATGTGAACTCAGCTGTGATATATTGATGGATTCTAATATCACCCCTTTACTAGAGGAGGCCAATGTAACTGCATCAGAAGTGTGGGATGGGTCTCACTCCACTTCATCTTAGTGATTCTGGGGAATCAAAGGAGGCAACTTCAGGCTGTGAAGATGGCCATGCTCATCTCCTGTTGACTTGACAGATTGTCTTGCACCTTGTTGCCATTTAGGAATAGGGAAACACTTGGAAGGGAATCAATATAGATTGGCAGAAGTATTAGTCTGTTGTGTTTGAATATCTTCAAACTATGTTACTTTATTTTTGTGTTCTAAACTTACTGTCAGAAATCATCTTTATATTTGTGAGGGTACTGACAGTGAAAAACTAAAAGAAAGAACAACCGAGTCAAATGGAATCCATGACGCCTACAGACTATGAAAAGATAGATCGAGCAGCATTTTAATCTAGTCCTAAAGGATATAATTTACCTCAAGCTTATCAACTACAACTGATTTAGGAGTATCATTGTTTTATAAATTAAGACAATTTTGTGACTGATTGCCGCATACAGATGCATACGTTAGGCAGTCAGAGTTCAGACAACTTTTGATAGCCACTTTTCATTTTCTTCCATATAATCACATAGTTAAGTAAAAATTGGTGGTGGCATAAAAAATAAACAGGAAATAAATAGGGAAAAGCAATGAAACTAAAATCATGTTCTTTGAAAATATCAGTAAAATTGAAAACTCTCTACTCGGGTTAAAAAGTGAACCAAAAGGAAAGGAAAAGCAAGAACAAGAATAAATGATAGAGAGCATAAATTAATAATAAAATTATCGAGATAGTGTCACTACTTCTGTCACACATATTACAAATAAAATAATATTATTATAAACAAGCTTATGCATCAAAATTTAATAACCTATATTGCCTAAGAAAGATGCAATCTATAAAAACGCATATAAGAAGAATAGAGATAATCCTAATAAGTCTATACTTTTAAAACTAATTATGAATTTGTATTTTCCTAAAAATACACAAGTCTCACAAGATTTTACAGGTAAATTCTAACAAATATTTTAGCAAGAATTGACCCCAATATTTAATATTCACTCCAGTTAAAAAATAGTAGAGAGACACATTTTAACTCTACTTTAAGATCAGCATATATTAACATCAAAATGCAGAACAAAAAGATATTACAGGAAAAGAAAACTGTAGACCAATATATCTTGTGACTATAATTGCAAATATTCTCAAACAGTGTTAATAAAAGAATTACAAAGCATGTCCAAGTGTGATTTATCTCAAGGCTTGCCTGAAGTAAAACAATTTATAATCATGTCAATGAATAAAATAAAAGTGATAAGAGAAGATCTGATCATTTATCATAAAACACTCAGCCAACAAGGAAGAAAAAGATGCTCCTTCAATTCGATAGCACACAGTGGCAAAATTACTAGCTAAAATCCCAGGTAGCAATAAGAAATTAACTGTCGTCCTGAAGATATCAGTAACTAGACAGAAGTCCTAGACAATGTGATACCACAAGAAAAAGTTTTAAATCACACAGTTCAGGAAATAAGAAAGCCATCTCCGTTTGCACATGCCACTATTAAGAATCCACATGGAAAACTTCTTGAAACTATTATGTTATATTGAAACTATTATGCTATTATCATGTCACAGTTGCAATATTCAAAATCAAAATATAAGTCAATTCCTTTTTATACACAATCAATGAATAATTGGAATTTAATTTTAAGATTATTCTCCATTTACATTATCTTACTCCTAAAACATATTAGGGTATGAATTACAGACATATGTACAAGATCTACACATGAAAAACTATAAAACTCATTTGTTTATTGGTTTATTAATTGAAACAGGCTTTGACTGGCCGAGACTGGCCTGTTACTCAATATGTGGCTATATATCCCTAAACTGTATTGGAAATACTCACAGTCCCAGAAAACTCATAAAAATGAAACCTGCAATGATCCAAATAAGTTACGACACATGCCATATTCATAGAAAGGTATACTCAGCATTGTCAGTACAGTGAATTGTAGACTTATTACAGTGTCAATAACTCTGTAATATACATTTGTTTATCTCTGATAATAGATTAAATAGTTCCTCTCTCTCATTCCATATGTATATCCTTCTTTCTTGGCATTCCAAATTAGGTAACTTTTACTGACCTATATTCATTCTATTTTACTGTTTTCATGTATTCTGACTCTATTAATAAATTTATATATATATATAGTGTAGATTTGATATTTTACTACATCTATTGGTTTTCATTTTTCCAATGAAATTTCCCAAGTCACGAATGTTATAAATCATTTTTTAAAAGTTGATCATATTGATTATTTTAAGGCATCCATATAAGAGTTACAAATGCTAAGTAGAACAAATTTGAGTCCAGATTTTTCATTTCTTTATCTGTACATTGGTTGTTAAAGATTAAATTCGTGGTCTTGCATATTCTGACAAAATGCTCTATCGCTAAGCTATACCCCTAGTCCCTGCTGCTCCTGGGATTTTTAATTACATTTTCTTGGAAGTTGACGCTTGGCTCTGTTTCCCTTAATGTTTCCATGACTTTTTTTAAAACTTAATAACAGATAATGGAACAACTCATGTCATGTGTTAGAAAATGAGATATATAGTAGTGTTATGGAAATCTCAATCACTGAATATAAATTTGAACAAATTTCATTAGGATTTAAACAGAGTAGCTTTTACTCGTTTCTATCTATGTAGTATGTATACGTTTGTGTATGCTTTCACTTATCATGTGCAGTTGGTGGGATCAAGGCCAGAGTCTTGGGCTGATGTGGCAACCTATGCACTCCACTTCCCTTCACTTTCTTTGAAACAGAGCCTCACTGTGTCATTTGGACTGGCTGACAACTACCCTATGTAGTTTATGGTAACCATTAATTTACAATCATGAGACCTTGAGTTCATAGAGGGAGCTCTGACTACCGAAGATATTTTTCACAAATCTTTGGCTCTGCCCTCACCTTTCAGTTTTCATTAATCCTCTCCCTCAACAGATGATTTTGTCCCATTATTATTAGATGATGATTAATGTTGGCTTATTGTCGAGGACAAGAAGAGTGTTGTACTGGTCTAGTCTCAATCTCAGACTGCCATTGTTTGATATGAAATATGCCCCATAGACTCATGTTTTTTAACATCTTATCCCCAGATGGAGATGCTGTTTGGAAAGGTTAAGGAACCTTTAGGGATTGAAGCCTCACTGGATTCTGACTTTTAGGATTTATAGCCTTCCCTGTGTCACCTCCTCACACCTTTTCTTTCTGACAGCTGATGCCACATGACATGTCAGCCTCATGCTTCTGCAGTCATGCTTTCTCTATCATGAGACAATGCATACTTTCTGGAATTGGTAAGCACAAATTATCATCTTCTCTCTTAAGTTGCTCTTGTAAGAACATTTTGTCACAAACACAGAAAAGTCACTAGACATAGCCATAGTTACTATGTCTATAGCTTTGTTGGTAGAGTCCTCTAAGCATTCTCTCTTCCAGTCTTCATGGTAGAAGACCTCTTCTTTGTCCTGTATCGGTAGCAACTTGTGCAGGATAGTGTATTGTTCTTTGAATCTAGTAGTTTTAAGAGATTTCTGCATTGTTACCACAGAATAAATGATTATAATAAGAGAGTAAGAAGTTCCTATTATGGCAGTGGATCAGTGTTTATACCTGGAATACAAACAGACATCATGTGTCCATAACACAAAGAGGGATGCTCTCTCAGCCTGGACTCTTAGGGCAGTGCCTGGACCCTGCCCTGAGTGAAATGACAGACTCTAGATATCCCCTATGTGAAAGGAAATGGCAATAGGGTGGAGGCTGTGGGGGGGGCTAGGGTTGTGTGGGAGGAGGGAAGGGAGAGGGAACTGGGATCAACATGTAAAACAAGCTATTTAAAATTAAAATAATAAAAAATCTAAAAAAAGAAGTTCCTATTAGTAATTATTCTATTTTGTATCTTTTTCAAGGAACTCTTCATTGGTCCCTTCTAATTTTAAGTTCTTGGGGAATCCCTTTGAGTGAAAAGGCTTAGTAACATAGAGATCTAAAGCATCAGAACAAGGTAAACATTTCACACTACACATTGTCAACAGCCAGCATGTGTTTTTCTCCCTGTTTGGGGTTTATAATGTCTCTGCAAGTGCGTTTCTGGAACCTGGGCATTGCTCTTAAATTTTAATTGGAGAACCACTTTTCTTTATTGGAACCTGTTCCATATGAGAGTGGGTAGTTATCATCATGGCCATATTGACAGACTATTCCATGGAGTACTCTTGATGTTTTCTAAGTTACATACATGTGGCAAAAGAAATCAATCAGAAAGAACAATGTGTATGGATAATTTAGAGATCATATATGAGGAACAGGATTCCACATACAACCACATTTCAAGGTCTTTCTGTCAACAGCCTAGTCTAATCAATCATGGCTCCTGATTTCGCCTAGTCTATTTATCTCTTGTGCTGAAGTGCTGAAAGCCAAGATTAATGATGGCAATGGGTACTGTAGCTCTTGAAATGATGGTGAAATGATATCTTTGGAGAAATTTTTCAGTGTTACCCAAAGTTGTATAATAGATTGGAATTAAAGTAGAGTCACACATCACATCAGTACTCAAGTTTCTAATTTGAGTGTAAATTTTTAAATTATATAAATTATACAGACAGATGACTTTACCATATTTTTATGAGTTAAATGCTTCAATAATTTATATCTAATATGTTTTGTTTTGCTGTATGCCTGATACTTCTGTATTGATGACAACAAATTCAATTGACTTCTCTTGGCCCTTTCAACCATCTTTCATTGCAAATTTATTCCATCTTATTTCAAGTTAAAATTTTAGTTGACATTGAAAATTGACATAGTGCATAACAAATAGAAATCATAATTAGTATACTAATATTGCTAATTGACAACTCTGATTTGGCAAGGACAGATTCATCAACATGTTCACTGTGTATATAATACAATGGGAAATATAAGAAAGATACAACTTCTCCTTCTGCACCTGTACATACCCCATAAGCAAGATGGTGATGTGGATAATATTTTATAAAGTGCATCAAACTTTGTGGACAAAAAGTTTCTTTTCTTATAGTGTGTAAGGTAATAAACACCCTAGTAAATGCCCTGTTCTATTTTTATTCTCTCAGTCAATGTTTCTTCCTGAAGATGCACTTCTTTAAAACTCAGGACTTACAGTATTTTTGACATATGATACCTTTACAGGAAACTGTGTCAAGGCTTATGCTACTTTCTTTGTTGCTCCCATTAAGTCCTGTGTGTGTGTGTGTGTGTGTGTGTGTGTGTGTTCAGGTAGGTGAGATTGCATGTTGAGGGTGAGTTCATGTGCTATGAGTGAATATGCATACATGTATATTGAAATCAGTGGGCAAACTTTGATCTCATTCCTCCTAGGCCCTCCACCTTATATTTTGGTATATAGAGCTAAATGATTGGTAGCTGGATGGTGAGTTCTGGGTACCCTCTAATCTTCCATTCCACCATGTGCCTCTCTGCCTAATTTTTTATGAGGGTTCTGGGCACTTATACTCAAGTCTTCAGACTTACATTGTAAGAAATTTACCAACTGAACCATCTCCCCAGGCTCACATTTGATTTTTATAATTATCTTGGTTCAGAGTTCTATTACTCCAATAAATACTGGATAGCATATGTGTCAAAGTCAAGGTGACACAAGCTGAAGGATCTCAAATCTAGTTTTTTCCACAGGTCTCACCAGATTCCAAGAGTCTACTGTATTCAATAAGTCTAGCTTACTCTAATATGACACTAATTCAAGAGTCAATATGTAAAACTAGGATGATGCTTTCCTAATTTTACAGGTAACATTTAATATCTGAATGAGTCAAGAACAATCGTATCACCAAAATTGTCTCTCTTTATTTTAGTTACATGGAACTTCAAGTATCAAAAGTATGCTTGCTAATCAGAATCAGATAAAGAAAATTTGAAGCTATAATATGGGTTTTATATTTAATGTAGTGGGTTCTAATCTCCTGCCAGGTAGCCCAGATATGTACATCACACTCATGCAGTTGTCTTTTCCACTGACCAGTGTGAATATGCATTACCTTTGTCTTATTTTTGACTTGCCTAAATCAGCAGTGATCTATTCTCCTCATGGTTGATGTAGTCATTCTTTCCATATGGTAATATCTTCAACCAGCCTTTCCTCACATATTTTTCTGGACAAGAATCTTCATAAGGCAGTCAGTTTTGAATATATCTACTGTGAACCATAGCAACAACATAAGTTATTATTTATTGTAGTAATAAACCGAACACTGCACCAAGCATTTTCCTTTTTAAAAATTTAATTTTCTCAACAACCCTTGAGATAGGTGCTTTGTGTTAATCCTTGTTTCACAAATCATAAAGCAGGTCTTGATGAATTTATATGTCCTTTCCAGTAACAGAGTGCTACAAGAGATGCCAGAGGAAGAACGCAGCTCTGCCTCAGAGCTGGAGATGTTAACCGTTTTATATTTAGGACTTTATTTCATTGCTTAACACTCAGAGATCCAGTGTGTTCCTATTTCCATATTTCTGAGGAGTCATTGATTTCACCCTGTGCCTTTAAACACAGTTATCATTAGAAACTTTATAAAGAAGGGTAGTATGTCAAGGGGAGTCAATGAATACCCGAAACTGCTCAGTTATGAAGGCACATACGGACTCCATTTTAAAACCTTCCTGTTCTGACTATTAATCCACCATCATGGCAAAAAAAAATGTCCTGCCTGTTTACCTGAAACAGAAAAGAAGTCTTTTCAGTCCTCTCTTGGAAAGAGACTTTTATAGTGTCTGAGTTGTAGGGGTGATTTTTTTTTAGTCTAGTGACAATATATATTTGGACACTACATTCTGAATTCCTAATATAACATAGATACTAACAATTAAAGTACTTAAAATTGGGAGCCTAGGAGGCACTCTGGCAGCAATGTGCTTCCTTTATAAGCACAACAACCCACCCAAGTGTGATCCCCAGAACCCATGAAATTAAAAAAAAAAAACAATCCAAGTATGGTATACTGGCTGTAATCCCAGTGCTGAGGACGCAGAGGCAGGTAGAACTCCAGATTCACTGGCCAAATATCTTACCTGACTGTCAAGCTTTAGGCCAATGAGGCAAAAAGTACACTAATATGGATGGTACCTGAATAAATGACACTTACAGGGTAAGTGTGTGTGTGTGTGTGTATACATGTGTGCGTGCACGTGCATGTATGCATACATGTGTGTGTAAGTGGAGGCCATTAGTGTACAAACACACACAAATCAACTACCCCCCATTCCTTCACAGATGCGTCATGAGATGAGACACACTTAAGCTTTGTCTGTCTATATTGGTAATGTTCCCATCCAAATTCCACAGTTCTCCCACAGGTGATAGATTTCTTTTTTACTTTTCCATATGCAATGTGTACACAGCATAGATTGTGTTCTTGAAATCCCAATTATCAACGAGTAAATGTCTTCAAATATTTTAATATGCACAGGTAACATTTTGGCTGGATAATATGTGGACTCTTGCCCTTTTTTCACAGTTTTTTTTCCTGAGAGTTCAAATGCAGAAGTAGTTGCTAAAATGGTTTTGCTTCTTTAGGTCTAGCACACTACTTAAAGGGATAAGTGGATCAATATTTACCCTAGTCACAACAGCAACATGTACTGCTAATGAAAGTAACAACACCACAACTACATGCATAAGGTGTGAGGCATTAAATTTCTATTATATATCAGAGGCAGTCTATATCAAAGAAGGGTTGGAAATATTGTAAGAGCCAGAGAAAAAGGGAGTATGCTATGAGATTGTATCTCCTAGGAATGTCAGAAGCTGCAACTGCCACAAAAACAGCCCGTTGAACTGGAAGCTCAGAATTTTTCCTGGACTCTTTGGGATTATGATGCCCTTAAAGCAACAGAGTAAGAAAGGAATGACAGTGTTAAGATGGGTGATTGATCAAGACCACCATAAGAAAATTGGATTGATTCTCCACAGTGGGAGTAAGAAAGATGACATCTGGGGCATAGGAGATCCTTTAGGGTACCTCTTGGTGCAACTATGTTCTATGTTTAAAGTCAATGATAAACTACAACAGCCTAATCCATGCAGTTTGACAAAGGGCTCACACCCATCAGAAATGAATGTAAGGGTCATTCCTCTGAGAAAAGAGGCAAGAACTGCTGAGATTCTTGCTGAGGGTGAAAGAAACACACAGTGGGTAGTAGAGGAAGGTAATTTTACATAAGAGATAAGGCCATTTTGAAAATCAGAACATAATTGGCAAGAAGGTTTCTGTGGTATTTTGTTGAGAATATATTCATACAGATATTTGTATTTTCTTTCCTCAATTTCTTTATCATGTGATGTAAAATCAATTAAGTAAATATCAATGGCTATCATATTTAATTTTGAGATACACAAAGAATGTCCCTCAAGAGGCATTTCCACATCTTCCAAATTAATAATTTGTGGCTGTATTACAGATAGTTATATCATGTTAGGCATTTTATAACATGGTTATTATTTTCATTTGGAAATTAATCATAACATGCAGAGATATGGTTTTGTGACAAGTTGAAAATAGATTGAATTGTGATGGTTATTCTTTGAGGTCAACTTCACTACATCTGGAATTCACTAAAACCTCCATATTGAGGATAAAACTTCTTAATTTGAAGAAGAAAGATTCACTTCTAATTAGGATAATTGAGGTAGATAGACAAACCTGTAATCCAGATATTTTGAGCAGGGAAAGGGCAAGCCTTTAATCTATGTCTTGTGTGAGAAAGACTCAGTTTTAATCCAAATCATTTGAGCTGGGAAAACCAACATCTAATCTGGGCAACACCTCTTAGAAGGTTATAGAAGGACCTGGAAGAAGGAAGCTTTTGCTCTTTGCCTGTTTGCTCTTGTCTTGCTATCAAGACCATTCTTTCACTAGTCTTAAGAGTCTACTTCTTTGGGAATCCAGAATATACTGAAGACCAGCTGAGCAGCCATTAACAAAAAAAGAGGCATGGGTTTACAGGAAATCAAGAAGGGGTATATAAGAGAGTTTGGAGAGAGGGAAGAAAATGAGAGAAATGATGTAATAATATTCTAATCTCAAAAGGCAAAATAATTAAAAATTATAGACATGGGTGAATTGGGATAAAAACTATAGAAAATTGGCTTTCTAGAATAGTTGGATTCCAGTTTGGGGTATTCTTCCAGTCTTCAAACAGCTGAGTTCTCAATGTATTTGTCTTTGCGTAGCAGAGAGCAATCCAGACAGTGCTCTGTGCTGAAGGAAGAAGAGGGAGGTTGCCCACAGATGAACAATGTCAACAAGGCATCCTAGCCTGGAGGGGCAAAGAAGGAAACAATATTTTACCCCAGTTCATGAATGTAGCTCTATCTCCAAAAAGGCTTCTTGTCGGAAGACAAAATCAAGCTAGGGCACTCAGTATTTTCTGAAATCCTTTGGGAGGGTTTGCTCTCCTTCTGAGGACAAGTGTACCTAACAAAGTGTGGATTAATAGAGGGATGGAGTTAGTTCTAACCCCTGTTCTTTCCTCCTATTGTCATACTAATTTTAAATATGAAGCTGTTGTTTTTATTAAATGAACACAGAATCAAACTGACCTCTGAATTAGTATCTCTCTGTGTCTCTGAGTGTAGCTCACACACCTCATTGGAGAAGTTCCTTTGTGCAGTAGATGGTAGTTAATACAGAATAACTGATGGTGGCATGCTCAGCACAGAAAGGATGACAATATCAGGTGCCCTTCCTAATGTTCAGGGACCATTAAGACAGAAGAACTAAAATTTCTAAGAAAAGAGAGAAGGGCCAGAGTAAAACAGTGTCTTCCTGCCTACAGGACCGTTGTATTCATGAACTCACAGTCCCTGCGGTTGTCTGAACAAGGTCAAGCTAGTCAGCATTCTAACCTGGGGTGTAAAGAGATTCATGAGCCCAACCCCCAGCTGAAGAACTATGAATAGTTATTTTTGTATCTATTAATTTTATTCACACACACATATACACATACACATACACACTATATATATATATATATATATATATATTATCCCATATTTTCTGGTTACCACATGCATGCCTGGTGCTTATGCAGGCTTAAAAGAAAGAAACTGGATTACCTGGAAGAGGAATTATGGGTGGCTACAAGCTTCCAGGTGGATTCTGGTAATCAAACCTGTGTCTTCTGCAAGGACAAGTGCTCTCAACCATTTAGCCATCTCTCTAGCACAACCAATCACTGTTTTTAATGGTATGTCTACTGATAGGTCTATCATTACCCATTAAATGGCACCACACCCAGAAGTATACAGACAATACAAACTGGAATGAGTGGGTTATTACATTTAGAAAGAAATAATGTGTCTTAGTTAAGGTTTCTATTGCTATGAAAAGACAACCATGACCACAGAAATTTTTTATTTTATTAATTTTAGAAGCACTCTTATTCACATATCCATCTCCCAAATCCCTCGCACTCCTATCCTCCCAAGCTTCCCACTGACCCCCAACTACTCCCCAGGGATCCATGCAGGATCATCAAAGTCTGTCACATCATTTGGGGGAGGGTCCAGGCACTCCTTCCTGTATCTGGGTTGAAAATAATATCTCTCCATAGGGAATGGGCTCCCAAAGTCCATTTGTGATCTAGGGATAAATACTGGCTCCACTGTCACAGGTCCTATAGACTGCCTTGGCCTCCTAGGTGGCACCTACATTCAGAGGGCTTGGTTCAGACCAGTGCTGGTTCCCCAGTTTCACAGCTAGGGTCTCTGTGTTCTCATTAGGTCAGATCAACTGTTTCTGTGGGTTTCTCCAGCACAATTTTGGCTCCTTTGCTCATCTCTCTTCCCTCTGTGCAACTGGATTCCAGGAGTATGGCTCAGTGTTTAGTTGTGGGTGCCTGTTTTTGCTTTGGTCAACTACTGGGTGAATGATCTAGAAATGGTAACCAAGGTAGTCATCAATCTCATAGGGGAAAGGCATCAAAGGCAGCCTCTCCACCACTGCCTAGATTCTTAGGTGGGGTCAACCCTGTGGATCCTCTAACATTTCCCCTCTACCAGACCTCTCTATGCACCTGTACTGGCTTCCTCTATCAAGGCATCTACTTTCTTGCATTCCTGTATTCCTCCCCTGTCTCAGTCTTCCTGTTCTCCTCCCCCTCCTCATCTCACCGTCCTCACTTCCCACCTCCCTCCTATCTCCCCCCTTGCTCCCAATTTACACAGGGGTTCTTGTCCTCCTCCCCTTCTTCGGGGAAAAATGTTTTCTTCTCTTGGTCCTCCTTGTTTTCTAGCTCCTCTGGCAGTGTAGATTGTAGGCTGGTATTCCTTTGCTCTATGTCTAAAATGCACATGTGAGTGAGTACATACCATGTTTATCTTTCTGTGACTGGGTTACCTTGCTCAGGATGGGTTCTTCTAGTGCCATCCATTTGCCTGCGAATTTCAAGATTCCATTGGTTTTTTACAACTGAGTAGTACTCCCATTGTGTAAATGTACCAAATTTTCTCTATCCATTCTTCAGTTGAGGTTGCTTCCAGGATCTGTCTATTACAAATAATGCTGCTATGAACATAGTGGAGTAGATGCCCTTATTGTATGATTGGGCATTCTTGGAGAGGGATTGCTGGATCTTTAAGTAGACTGATTCCCATTTTCCTGTGAAACCACCATGAGTACCAAAGTAGTTATACAAGTTTACACTCCCACCAGAAATGGAGGAGTGTTCCTCCTTCTCCATGTCCTCTCCAGAATAGACTGTCATTGGTGTTTTTGATTCTGACAGGAGCAAGATGGTATCTCAGAGTTGTTTTGATTTGCATTTTCCTGATGGATAAGGATGTTGAACACTTTCTCAACTGTCTTTCAGCCATTTTAGATTCCTCTATTGAAAATTCTCTGTTTAGATCTGTACCCCAATTTTAAGTAGATTGCTTGGTGTTTTGGTGGCTAGTTACTTGAGTTCATTGTTTATTTTGGAAATCAGCCCTCTGTCAGATATGGGGTTGGTGAAGATCTTTATCCAATGTGTGGGGTGACATTTTGTCTTGTTGAATGTGTCCTTTGCCTTATTGTCGATCTCAGAGTCTGTGCTCCTGGTGTTATGTTCAAGAAGCAGCCCTCTGTACCAATTCATTCAAGGGTACTTCCCACTTTCTCTTCTAAGAGGTTCAGTGTGGCTGGATTTATGTTGAAATCTTTGATCTATTTGAATTTAAGTTTTATGCATGGCAATAGATATGGATCTAGCTGCAATCTTCTACGTGTCTGCATCCAGTTATGACAGCACCATTTGTTGAAGATACTTTTTTTTCATTGTATATCTGTGGCTTTTGTTGTCTTATTCTAGCTAGAAATTCAATTACAATATTGATGAGATATGGAGAGAGCTGAATGCTTTGTCTTGTTGCTGATTGTAGAAGAATGCCGTTTAATTTGTTGTTGGCTGTTGATTTGCTGTATATTGCTTTTATCATGTTTAAGTATGTTCCTGTTATTCCTGATATCTCCAAGACCTTTATCATGAAGGGGTGTTTGATTTTGTCAAAGGCTTTTCTTTGTTTCATTGATTCTTCATAATGTATTCCTAGTTTCTACTTTATTGATTTCAGCCATCAGTTTGATTATTTCCTGGCATCTACTCCATCGGGGTGAGTTTGTTTCTTTTTGTTGTAGTGCTTTCAGTTGTGCTGTTAATTCTCTAGTGTGACTATTCTCCAGTTTCTTCATGTTGACACTTAGTGCTATGAACTTTCCCTTTATCACTTTTTAAAAATGTCCCATAAGTGTGGGTATGTTGGGGGAAGTTCTGTGTATATATCAATAAAGCACTGTTGGCCAATAAGGAATCAAAATAGGTGGGTCTAGGAGTCGAGCAGGACTCTGGGTAGGAGAAACACAGGTAGTCAAGATGTAACTGCCATTGGGGTAAGAAGCCTGGAAACTTTTCTCTGGTAAGAGAAATACTTAGATTAACAATTATGGGATAAATACTTAAGTTAAAGCTAGCCAGTAAGAAACAAGCAATGCCAAAAAGCTTCATAATTAA
Source organism: Mesocricetus auratus (assembly GCF_017639785.1). Taxonomy (NCBI): domain Eukaryota; kingdom Metazoa; phylum Chordata; class Mammalia; order Rodentia; family Cricetidae; genus Mesocricetus; species Mesocricetus auratus. Next base: position 11,845,136 of record NW_024429182.1, read on the forward strand.
TACAGCCTCTTGTGTGTTATTTGGGGACTACAACGCAGCAGAGCCCAGGCGACTGGCGAGGAAAAATCAAAGCAGCTGGGAATGAAAAGTCTTCTCTTTACATGGGTAGGTTGTGTCTTCATTCTCATTAAATTTTAGGAAGTATTTAATTTCTTTTTTTATTTCTTCCTAGAGCCAGGAAGGGTACAATTGCACATTGTTCAACTTACAAGTGTTTGTAAGGTTTCTTCAGTTTGTGTTGTGGTTTAAGTCTAACTTTAAAGCATAAAATACATAAAATGCATGGGATTATTCCAATTTGTTATATCTGTGGATGTTTGCTATGTTGTTAAGTATGTGGTCAATTTTAGAGAAGCTTTCTTGTGGCACTGAGAAGAAGGTGCATTCTTTAGTGTTTGGATGGAATGTTCCATAGATGTCTGTTAATCCAAATTGGGTCATAACTTCTGTTAGTTCCTTTGTTTCCTTTTAAGCTTCTGTCAGGTGGTCTTGTCTAGTGGTGAGAGCAGAATGTGGAAGTTTCCTACTATAAGTGTGTGAAGTTTTATGTGTGATTTGAGCTGTAGTAATGTTTCTTTTACAAATGTTGGTGCCTTCATATTTGGGGCATAGATGTTCAGAATTGAGACTTCATGTTGATGGACTTTTCCTGTGATGAATATGAAATGCCTTTCTTCATATCTTTTGATTAATTTTAGTTTAAAATCTAATTTGTTAGGTATTAGGTTTGCTGCACCAGCTTGTTTCTTGGGTCCATTTGATTGGAAAATCTTTTCCCAACCCATTACTCTGACATAACAGCTGTTTTTGAAATTGAGTTGTGTTTCTTATATGCAGCAAAAGGGTGGATTCTGTCTTTGTATCCATTCTGTTAGCCTGTATTTTTTGTTGTTTTTTTATCATTTTTTATTTTAATTTTAAATAGCTTGTTTTACATGTCAATCCCAGTTCCCTCTCCCTCCCCTCCTCCCGCACTCCCCTTCCCCCCACCCTCCCACCCTATTACCAAATCCTTCCACATAGGGGATATCTAGAGTCTATCATTTTACTCTGGGTAGGGTCCAGGCAATCCCCTAAGAGTCCAGGCTGAGAGAGCATCCCTCTTTGTGCTATAGGCACACGAAGACTGTTTGTATACCAGGGATAGACACTGATCCACAGCTCAGGGCCCCATAGGTTGCCCAGGCCTTCTCACTAACACTCACATTTGGGGGGTCCAGATCAGTCCCATGCTGGCCTCCCCACTGTCAGTCTGGGGTCCAAGAGCTCTCCCATGTTCAGATCAGCTGTCTCTGCTGGTTTTGCCAGCCCATTCTTTGCCAATTTTCTCATCACTCCTCTCTCTCTGTCACTGGGTTCCTTGGGTTCAGTTCAGTGATTAATTGTGTGTTTGCCTCTGCTTCCATCAGTCACAGGATGAAGGCTCCCGGATGGTTATAGACATCAAGTTCATTATCAGGAATGGGCATTCGAGGTGGTCTCTCCACTATTGCTTAGCTTGCCAATTGGTGTTATCCCTTTAGATCACTCGAGGTCGCTCTGGTACCTGATCTGTATTTGATCCTATGATTCCCTCTTCCCCCTATCCTACCCCCACCCCCTCAACTTCCTGTTCCTCCATGACCAACTCTCTTCCTCTTCACCCCCTCTCTTCTTCCCAGGTCCCACTCCCCCCCACCCCTCGCCGTGTTCCCCATCCATTCAGGGGATCTTGTCTCCATCCTCTTCTCTTGGGTACTATGCATATATGCATATCTTTTAGGTTCTTTCCTGTTTCCCAGACTCTCTATCAGTGGAAGTGCAGACTGGCACTATCCTGATCCATTTTTATAGGAAATTAAGGCCATTTACATTGAGTCATATTAATGACCATTGATTGTTGATTCTCGTTTGTTTTGGATTTCTTATGGGTGGTGTTATTAAGTGTGGATTCCCCCCTTTTTCTTTTGGTGTTTGGTAAAGTGGGATTATCTATTACCCATGTTTTTGTGAGTGTAGTTATCTGCGTTGCTTTGGAGTTTTCCTTCCAGTACTTTCTGTAGGACTGGATTTGTGGATTTGTATTATTTAAATCTTGATTTGTCATGGAATATCTTGTTTTCTTCATCTATAGTGATTGAAAGTTTTGCTGGGTCCAGTAGTCTGGGCTGGCATCAACATTCTATTAGTGTTTGTAGAACATCTATCCAGGACCTTTCATAGTTTCCTTTGAGAAATCGAGTGTAATTTGGATAGGTCTGCTTTTATAAGTTACTTCGCCGTTTTCCTTTGCTGCTCTTAATATTTTTTTATTTTGTAAGTTTGGTGTTTTGACTATTATGTGGCAAGGGGACGTCTTTTGTGGTTCAGTCTATTTGGTGTTCTGTAAGCTTCTTGTACATTCATAGGCATATCCTTCTTTCGATTGGACAAGTTTGCTTCTATGATTTTGTTGGATATGGTTTCAGTAGCTTTGAACTGTTTTTCTTCACCTTCTTCTATACCTATTATTCTTATTGGGATTTTCACAGTGTCTCACATTTTCTGGATATTTTGTGTTAGGGATTTGTTGGACTTGAGACTTTCTTTGGTCAATGACTGTATATCCTCTAGTGAGTGAGTCTTCAGCACCTGAGCTTCTCTCTTCCATCTCTCATATTCTATTGCTTATAGAAAAGTTTACCCAGCTTTTCTATTTCCAGCATCCCCTCATCCTGCATTTTTTATTGTTTCTATTTTGTCTTTCAAACCTTGAACTGTCCAAAGTTTTCTGAGATGTGGGGTAAGTTCTAGCTGTAATCCCTTTAAAAATCAAAATTAATGAGCAGATCACACACTTCCAACATATTATGGCACAGGATATACATTGCCATTCCTAAAGGCATGGAAGGGAATATAGCAAGGAAATACTGTGGACCAAAGTAAAACCAATTCCAGCTTGGCAAACTCCAAACTCTGCAGCTCAATGTCTAATGTCAAAATGTTCTTCAGGTCTCCAATTCCTTTATGTTTTGTTGAGTACAACACACTTCTGTCTCTTGGGCTGGTTCCACTCCCTGTTAGCAGCCCTAGCATATATTCCAAGACTCTGTCATCTCTAAATTCATGTGCTCTTCAAGGCAATGCAAGCTTCAACTTCACAGTTTTATACAATGACCTCTCTTCTAGGGCTCCATTCAGAGAGAACCTTGACACATTCCTGACCTTTACTAAATAGTAGCTTTATTTAATAGCCTGCTTCTTCTATCCTTAGTTCTGAAGTCAGATACCTAGCTGAAGCTGCAAAGTTCTGCAGCTCACTGGGGCTGGAACATGGTCCCATATTTCAATTACATCTTTACCAGCTTTCTGTTTTCCTTCACTGCCTAAGCCTTGCTGTCCTTGAACTTGCTATTTATATAAGGCTGGCCTCAAACTCAGATCCACCAGCCTCAGCCTTCACAGTGCTGAATCATCCAGCTCTTAACTTTTCTTTAGTTACTTTCCACAAATTGGAAATTTAGCTGGGTGGGATCTTGCCCTGACATCACCACTCCCTCGATTTATCTCCTAGAACATGGGCTTCAGATTTATTCCACTTCCAGATGCTCTGATTTTCTTCAGAATCTACATTTTGTAATTCACCCTACTCAGATTGCTGCTTTTCATTATAAATATTCATTAAAGTTACCACTAAAAACCATAGAACTGATTCTATACTAGATTGTTTTGAGATATCTTCTGAAAATAGAATTAACCCAAAATTCTTCACTTTCGTCTTAGTCAGATTCTTCAGAGAAGTGACTAAAATGTCACAAGAATGATCTATAGGCAACATACTAAACTTCTCTGAAACCTTTTGAGTGAACCCCCAATAGTTCAAATAATGCTTAGCAACTCTGTTTTCCATGCTCTTAATAGTATGGTCTATTAAACAGTGCCAGAAGCATTGTACTACTTTTCTAACCCAAATTACCAAAGTCTGAATTCCTCCAAACAAAACATGGTCAGGCCTATCACAGAAACACCCAAGTCCTTGATACCAATGGCTATCTTAGTTTGGATTTTCTATTGCTGTGAAAATGCAAGCTGACCACACCAATACTTATAAAGAAAGCATTTAATTGAGAGTAACTTGCTTACAGTTTCAAAGATTCAGTGGTTATCATCATGATGAGGAACATGGTGGTGTGCAGGACAGTGTGCAAGCAGGCATGGTGCTGGAGCTAAGAGTTCTTATGTCTCCATAAGCAGGCAATAGGAAGTGGACTGATTGAACACTGAGAGTAGCTTGAGCAAAAGAGCACTCAAAGCCTGACCCCACAGTGAAACATTTCCTCCACCATGGTCACACCTTCCATTAGTGCCAGTCTTTTGGGGTCCATTTTCTTCCAAACCACTAGATACACAAGAGGGGGATGGTGAGAAGAGGGAAGAGGGTACAACATTCAGGTATGGAGAAGGAACAGATATGGGAGGAGTTAAGAATAGGATTGGGTCAAATATAATCAGACGACATTGCCTAGAATTCTCAAGGAATTAATGAAAAATGAAGGATGAATCTACATTCATTTGGGACAAGAGTTTCAAGGTCTAAGGCTTTACTTCTTTGTTTCAGAGAATATATAGAAGGACCTTGGTGTCAGAACATGTATAGAAGTTTAGAATCTACATATCCTGAAGGTTTTAGTTTTAGTTTTAGTTTTAGATAACCAAGCCTTTATGCTTTAATTAAAATTATCTTGTCTAAATTTTTATTGCTTTTTGTTTCAGTGCTGACATATATACGGTTTTCCATGTACAAATCATAAAACTACAACTGTAGGGTGAGAATTGAAGAGTTTATAATCATTTGTGTTCATCTTAAAAGACAGATCTATGTCACTGTGGGCTCACATTTTTTACAAGATTTTGTTTTTTAAATTAGAAACATTTCCCAGCTACCTCTCCCTCCTCTCCTCCCCTGACACCCCACCCTTCCCTCCAGCCCCCCACCCAATATCCACTCTTTTCCCCAGGGAAGGTGAGGTCCTCCATGGGGGATCTCCAGAGTGCCATTTCATTCAGGGCAGGACCTAGACCCTCCCCTAAGAGCCCAAGCTGAAAGAACATCCCTCATTGTGAGATGGGTATCCAAAGTCCATGTGTATGCCAGGGATAAATACTGATCTACTACCCAAGGCCCCATAGATTGCCTTCATCCAATGATGAATGGAAGCAGAGGCAGATACCCACAGCTAAACACTGAACTGAACTCTTGGAACCCAGGTACAGAGAGGGAGGACTGATGAGAAAAGGGATCAGTACTGGGCTAATTTAACCCACAGAAACAGCTTACCTGAACAAGTAGGACCTCTTGGGCCCCAGACTGATGGCTGGGAGCCCAGCATGGGACTGATACAGACCCCCTGAATATGGGTGTCACTGAGGAGGCCAGTGGGCTAACATTCAAGAATTAGCACTTCACAGCCTCTTGTTCTCTGTACCTTGATCAATTGTGGGTATCTGTGTTAACTTTCATCTACTGCAAAAAAGAATATTCTTAGAGGAGGGTTAAGAGATTCACTAATCTGTGGTGTTATACCATAAATAATTTTAGTCTGTGTCCATTTTGCAGCATAACAATAGTATTCCCAAACTCCAAGACCTGTGACCAGGAGAGAAGATGGTTTCATGAAGGTTTTGAAAGTCACCATCACATTATAGAAAATAAATCCCCTTGAAATGCTGCATTTGTAGTCATTTGAAGTATTGACTCATAGGTACCATGTGAAACCAATTTGCTTTGTTTATTATTAGTGAATTTATCAAATTTTTCAACTCCTCCAGGAGTTATGAATGTGTGGGTGTGTATGTGCGTGATTTATTATACTATCAAATTGGAGCATGATACTTGCTTTAGCCAGAAGAGAAGAAAGATAGATGATGTTGCCTCATCATTGCTATAACCTCAAGAAAATGCATATGTCATTGAAATTACATCAACCAAGAACTATGCCATGGAGTAGGATGATTATATATTAGTTAATGGGAATGCTAAGACAGGAAACACTTAGAACCAGAACAAGTCATCCAAATATAGAATGGTCTTGTTTGCAGGAGATATGTTTGTATTGCCATTCTGAGACAACCAATGAATTTCAACCTTGATTCAGAGGGTGGAGTCTACATTGAGATGGGCAGAATGAACCATAGTGTTTTCTGGCTGACCCAGATGAAGACAGAGAGACACAGGGAGGACTTAGGAGGGACTTAGATATATTTGGGGCCTTTTCAATCTAGGAAGTTAGAAAGGAAGGTCAGCTGATTGTATTTCTGACCCTCTGTGGATCTATCATGTTTACACCCTAAGATCTGACCACCAAGATTTATTTATTAATAAAACAATAAAAGGAAACACTACAGATTGGTGTTCTAGTATGAACAATATCTGAATGATCTTGTCCCAGCTCTATTGTGCTGTACTATAATGAGGTTGGGAGTACAATGCATGAAGGTGCAGAATGAAGAGATGTTCTGAAGAAGTCAAGAAAGAAACAAGAGGTGACTTGTTACGAGTACTAGTTCTGATGAAACCATTGAATGCTACCTCAGTTTGAATTGTCAGGCAGCATGAAGATCTGCAGTCTGCATATTCTGGCCTGGATCTTTATTCTGCACAATGATACTTTATTCAGGGGATTAAAAATAGCAATAGTTTCTTGACAGGAGCTAAATGTAATCAGGACAAAATTACCTCTTCAAATGAAAGAATAGGCCACTGACACTAGAGGACAAGAACCTCTCTGGAAACTGGCTACCTGTTCCTACCTGAATCCACAGACCTCTTACTTTGCAAGCATTCAAGAAAAGACTAATCATCCAAAGGAACAAACAAGACTATAGTGCAAAAATATTTTTTTCTCTTTTGAGGAGGTGAAAGGAAAACTAGAAATCATTTCAGCTGGCTTCTATGTTCTTTTGATACTTGAAAGTGACCTCTACTGCTCCTCTCTCTCAACTTATTTTTACATGTTTCCTTTCTCTGGTCACTGTAAGATGCTCTGAGTTCATCTTATACATTCCCTCTCCCAAGCTCAGCATCAGCCCTTTCAATAAAAAGACATTGTGGAAAATGTTAATAATAATGAAAAACCTGACAAAGTGATTCACAAATATAACTCTAGTACTCACTGTCAATTCCCAAAGAAGCCTGGAATATGGCTCACTCTGCATTCCCCCAGCACTGTGTACCCCAAGCCTCTTCAGGCCAGGGCTGGGCTTTCCTTGGCTGTCTGCATCTTCTAGTTCCTATATAAACCATCTATTGTGGCCTCATGTTCCTTTGCTCTTGATTCTTGGACCTATGCTCTTGGCTACAGGCTGGCTCACTCTTGGTCTCTTTGCCCTCTTGGATTTCTTCTTTTTCTTCTCTTCACTCTGAACCTCTCCAGTTGCCTATGGCTGTACACCCCCCACCTTGTATTAACAATAAAAACCTTCTTCTCCACCATATTGTGAAGCAGTCATGTCCTTATATTCATTCATTAGAATATCCTGAAAGAGAAAAAAGATTTCTGTGGGACTGAGGTTATTCTATAATTGGATCATAAATTTCAAGACTGTCTGGCTACAGTGTACAACACTGTCTATGTTTTTCACGCACAAACCCAAAGTAAATGAAACTAAAATATAACCAAATTTAGAAGGAGGAAGGAAGCCAGGAAGAAAGAAATGAAGGAAAGAAGGAATGAATCTAGATCCAGGTATTGTGTGGCCCTTTTTTAAATATGCAATTTGTTACAGGTCCCAGACAACAGAGTAAGGCCTATAATACAGCTTCTCTGAACGTCACTTTTTACTTTAAGTTTGTGTTAGTCTGGTCACTTCCTATTCGTCTGTATCAAAAGAGGAACTAGTCAGTAGCACATTCTCCGGAGCACTTCCTCATCCATCTTCTCCACTATTTCTAATTTATGCCTTCAAACAGGATTCGTTTATACTTTATGCACATTTAAAAATGACTTTGAATCATTGCACATGCTTCTCTGGGCTCTAGAATTGTATAGTTCCCCCCTCACTGACTCTTAGAAGATATCCTTTTCTCTTCTTGAGTTCTTTGGTCAAGCAACTGCTACATTATCAATCTCATACATGATCATCCTATAAATGAGCTGCACAGGAGACCTAACTGCTGACCCTGCCAGTGCTTCATGCTCATGATGGATGAAACACGTGGCCAGCATCCTCCAGCCTTACTTGTATGTGCTCACCCCTGCACAGGAAGTACCATGATCATGTGCCAACATTTCATGTAACAGAAAGTTGGCTTATTCTATTTACTCTCTGTCAAACTTTAAGCAGAATAATTTGATAATACTGTACACATGTTAAAATACCTGCTTAAGTCTCTCTTATCTGTGAAAATGTTGAATCTTGCTCTTTTCTGCCTCACAAAAATAGTGACCTTTGGTTCTTCCGATTTTATTTTCAAAACTGGAAATAAATAAAATTATAAGGGATGGTTTCCGTAGGTCTCCTGCAATCTGAAGGATCTCTGGTACTTTCTGCTCTTGGAATAGCTCATCCCTTTCTATCAAAGGTTAAGACATAATTGTTTGAGCATTGAATAAATGGATAAGAAAACACGAGTAAGAGAGAAAGAAACAAGATTGAAATGTCTACATCCTATGTTATTTCTAAAGGTTAGGGGAAAATGCATATTTTCTTCTAAATGTCAATTTAATCTGAATGGCAGTGAACCTCGAATAACATTTACATTCAATGTAGAAATTTTGAAAATGAAGCAATTGTCTGGCTAACTGCCTGTTTTGTTTTTGGGTGAGCTTCATGTTTGGTTTTCCCTTGATAGATGGCTGAAGTATCATTCCTATTTGGAAGTATAAACATAATCATTAGGCAGAAGAATGAAGCTTTATTTGTTGGCTAGTAATCAATCCAAGATTGCTGTTGCCCAACGGGCAAAATAATGAGCAAGCTTTGCAGACCGTCTGACTGGGTGCCTCATTATGATTAGAAAGGACCAAGTTTTGAGCTTTATTCTGGACATTACATCTTCTAGATATGTCTGCTGTCTCAAAAAGAAAACCTTCCTAAAGATAAGAATCCTAGAGAATATATTCACACTGCAGAGATCTCTACAGGCCATGTATAAAAGGAAAAGTTTGGGCTACCTGAAGAATATGATTGGCTACCGTACAGCAACCTTCTGTGAACCTGGGGATGAACAGAATTCTTTTGCTTGAACATTTTGACCTTGAATATATTATCAAGTGAAGGGACTCATGTTTATAAATTTTATAAACTGTACTTTTGTTTTATCTATGAAGGGCATCTTAGTAAGTATAACTTAAAGCCTCAGTTATGGATTGAACATTTAATGTTTGTGTAGAAATTATGCTGTGTCATAGTAGGCCATCAACATGAACTATTTCCCATGTTCAGAGGAACTATTTTCACAAAGTTATTATTATTGCTCTGTATTTTCCTTTTTTCTTATTTTCATTTAAATATTATTGTTTTAAATGCTAACTACTAAAATCTACAAATACTTCCTTTAAGATTTCACTTTTATTTCAAATATTTTCATTCCTTTATAACTTCCATAAATACTACAACTTTATAACAAGTCTGAATGGGAAACTTTAGAGTTTCATTAGGAAGGAATATGTGATGTTAAAAAAAGAGAGAGAGTTTAATTTTGACAGGGGAAATGAATAAAAACGTTTAAATGTATGTGAGAGGTTAGGAATGTTGAGGACTGACTGTCCATGAAGTCTCTAGGGTTCAGTGATTACCTCAATGTGATTGCAAACTAGGGGAAAAAAGATAAGTCTAGATCCTTAGAAGGGCTAGATTTAAGACATTGTACCTAATGGCATGGATAGGAATGTAATTGTGAGTTATTGAACATTCTAATCTAAGGAAGAGCATGAAGAGTAGACTATAGAGGCAAAACAGAGTAATGATCCAGAGAATGTTCTGGTCATACATTGTAAGCGATAATGGTATCACTAAAGAACTGGAAAACTGGAACAGAGATGAATAATCGAGTATTGAAAACACTAATATGCTGGGATTACAGTGTGACTTGTGAGAAAGGAGAAAAGAAGCCCAGTAGGGGTCTGTTAAAGATGATACCAGGAAAATGAAGACTAAGAGGGTCAGAGACAGTTCTTCAGTGGAAGGATTAAATATGAAATCACATGGGGATATCTAAGGATAACACAACAGCAACAACAAACAAAAGTAAAATCCAAGAAGCTAAACCAATGAGCCGAATTCCTGGAATCCAGTTGTAGATAGGGAGGAGTGAAAAACAAAAGCGTCAAGACAATGTTGGGAAAACCCACAGAAACAGCTAACCTGAGCAAGTGGGATCTCATGTACCCTACTCTCATAGCAGAGGAATCAACATAGGACCAAATCAGGCACCCTCAATGTGGGTGTCAGCTAGGAGGATTAAGCAGTCTACAGGGCCTCTGGCAGTGGAACCAGGATGTATCCCTAGTGCATGTTTGGACTTCGGGAATCCATTCCCCCATGGAAGGATACTCTCTTAGCCTAGATAAGCATGACTGGACAGATATTGTCAAGTCACCCTTTCTGGGGAGTGGATGGGAGATAGAATGGGGAGCTGGTGGGGGCATGGGAGGATGGAAGGGAGAGGAAACTGGGGTTTATATGTAAAATAAGATTGTTTCTAATTTTTAAAAAAATTAAATTAAAAAAATCCAAGGAGCTAAAGATAAAACTGTAGAACTAACTGAAGGCAGGAGCTGAGTTACAGAATTTAATGTGACTGAATTTTAGGTCTGGAGAGTAGAAAGTTAGTTTCCTCACTCAGGATGGTTTTCTTCTAGAGCCATCCATTTGCCTGCAAATTTCAAGATTTCATTTTTTTCCACTGAATATCATTCCATTGTGTGTGCAACACATTTTCCCTATCTACTCTTCAGTTGAGGAGCATCTAGGTTGCTTTCAGGTTCTGGCTATTACAAATAATGCTGCTATGAACATAGTGGAATAGATGTCCTTGTTATATGAATGTGCATCTTTTATTTATTTATTTATTTATTTATTTGTTTGTTTGTTTGTTTGTTTTTGTTTTTCAAGACAGGGTTTCTCTGCATTGTTTTGGAGGCTGTCCTGGAACTCCCTCTGTAGACCAGGCTGACCTCAGACTCACAGAGATCCACCTACCTCTACCTCCTGAGTGCTAGGATTAAAGGAGTGCGCCAACAACAACCAGCTAAATGTGCATCTTTTGGGCATATGCCTAAGAATGGAATTGCTGGGTCTTGTGGTAGACTGATTCCCATTTTCCTGAGGAATCTCCATACTGATTTCCAAAGTGGCTGTATATGTTGGCACTCCCACCAGCAGTGAGTGTTCTCCTTTCTCCATGTATTCTCCAGCATAGACTGTCATTGGGGTTTTTTATTTTAGCCATTCTATCAGGAGCAAGATGGTATCTCAGTGTTGTTTTGCATTCCCCAGATGGCTAGGGATGTTGAGCACTTTCTCAATTGTCTCTAAGCCATTTTAGACGCCTCTATTGAGAATTCTCTATGTAGCTCTGTTGCCCACTTTTTGATTGGATCCTTTGGTGTTTTGGACACTTGCTTCTTGAGTTCTTTGTAAATTTTGGAGTTCAGCCCTCTGTTAGATGTGGGGTTAATGAATATCTTTTCCCAATCTGTGTGTTGCCTTTTTGTCTTACTGACTGTGTCCTTTGCCTTACAGAAACTGCTCAGTTTCAGGAGGTCCTATTTATTGTCAATCTTAGTGTCTGTGATACTGGAGTTATGTTCAGGAAGCAATCTCCTGTACTGATTCGTTCAAGGATACCTCCCACTTTCTCTTCTAAGAGGTTCAGTGTGGCTGGATTTATGTTGAAGTATTTGATCTATTTGGATTAAAGTTTTGTGCATGGAGATTGACATGGATCTATCTGCAGTCTTCTACAACCTAGTCACAAAAAGAGAAACATGGTATGTACTCACTCATATTTGGATTTTAGACATGAATCTGGGAGTGCCAGCCTACAATCCCACTGTCAGTGAGGCTGGGAAACAAAACCTTCATCCAGAGACTGACAGAAGCAGAGGCAGACACTCACAGCTAAACACTGAACTGAACTCTTAGAATCCAGTGACAAAACGGGAGAAATGATGAGCAAAGGAGTTAAGACTGGGCTGATTTAACCCACAGAAACAGTTGACCTGAACAAGGGGCAGCTCTTGAACCCCAGATTGATGGCTGTGTGGAAAGCATGGGACTGAACCAGATTCCATTAAATGTGGGTGTCAGTTAAGAGGCCTAGGTAATCTCTGGGGCTTTGGGTAGTATTTATCCCTGGTGTACAAACAGACTTTGAGTGCCCATCCCACAATGGCGGATGCTCTCTCAGCCTGAACTCATGGGGAAGGCCTAGGCCCTGCCCTGGATGAAATGACAGACTCTGGAGATGCAACATGGAGGGCCTCAACCTCCCTGGGGATCGGGAGTCGAGATTGAGTGAGGGACTGGGGGTCCTGGTGGGGAGGGTGAGGGAGGAGGGAAGGAAGCTGGAGCTAGGATTGACATGTGGAACAAGCTTGTTTCTAATATAAATAAAAGATTAATAAATTAAAAAGAAAATGAGTTTCCTCATGATAAACAAAGAAAAAGACACCCCAACAATGATAAATTAAAAAGCCAATGTTTACATGACACAGTCTGCTTTTAACGAGGTATGTACCCTTGACTTAGTATTTTCCACAGACAGTCATCAAAAGCTGCCTTATTGACACTGAGAGGTAATTTTAAAATGCATTGAAATAACATGCAAGGGTGCTTATAGCATTTGCTGTACTTGTAATTATTGTGTATGCCCAGCAGCACCTATATATTGAGGTGGTCATTGTTGCATGTCCATGCCAGATTCAAAATTACCTAAATCACTGCAACTACAGATCACTTATATAAAACTAATACATTCATTTATATGCATTTTTATGATGCCAGGAACCTGTGTTGCTAGGAAGATTGCAAAAAGAATGGTGATTGTTCACACAGTTGCATCTACTGAAAAGAGTGAGCAATATAAGCGAAGCATATTTCTTTCTATAAAGATCTGTGTAAAGAGCGAAGCTAGAAAGAGGTGTTCTAAATTTTTTCCAATTGTTTCTCAAAGAAGATGATGCTATGGGTGTCATCCATCCATTTTCTTATATTTGCAGCTATATTTACTACAGTAGTATTATCACTATAGTGCATGCGTTATTAAATTCTTCTGCTTGTGAAACAAAAAATTCTTCTGCTTGTAACATGTAAAACCATCGTGAAGAACATAGAGCCTTATCTGTGAAAGGAAAGAAATTTAAAATTGTTTCACTGGTCTAATCGTGTCAGCAATGGCCCCAAGAAAGGACATATCCCTACAGTCAGATTCCAGGAGAGAGCAGATGACAAGGGTGAGGAAAAAGTGATTTTTCAGGTCACCACAGGGAGAAGAGATCATTCCTCTTGAAGTGTTTAAGGAAATCCTCAATAGGAACACTCTGCTTTAATGCTGTGTGCATGGCCTTCTGGCCATGCTGTGCTGCTTCCTTCATAAGCCCACAGCCCTTCCTGGTCTCTTCACTCTGCATATTGCCAATAACTCACAGTTGCTTGTGTTTAGTTTACAAATGTGGATGTAAAAAGGCAAGTTGCTTTCTGCGAGAGGCTATTTTGTGTTTTGTTTTGTTTTTTTGTTTCCCTTTAGGGGACAGATGAGGAAAACAGTGCATTAAATTTAGTTGGGTGTTTCTGATTTTTTTCATGTATTTTTTTCTTGAGGGTAAAATGGTTTTCTTTTACACTTCTTTGATGGATTCATTATGATGTTCTAATTAAGCTATTTTAAATTTAGCATTGGGTAAGTAGAATTGTCTTATGGACATTTCAAGGAAGCTGAATGAAAAGATTTGAGGCTAGCTATCATTTTGTATCTTGGCAAAAATAGAGTGACATTTAGTTAATGTGATAGGCAATGGCCAGAGAATTAATGTCAAAGTCACATGAAGGGTGCTTTTACAGTTGCATGATGTATGTTACTATTGGCTTGGTGTCAGGGTAGGTCTGCAGAAGGGAATTTATATGGATGAAAAGTTATAACTGTTTCCATAGTTACAGATCTGTAATAAATGAAAAATAAAAGAATCATATCTATAATTATTTTATAATTTATTATTATGACTATATAACCCAAGAGATAGATATTCAGTAAAGTTGAATTTTTTCTAAAAGAATTGTGATTCTAACCCTACTGTTGTTAGAACACTGATGTGTAGAAATTAAAAAGGCACTTGATCTGCAGAATGCCTGTGTTGTACAAATGAGAGACTTGAGTTTACTGCAGCACAAGTCCAAGTCTGGAAATGAGCTACAGAATGATGCTTTGACTATAGCAGCTATTGGCTTATGTGTTTTAAGTCACACAATGACAGAGAAAACTGAATAATGGAACACAAAGTCTCAAGTGTTATACTGTAAACATTTATAGATGACTTTAGATTGTAACCACTAAACAAACAGCTTAATGACCTTTCTTCACATAGAAAGAGATATTCTCATGTGGTAGGTGAAATAACTCACATGCTGATTAAAATCTGTTCTACTAATCTACAAAGATTTGAATTGAAAAAAAATCAGTTCTCAAGATGAAGAATGATTTCAGATTTGTCTGTATTTTCTTCACAATTCTATGGTAAAGCTTAGTCATCCATTAAACAATAAGTAATTCTTGAGTAATTATTATGTATACATTCTTTGCCTTCAAGGGGACTTGGATATCTACAATATTAGAGGTATTCTTAGTAGCAAGCCATATTATTGTTTCACATTTAAATATTATAGATAAATAATATTTTCTTTTTTAAAACTACCATAGCAATCTTTTCTTTCAATATATGTTTTATTTAAATTAGAAACATGCATGCTTCACATGTAAATCCCAGTTCTCTCTCCCATCCCTCCACCAGCCCCCCTAGCCCCTCACCCAATCCCCATACCATTCCCCAGGAAGGGTGAGGCCCTCTATGGGGGGATCTCCAGAGTCTGTCATTTCAA
The DNA here is from genome assembly GCF_017639785.1 of Mesocricetus auratus. NCBI lineage: Eukaryota > Metazoa > Chordata > Mammalia > Rodentia > Cricetidae > Mesocricetus > Mesocricetus auratus. The sequence goes on from NW_024429182.1 coordinate 11,860,190, forward strand.
CTGGGGCAGGGCCTAGGCCCTTCCACATGTGTCCAGGCTGAGAGAGCAACCTTCCATTTGAAATGGACTCCCAAAGTTCATTCGTATGCCATGGTAAACACTGATCTACTACCCAAGGTCCCAGATATTACTGAGGCCTCCTCACTGACACTACATTCAGGAAGTCTGAATCAGTCCCCTGATGGCTTCTCACTCATCAGTTCAAGAGCCCCCCTTGTCTGATCAGCTGTCTTTGTGGGTTTTACCAGCATGGTCTTGACCCCTTTGCTCATCACTCCTCCATCTCTGTCACTGGGTTCCAGTTCAGTTCAATGTTTAGCTGTGGATATTTGCCTCTGCTTCCATCAGTCACCGGATGAAGGTTCTAGGATGGCATATAAGGTAGTCATCAATCTATCATCAGGGAGGGGCTATTATGGTAGTCTCTCCACTATTGCTTAGTTTGCCAGTTGGTATTATCCTTGTAGATCTCTGAAAATCTCACTGTTGTCAGCACTCAGCATTCTCCTCACCTGTATTCCAAGAAATCTTTATTTAAATGGTTACATAATTGTCTAACACTAATGATGTCATCTGATCTATTCCATTTTACCTCTTGCTTTCTTTTCATCTACAGAAAAAGATCGAATTCCTTATTTAAATCTGTAAAGATTTTCTTAGTACTTTAAAGACCAGTTGTAGTTCCTTCCTAAGATAATAATTACTTTTCTATTTATATAATATCTCATCTGCATCTGCCATTAACAAATATTTTTCTGTTCTGGGATCTCTAGATTTAGTCCAATGAGGTCCCTCTAGCTCTGAGAAGCAGAGGATACCAACTGTGTAGATTTCTGTTTTTCTCCTAATCTAGTCATCTGTAACATTTTACCTTTGTCGCAGCTGGTAATATATACTGAGACCAATACAAGAGAGTGCCAGATAACAAGTGAGCCCTCCTTAACCATAGCATGGAGGAAGACACTCAATTGCTTCCAGAATCTATCAGCTAAGTGATTCATCCATCTCTTTCTTCTCCCAGGAACTTCCCACATCTTAATCAAACCTCAGCCTTTCTTTGATAACACAAGTGTTTATCCACTTAAATTCTCTCTTTTCTAAACTCCAGGCATCTTGGCTTAGGTAGTCATTATTCTTTCATACCATCTCACTACACTAAACAATCTTAACATTGACTCCTCATAGTCAATACATAAGAATGCTTATATCTCTTTCTTATTTCGCTGAGGAAGAAACATGCAGAGACTATATAAGAAAGTAAAGACTGGAATCCAGGTTTTGAGAATTGTTAGATCATTTCTCCCTTATACTTTGTAAGTTCAGTCAATATAACAGTCTTTGAAAGAACTAAATTGTCAACTCATGACCTATGACAAAAGAAGCTACATGGAAGTTCCACTAAAGTCAGGCTAGGAGAAAATGTAGTCCTTTAGAGACTTGTGGTGATATACTGTTTATGATCTAATAAAGCCTTCCTGGTGATCAGAATGCAAAGCTAGCCACAGTCATAGAAGCTAGGCAGTAGTGGCACTTACTTTTAATCCCAGGACTCAGGAGATAGAGGCAGATGGATTTCTGTGAGTTCAAGGCCACCCAGGGCTACACAAGAATGAATCAGTCTAAAAGAGAAGCAGAGCTCACACCTTTCATCCCAGCTCTAGCTAATTATATAAGATAGGAACAGAGTTTCAGACCTGGCATTCAATCTCCTAGAAGAGCAATTAATCTTCAGCCAGCTTGAGGTCAAGTTCTCCCCAGCCTTGGTAGAGGTGTCTTGTGGCTTGGCTGCTCTTCTTTTGTGATGTTTAGGTAAGCTTTATTAGATCACAAACAATATATTACCACAATTACCCTTTTTTGTTTAATACAAAAATAATGTTATCACTAACATAAGAAAAACCATGTACAATAAATACAATAATTACATAGAGTATATACAGGCAATAAATACATCAACAATATCTGGCCCATTTTCATTTGACAAATCCAGAGAAAATCCTTTATTATCTATCCTATCTTCATGAGTTCAAAACAGTGTACCTGATTCACTTGATTATAGACTGATACCATTGATTACAAGCTAATTAAAAATTATATTCTTAAAATATCAGGTAAATTGCATACTGATTTAATAATACAGATTTTCATCTGGGCTTTGAAGTCTAGAGAACTTGACATATATTTCTTGCTTCCCATTCGACCTGGAAGCAAAGAGACATTGCTCTTCATTGAGAGATATTGACTGTAATATGTAATTCATCTTTGTTCAAAGAAAATTATGTTTCATGTCCTTCTGGAAGATTTAATCATCAGGGCAAATTCTATCTATATTTACTCTTTCATTTGTCAGAATGAATGACCACCTTCCATGAAATATATACTTTGATACGGATTACAGTGGCTTCTTCATTTATCTCTCTGCCAGCAGGTTAGTCATCTGTGTTAGTTGTCTTTGACTGTTGAAATAAATTACCACAATCTCAGTGGCTTAAAACAATGCAAATTTAGTTTCTAACAGTTGTGTGTTTTACAAGTCTTATATGGGTTTCACATAATAAAAATGAAGTTTCTGGTAACGTTTGTTACTTTTATACAGGCTTTATTAGGTGGGTCTTTTCCCCTTGAACTTTCCTGTTTCTACAGGCTTTCTACATTCTTTAGCTCAAACTTATCTCATGCCATCACAAAAGGCAGCAAGAGTGGATTATGCTCTCAATATTTTTTTTCTCCCTGATGCCTTCCTCTGCTTATCTGGGTAACCTAGGATGCTCCTCTTCCAGCTTTAAGGTTCATCATATTTCCCATACCATCCCTCATTCATATTCATTCTTTAAACCACACCAAGGTGAACTTTCTCAAATGCATATGTGAATGTTGTATATAAACACTACAACAGCTTTCCCTTCACATGTAGCTTAAAAGATACAACAGTAAATACCTGTGTTCTCCTTCCCAGCCCATATTCAACTATTCCTGCTGTAGTACTTTCAATTTCACTTTTATTCTGCCACTGAGCTTGGCATAGGCTTCTCCCTTTGCCAAGAGTTTCTGTCTGCCTTGACCATCTCAAAATTGCCTATCCTCATCATGCACATATTTTTCTTAAATCTTCCTGCAAAGATTCTTCTGCCTTTTCTCCATGAACCATCTTCAGTGTTCAGTACCAATTAGTGTCTAAGAACAATGATCAACAGCTCCTTTTTCCATATGTAAAAGAATATAGTTGGGTCAGCCGGCTCAACTAAACCATATACAAAACCTATTAGAAGACTTGCCTAAAAGGACGTCTTGAGCTTATTGGCCAAAATTACAAGAGAGCCTTTTGCAAACTTTGCAACTGACCAGAGCTTTTCTGATGATGTCATCTTGGGTTGTATTCTTACTGCTGTTCTGACTGGCCTGGACTGGCTCAGTGTCTATTTAGGAAGCCCATTCCCCATTCAAAGGCCAACTTATTGAGGCACTGGGAATGAAACTGGTGAAGTAAAGTAATACTTTATCTGTGCAGCACTGGAACCTTAAAAACTTCTCCACATTTGCTAGAGACCCGGGCTTTGGTCTCTGTGGGCCTTTACATGTGAAGGACAAAAGCTTTAAAACCAGTGTTTCCACTTCACACCATCAAAGTGACATTTAGACTACTTTGTAACCAGTTGTGGTGTCTTTCCCTACTTCTATGAATAGGTACAATTATTAGTTTCCAACAGCCTTATGGAATCGAGACCCATTTGCTCACAAATAGTGGTGAATACTGTGGTTATATTATTTCATAGAGTAAGGCTAATTTCCAGTGATAATCTATATATAGCAGAAGGAAAACAGCAATAGCAGATACTCAATTCCCTTTTTAAATTTTTTCATACAATATATTTTGATCATATTCTTTTCCCCTCCCCCAATACCTCCCAGCTGGTGCTCCTTCCCATCATATTTCATGTTTTCCCTTACTTTTCAAACAAAACAAAAAAGCATAGATGCATATGCAAACACACAGTCACAGACACATACAGACACACTCACATAAACACATGCACAAAGTCACATACTCACTTTTACATGTGTACACTCAACACACACACACACACACACACACACACACACACAAACACTCCATGATTATAAAGTCCATTTTGTGTTTTTCAACTACTTCTGAGCGTTAGACTTGCCATAGAGTGTGGTTGATATGCCCAGCATTTTTCAATTGAATCCACATTTTTCCTAGCATCTGCCAGTTTAGGAACCTCACTGTGGTATGGTTAGGTACTCACATCTGGAGGACTGTGAGTACCTAAACAGAATGGAGCTTGTCTCCTTTGTTAGGAATCTCTGGACTCTGGAGAGTTATTCAATAATAAGGGTGCTGACTTGTCTAATATCACTGCTTACAGTTAGATTTGTTTCTGACAGAATGCAAATTAATCTCTGAGTATACAGGTTAGTAGCAAAAGAGGAATGAAAAATAGTCCAACAGTAAGAATAGAAAGCACGTGGCCAAGAATAACCAAGAAAATCCTGTTGAATGACTTCTTTTATTGGGCACCTGTTGTGTGATTCCCGCCTGGGTCCCATTGTCACTTTAGTCCCCAAATAACACACAAGGCACTCTATTAATAATGAAGCTGTTAGAGGTTTGTTACAGTTTTTAATCAGCTAGCTCTGACTTAATCATTAACCCATAATCACACACACACACACACACACACACACACACACACACACACACACACATTTGGTTTTTTGAGACAGGGTTTCTCTGTATTGTTTCGGAGGCTGTCCTGGAACGTGCTCTGTAGATCAGGCTGGCCTCGAACTCACAGAGATCTGCCTGCCTCTGCCTCCTGAGTGCTGGGATTAAAGGCATGGGCCACCAGCACCCGGCTTCAATATATATTTTTATAAGGACTTGTCTAGGAGGATTCTAAAAATATAGTAATGAGAGTTATCGCCATGTGGTCCCAAAAGGTGGATGCATGAGACTGCATCCTTAAAAAGATAAATCCTTTTAAAAATATATATTGGTAATTATGGGTTAATAATTAAGTCAGAACTAGCTGATTAAAAACCATAACAAACGGCCAGCAGCTTCATAATTGATATAATATCCTGTGTGTTCATTTGGGACTAACGCGGCTCTGGGACCAGGCTGGCGGGAAGAATGCATGGTACAGATAACTAATATCATCATATGTTTATATGACTCAAGGTAGTGTGAGTAATGCAGGAGCACACTTCAAGTCACAACTGGCACCATTTCCCTGCATTTCCTTTACACAAAAAACTTCAGATCACCAAGAGAAAGCACATCCTTCTCACAAAAAAGCAAAGAAACCGAAATTTCAGTCATCTACACATGAGACCAGAAGGCTTACAGAGTGCCAAGGAGAAGCAGATGGGAAACTGAGTGAATACAGAGACAATTGAGATGAAAACTCAATTAGAAAACATGAGAATAATGTAGTAACTTACACACATCAACGAGGCACAGATGATGAATTAAACTCAGTCCAGTAAAGTTGAAGGACAGTAGAAATTATTACAGGTTGCTGGTTACATCTGTATTATACACATTAATATGCATTATTTGCTTCTCATGGAAGAAGGGAAAAACACAAGCACTTTGTGGGAAGTCTGTCCTATTCTGTTCAGAGAGAAAGTAAAGAGGACTAGGTAACTGTGCACACATCAGCATGGAAATAACTCCCTAATATAACACCAAGTGAGAGAACAGCATTGGAGAATGAGTCTATCCACAATTCCAAAAGTGGAAAGCTGGATAGTCATTTATTTTGAAATGCCAAGAGTTAAATATTTCGTAAGTACATTCTTTATAATAATAATAAATATATTATAGAAAAATCATACACAAATTCTTATGTTTCAGAAAAATGTAAAGTTCAGGTGTGAGATGAAGTACTATCAGGAAGAAAAACATTTGACTTGAACATTTTAATCATGTTCATTTCCATTATTTCAATATAGGAGTTTTGTCATTTTAATATAAATGTATATATTTAAAATCTTTATAGTATTCTACAATTTAAGATATGAAATAATGTTGGGTTCTAATTGAGGATGTCAAACTCTTTCATCTGTTTTATGAAAGCTTAAAGCAATTTTTAAGGAGCAATTTTTATTGCTTGCACTTTTATCATCATTCCTGGTAAGATAAAATAAAAATTAATTGAATTAAAGGATTTCTCTAGTATGTTAATCATGAATTTGAATTTCTATTTTCATTGAAAATAAGTTATTTGAATATTTTTATTGAAAAAATAATATCTTTTATGGATTTTAATCTTATGAGATTTTTCAGTTTTAAGATATGTTACTGACAAATACTGAATGTATTCAAGTTATAAAATGTATCCATTCGATACACACAATTGATTATCACAATTAAATTCATAGCAACCTTCACCACCTATGCAATTTTTTCAAGGCACCTTGCAGCTCCTCTGTGCCCTATTTCCACAGTTCCAATTACAGCTACCTCTTCTCTTTCTGTAATGGCCTTTGGAGATTCTTTAGCTCAAATGCATCCCTTTATGCTTTCCCAGGAGATCTCTCTGCCTCATGGGTGAGCTGCTTCCACTGAACTAGATTTTCAGAGCCCCTATACTACTTGATGGGCTGGCAGGACCAGCCATTTCATCAGAGGGCACCAAGCTCATTAGGGAAGGAGAACTGTTCCAACAATGGTGTTGATGGCTAAAATTTATAGTGTCTGCTTTGCAGGTCACAGATCCATCATCTCATATACACACTCTCCTACATCCTAGGATTTTATTATCCTCTAGGGCATTTTGCTGATAGCTTCATTCTTCCAAAATGTATTTGTTACATCAAGTTTTGATGCTGGAATGTAGGTTTCAAACCACAAATAATGTGAGGTTTACCTGCAGCAACTTTCTCATTCCTAGTGAGTAATCCCCATGAACAAACGTTTAAGTATAAAGAAAGCACTGAGTGGTGTGGTTTGCATTGCTAAGATAAAAATCTTCCAGAACTTATATGGACCTGCTTACAGCTGAACAATAGTCAAAGACAACACACTAAAAGGAACTCTCTCCATGTGACTTTACAGTTGGAGATAGATTTCCAACACAAGAATGAATCATGGTTTTCTACGCTTGAAGTCTGTGTTCTGATAACTCATTTTTTTCTACATACTCAGCAAGTAATTTCTGAGCATGTCAGACTTTCACAAAATGACTTAGTTAGAGGGCATCCATGCTGTTTAAAATGATGGTCACATCATTAGTTTTTAATTTGATGCTACAGGTCATACTTCCCAATCATCCAAAAACTAGATCTTAAGATTATTGAAAAGAATATCAGAAAAACCAATGGAATTCTGTGCCCAAAATGAAAATTGAGCTTCCTTGTGTAAATTCTGAGTTTCCCTCTAAGTGGCCAATCACCAGGCATGTAAGGCCACTTTGCAGAATATATTGTTAATCTTGCGAAAACCAGTAACAATCAAATTACTTAACTCAATTTTTTTCTTCTATAAGGAGAGGTGACAATTTTCCCTCAGGCATATTCTAGGGAAATCACTTAGAAGCTTTCCTCAGGGTTCAATCAAGGAGTAAAATATCCATGTTCTCCAAGCAATCATGAGTCTCTTGACCTGGTGTCTTATGTTCTCTGCTTCTATAAAACAGGGTGGAATCAACGTGGGATGGAGGTGGAGGACTCTAAAATGCAATCCAGTTTTCAGAAGGTTTGGAATCAAGTCTTGCTTTCATGTCAGCCAAGAGAGTTCAAAAATTCAGCAAAATCTGCAGCCTTCCATCTCTTCATTTTGAAAAGTAACTATCTGGATTTCATGTTCTTTGAAGTTTTTCTCAGAACTTCACAGTAAGATCATCATCATTGGGATTTTCAAATGAGTGTCCTGCTTGTAGCCAATGAATTCCAAATTTAAAACTGTCTGTACCAGCCCATTAAATCATTGTCAAAATGCATAACATCCACATATGGTATTGTAATTTTGAAATATCACAGACCATGCTCTGGAGGAAGGCATCATCACTCAGCTGGCTTTAAAGGAGGAATTTGATAGGAAAGTTCTCTATTGTTCCTATTTATTTTCATCCTGGATATTTAATAGAGACGTAAGTGCCATATGTATCATTTGTACAAAAAACATTTCGAAATGTAAACAGGCTGGTGCCTGCTTTGATAGAGCAGAATAAGCCACACCTTTAACCTAAGTTATCTTTTGGATGTCCATTGTAGACATCCATTACTTTTACCAAAGTCAATAATGTTTAAAGAGCTTGGGGTGGTCTCAAATAAGCAGATTAAATCCAATGTGATAGCTTGTCATATTGAACCCAAAATTTTACTTTTTAGTTAAAACATATTGTTAGGGACAACTCAAGTTCTCCCTCATTTAAAGTTCTGGGACTCTGAAAACCCAAAATTAGAGAAAAGGAAGGTTCATTTATTCTGCTTTACCTGATACTCATCCACATTTTGCTTCTCTTGAGGGAGACAGTCACTCAGCCTCCTAATTTCTTTTTCATGGTCTGTGGGTTAACTCTGAGTCATTATTTAATATACATTTTCAAACAATGCTATTTATGGATTATGTATGCATAGTAGTTAATATTTTTTGATCCTGAAATGAAAGTAATTATTATTTCATATTTTTATTTTATTTTACATCTCAACCACATTTCTCCCTCTCACCCCTCTTCCTGCCCCCCTACACTTCTTACCCCTCCTCACCTTCCCTCCCCATGAGGATTCAACATAGTATGGCACAATAGATTTGGGCAGGGCCAGGTCCCTCTCCCATGCATTAAGACTGAGCATGGCATCCCACCAAGGGGAGTGGGCTCCATCAAGCCGGCTCATGTACCAGGTAAAAGTAATTATTTTAAATTGTTATAGTAAATGTTCTTTCTGCTTCATGTAATTGTAGGCCCTTCTAGATAAAGAGTTTATTATGGTATCTAATGATATTAGCCAAAGCAATGGTTCAATAATACTACTAATACTACTACTAATAATAATAAATCATCATATGTCCCTTGTTGATGCTATGTTTATTTTTCTCTTTCCTTTTTCTTATATTTCAATCTTAAAAGTCACCTGGATTTTGCTGTTATTTAATCTGGATTACAAAGTAGTTAATTCTGCAATTAAGTTTGCCTAATAGAAAACAGTTTAACTTAAAGTAATCCAGTACAATGGGTGGTACAAAATTCAGGATTAGCCTAAACACAAGAAGTCTGTGGCTTCCTGAGTTTCTTTGAAGAAAGCAACATGCCATCATCCCAGATATCTCCCCTTCTCTGTTTTATAATAGGAACATTTACATTTTTACCTTTACAATACTAGGGGAGAAAATTAGCATCTTAACTGTGGAGTTTAGTGTTTTCACTTTCAATTGCTGCGAGGCAAACTGAGACACCTGAGGTCACTGTGAATGTGTTTTAAAATTAAACCATTCTTCATCGGTAATATTTAAAACTGAAGTTTAGGTTGTATTTTACCTCTGCTTTCAAGTGAGCTACTTCACGTACAAATACTGTGCAAAGATGATATACAGCAATAGAAGAAACAATGCAAGCCATTTGGGAATGGCATCGAAGAAGCACCAGGATAAGGAAATCTAATGATATTCTATGACTCCGCAATAAGTAGATGCTCGAACATATGAAACAAATGCTTCTGTAGAAGAGCAGGGTGCAGATTACGAAATGCATGAGGAGACAGGGGGAGTCTCCTCACTAGAGAAAATGGCATGTGCTCACCAGAATCAAAGGGACCAGCCTTCCCCTCCTCCAGCTTCCAGGTTCTTCAGAGGAACTATGCAAGCCATCAGCTTCCTAGTGGTTTTCCGTTTAAGAGGTGAGCATATTTCACTATACAAGCATGCAATGGAACGTCCATCATCCTTCTTTCCCCTATAGTAGTATCTCATTCAGTGACACTTAGTTTATAGAAAAATATGAAATTGAACAGGTAAAGGCAGACTGAATCATTGCAAAATGCTAGCTAGCCCAAGAGTACATGAGGGTCAAGGTTTCAGCCACATTTACTTCCCAATAAGTGTTAGAACTTAGTGTCCTATAGCTAACATGAGGGCTGTGACATTCATTAGAGGGGGCTCTTCCTGTCCTACAGAGAGCCATGGCTTCATTTTGCCCTTCATATTCTAAGAATCCCTTCATTCTACTCCTTTCAAAAAAAAAACACCAAAAACTCTCTGTGCATTTTTTTAGGAACACCAGTTCCTTTTTTTTTTACAAGAACATCAGCAAGCCTGACTATACCAATCAAAATTCTTGACAAAATATTTGAGTAGATCCCATTCCTCATTTATTTTTTTTCTTTAAAACTTGCTTGAATTCTGTCAGACTGAAGCACATATCAAACTTACGTCTCTCAACCAATGATCATTTTCCAAATAAATGGTCATTGTTTCTTAATCCATCTGGGATTCATTTTCTAATAATCCACATTTCTTGTGAATTAATACTTTCTCTTTTCCTCTTGTAAGACATGTCCTTTTGATGGTGAGTTTAAGGTGTTCATATGTATCTTAAATATGACAATGCTTTATGGCAGTCAATGTTCTTGTATTGCAAGGGCAGTCTTTAAATCTCTAATATCAAGAAAGGCTGGATTTTTTACCACATTCTAGTGATGAAAATGGATACAGACTCAAGGCCAGAGAGGGCAACAGCATCTCATTTCCATCACTGCTTCAGAGTATGAATGTGTCTGGGAAATACTTTAATCACACACTGATACAGTGTGTTTGAGGAGTTAACTCCCTAGACTCTAGTGGAGTAACAAAGCCAGTTACGTAGGTTGTTCCCACTCAGTCTCTGGTGTGAAGAGAAAATCCCTTCAGAAAAGAAGGTTATTGTTTCTAATTAGACCTTACGAATTGGAAGAACCAGTAAATCTGGACTGGAAGACAATTTTGATGTTAGCAGTTGTGGTCTGTTTCTGTGTCAAGCACAAAACTGCAGCCACAGAGTAGAATAAACCATGGTTTCTGTAATAGGAAAAGAGACAAGAAAAGGCAATAAACTTCACATATTTAAAATGTTTTGTTACACTGGCCTGATATAACTATTGTGACACAACAGGGAGACTGACTGGGTTTCTGGACTGTTATCCTGAAACAGTTAGGTGGAGACAGCAATACCTTCTACTTTGAAGAAAGACATCTCTGAGAGTCAGAGAACCATTCCTTTTGGAGCACTGGCAACTTTCCTAATGCTGCAACCCCTTAATACAGCTCCTCATGTTGTGGTGACCCCCCAACCATAAAATTATTCGCATTGCTGCTTCATAACTGTAGTTTTATACTACCTTTATGAAGGTTTGTTCAGTTCCAAATCAGATTGCCTGAGAGTTACTACTCTAAAAACACACATACTCAAAAATTACTTGGGCCTACTGGTAACTTTCCAGTGGCTTAATTATGTATGGGGGAGGATCATATTTATTTGTTGAAATTATCTTTGATCAGTTACTATATGCAGTTCTCCAACACAAAAAGACAATCTAGACTCAGAGAAACAGAGTGAAGCTGAGAATTTGAAGAGCTGTGAACACTCTCCGGTACTTGAACCTTCCTTTCTCTTGTTCTCACATTCATTTCTCAGAGACAAGTTTGGGGGCTTATGTATATTCCTGGATCTCATCATACTACTTTGGAAAGATTGGAGACTAAGCAGTGTGTCTCACATGCTGGATAGCATGACACAGTTGAGAAACAGTGACTGTTCAAACCGTGCTAGATCACACAAAACTCCATGATAATTGTACCTCGCAAAGAAAGGATTGGCATTCTAGTTTTTGAATGGCAATTTTTTTAAACAATCCTATACTGTCTCAAGTTCTTAGACAATGGAGCAGCCTCCCCATTTGGGATGTAATTAACCATAATTGAATATGTGGGCACCCAGAGGATCGCCTTGCTCAGCAACAGTTATTGATAACACCATGTGCCTGCCTGTATCTCAAAGCATCTATGTAGTCAAATAAAAATAAATAGTGGGACCCTGAGCTGCATTTACTGTGGTTGAGCAAGAACACTGGCAGACAGCCTCAGAAACCGAAACCAAGGCGGAGAAATGCAGAGACAATCAAGTTTGAGAAACAAACGTATTCTTAGTGACTGATGGTCATTCCTGTTTTACTCCACCACTTAATCTTCAGTGATGGAAGTTCTGTGCGTTCATTTTCACTGTAGAAAAGAGAAGTCTCTGCTACTCAAGAGGGAAAAGGCTTCCAAGACTGGGTGTTGGATTGGAACCTTTGGAGTATGGAGTATATATATTCTAGGATTTCAAAGACTGTAGGTCCTAAGCAACAAACTCAGTTGGTCACTCAGTTGGAAGCAGAAGTCTACCAGCTATAACCCACAGGCTAAATGAAACTTCCAATCCTGTTTTGTAAAGCAAGTTCTACTGGAAGCCAAATATGCCCAGCTGCTTATTTACTCCTAGTGGTTGACAGACACTTTCCACTCTCTTGTCTGTCAGTACGCTATTTACTCTTTGACTCATTTCAGGGAGGAAAAAAAAAGGCCAGACTTCCAATTTAGCTATTTGATTCAAATAATAAAGCCCGATAGGTTGTTTTTTAGTTTGTTTGTTCGTTTTATGTTTTGATTTTAATAGAAAGTGGAAAATAGTGCAAAATTTGGAAAGAATGCGTGCTAGCTACTATAGAGCAGTTATCAACCTTGTGTCTAGAATACAGTAAACAAGCAGGACATATCCATTCTAATCTCTTCCTCTTTGTTTTGAACTGTGATAAAACCATGAGATAACGTTGAAAGTATGTTTTTGCAGATATTCGAAATATTTTCTCCTCTAACTACAGTCTATCCTTGTTAGTATATCAGCCCTTTTGGGAATACAGGATAATTTTTAGATGAAAGATGCCTGAGTTACTTTAATGGAAACCAAATATTCTGGAGGCTAGGAGGGCATCGTAAACTTTGGGGAAAGCGTGTGAACACTGAGTGAACGGTGGATATGCGATGTTGCTCAAAACAGACAAAATGAACACAGACCTAATGGTAGAAACACTTCATTGCTGCTTCATCACAGAAAGTGTAACAATATCCAGGGGCAAACACATTCACAAGGTCCCTCTAAACTGAATGTGGAAATTTATCAAAGTCACAATAATGACCAATGGAAGACCCTCATATGATTTCAATTCACTGCTGAATATTATTCTACATTCCTTAGGTCTGCCAACGGTTGTCTTTTCTGCTTCAGCTGACCTGAGAAGCAGTGTGAAAACAGGTTTGTCCTGTTCCAGGCAGCAGGCATTAGGGATTGACAAAGAACCTTTGCCAGTTAGAACACTTGCCTGTACATCAAATCTCCACTCCCAGCGACTTGGGATGCCAGTCTCTAGTCACTGCTCACTTCAGCAGAGGAGTCCTGTAACTCACTCTTGCTGGAGTTGCTTAAAGGTTAAAGGCTTTTCCCAGCCAACCGACCTCCCCTGTAATCTGCAGATTCAAACTAACTGAGATTTAAGTTGTATTCTTATTGCACATAACCTTAGAAAAATCACATTTCCCCTCTGAACTCTCATCTGTAGCTATAAACAGGGTAAAGTTATATATGCCATCTAATGCTCAAAAGGTTGGTGGAATGCTCTCCAGAGAATGGGGATCTAATGTCCTGCAGTTTACTCAACGTTGACTCTGTAGTTACATATGTAGCAGGACAGAGACAACGTAGTCACATAACTAGTCCATGAAGCTAATCAGTGGCAGAACTACAGTAAAGGTCAGGTTATCTGGTTCTAAGAGGGCACTCCTTCATAATGATGCTTCCTTGGACTAGATTTACAACAACAAAAATCCATTTTGATGAGTTCAGATCCCAATAAATAGTCATCTGTTTGTCTCTAAAAAGTTAGAAAAGGGGTATCTTTACCTATAATATCCAGTCCAAAGAAATTCAACAAGAAAATTTTTGTGGTTGTTGTTGTTTTTAATTATAATTAAAGCAAACCACAGGAGTCTAATTCTTATTCTATACTTGAAGTGCTATCAGGATTTGTCACAAATTGAAATGTAGCTGCATCAGGATAGCTCTGCCTGTGTATGTAGTTTACCTCTGACCAGACCCCTTTCCTCTTCATTTGGAAATTCAGATGGACAAGCGTACTTGACTCTCTGAAGTCTTTTTAAAAAAATGTTACTTAAGTACCATTCCCAGGCACAGGCTGCAGAGATCAACGTGAAACAAGGATAACCAGGGTTAACAGCAATTCATGGCATCAATCATTTTTATTGCCCCCAAGGCAGAGTTTCCATTATTTATGCTGCTGGGTGATCTGCTGTATTTATGATATAGCTAGTTGTCACGACTTTAAAAATATGATGGATTCCTAAATTAATCCTACATTCCTTGTCTTGGGCTTGAAACATGGGAAGTCACGGGAGCACAGAGCTATCTATAATCATGAAATTAAAAGCCCATGAGTCTTCATAAAGAAAAGACTGGTCATTAAATTTCACTTGATTTTGTGTCAATAATGCCAAGTTCCCGACCTAATGCTTATATACCGAGCTCTCAAACTTATTCTATTGCTATTTTTCAGGGTACTGATATTTTCCTTCTTCTTTGGGAGAAATTAAACCATGAGTAAGGCACAGATTTCCTTCCAATATACCGTGAGTCCACTCATTATTAATACTTGGCAGTTTAGGACCTCTATTATGAGAATAAAAGTGCCAAGTATTTGAAAAAGTGAGAAACCATTTGTTGCTGAGTTCAGGGTTGATGATAAAATGACCGAGGTTTTGGAAGAACTGAAGAATGAATATGTTGTTGACAAGAGAAGTTGGGAAATAATTTGTGTTTAGATGATAGAAGTAAAGACAGAAATCAGAGAAAACAATTTAAAAGTGCACAAGCAATTATCTAATTTAAGTATACAGAGAAACCAAATCCAGCAAGATAGAGTTTTGACTTAATTTAAGAAGCAACAATAAGCCTGTATTATTCAAGCAAATCTGCTATGAAGTTAATATGCATTGAGTTGCATCAAAGTGTCAATTAGAGATCTTCCTAAAGGCATATGAAAGGTGTAGAATAGAAAGAGGGCAATACTTGAAGATCATCAATTATGTAAAAGTGAATGCTAAGAGCAAATGAACAGAGAAGGGGCAACACAATTTTCAAATATGACCCAAAGCTCTGACTATGATCCCCAATGACCACTGGATCAGTACCTATTTTAGTTTCATACGCCCATACTCTATAACTTTACCACCTTCTCGTTTCATTCTTGCTGTAGCACTTTGCAGCGTTTTGTGTGTATCAAGCTGCATTATAGCTGTGCACAGAAAACAAAATGCGCAACTCCCTGATAGCCATAGGGGTCGGCCCTCATGCTTTCCAGAATCTTTAAAAAATACCTCTATTCTATGGGGATTACTTGATGCTTGTCACTAATATCATGACCCCCCTCATTCCGACTGCTTTCATAAACAGTTACCCATCTTTTGTTTTGTTTTGTTTTTCGAGACAGGGTTTCTCTGTATTGTTTTGAAGACTGTCCTGGAACTCACTCTGTAGACCAGGCTGGTCTCGAACTCACAGAGATCCGCCTGTCTCTGCCTCCCAAGTGCTGGGATTAAAGGCGTGCGCCACCAACACCCAGCACAGTTACCCATCGTATTCTACTCTGACCTTGAGCACCTGTCATTTGCACACATCTAGAGCAATGTGACCAATGATGTGTGTGTATTTTTTGTGTACATGCATGTGTGTGTACAAATGCATTCATTAGAGTGTGGGAGGGCATAGTGTTGAGGTCAGAGGACAACCTTGTGTTTGGGCGTGGCCAGCCTAGTAAGATCTTTCCCTACACAACCTCAAGTATTGGTGCTCATCTTCCACCTTGATTGAGACAGATTTATCGTCTTTGTTGTTCACTTCTGAAAATCTGGTCTAGTTGTTCAGAGAGCTTCCCTTCCCATCTCTTACTCTACTTACCATCTTACAGTAGGAGTAAATGCGTTCCAAATGTGGGCTAACTTTTAGATGATTCTTGGGGATTTGAACTCAGGATCTCATTCTTATATGCAAGTGCTTGCTCCACAGAGCCATCTCTCCAGCTCCTTATTTGATACACCATTTCTTATCAAATTTATGAGCTTTTATATGGAATTAGAAAGAAGAAATAATTTCTTCAATCCTATTTGCTAATAAACACTAACTACCTAGAAGTGTACTTAATGTGTAACAGGACAACAATCAATCATTGTCAAATTAATAAGCCCACAACTCATTTATTGTATTTTTCTGCTATTCTTAGATCTCATGCTGTGGTTCTACACAGCACATAGGTCCTTACCAATTTGTTTCATCACTTAAAACAGTTCCAAGTTTGACTCTTTTGGAGTTAGAATTAGAGGAACTATCTGACATTAACGAGCCCCCTCCCCTGCCCACACTGGGAATCTTATTCATGTCTTAACAAATTGTAGAATGCTGTAAAGAAATACCAAAGGACATGTCACACTAGCTTAAAGACACTTGTTCAGCCATTTTTACTGCTGCTTTATTCATAATAGTCAGAAATTGGAAATAATCTAGATGTCCCTCAACTGAAGAATAGGTAAGAAAGGTGGCATATTTACATAATGGAGTGTTCCTTGGCTGTTAAAATAAATGACACGATGAAATTTTCAGGCAAATAGATGGAACTAGAAAAAATAATCCTGAATGGGGTATCTGAGAACTAGAAAGACAAATATGGTATGTATTTTCTTATATGTGAACATTAGCTGTTAAATCAATAACCAAGTTACAATCCAAAGAACCACAAAGGATATGCATATAGTGAGGGACTAGGGGGAACAGATAGATCTCATTAGTTAAATGAAATAGAGTAGATAATTATGGATTCGTGTGGGGTTGGAAGGCAGGAGAATTAAATGGGAAGGTGGGGAGGATTGAGAGTGGGTGGAGGGAGGAAATATGGGGAGAATCAACTGAAAATAAGAGGCATATGAGTGGTAGTATGGAAACCTAAAACAGTAACCCCCTAAAATGTATACAGAGATGAAGGCTATCTAAATGAAATCACCAAAGAACAGGGGAGACATGGTCTCAACTGCCATCTCTCTCCACCAAACAAAGCTTCCAGTACCAATATTGGGTTACACCTCAATTAGTTATTGATTTAAAGGGTTCCGTAGTAATCCCCAAGAAATCCACACTGTTTCCAAAAACAATAGGTTGCTCTTCATAAACTGACAGTCAGGCCCCATTGCTTAAGACAAAAACTCCTTGAAACTGTGAAGTGACTGGCCCCCTGCTTTAGCAGTCATGACAGACTGCAGAAAAGGCTCAGCATGTACTTGCCTGATCTTGCCCCTCCTCCTAGTCACTAGGAGGTCAGATACCCACATGGCAAGGAACCAATCCGAAGTTAGTTGATGAGTTTGGGTATGCTTTACTGTGCTTTATGGTAAAAGTGGCATAACAGTGACTTGCAGAGCATAGCAGCTGCCCTGGGAGGGCATATAGGCCATAGCAACCAGTTGACCAATCAACACAGGACAGGCCACCCAAGCCCAGAAGCAAACCAATCCTGAGACTGTTGCAGACCCCTAGACATTCCCCTTGCTCTACTCAATATATTTCCCAGCCTAGCAGCCTCTTGGGGTCCTTCTCATGTCAGCCACCTTGTTGGACTGAGCAAGGGCCTGAGTTAATGCTGCTAACTCATTAAACAATAAAAGACTCTTTTGCATCAGAATGGGTCTCTTGGTGATTTGGGAGTTCGTAATTTAGGCTCAACTGAAAAAGTGGAATGTGTGCCTACACAGAACCTTCACCCCTATATTCTAGCATCTTAGGTACAGGAAGGTAGTCTATAAGTTTCCAAAAGAGAAGCAATAAAACACCAAGCAAGCCACATACCTTTTATCTACAATGGTGTCCTGCCTGCAAGAGATGCTAGGGCAATGGTAGCATGAAGCTTGTGGTAGCCTGATACTACTTGTGTGAGCAAGCACAAGAAACTAGATAGCCCAAGGACCTGGGGTGAAAACAACACTACTGGTCTAAAAAAAAATAGTAGTGATAAGCTGACTTCCAATGACTACCACTATACTCATAGATCACTATCCTGTTCAGCGTTGTCCAAGAAACTCCCTCCAGCAGCAAAAGGGAGAAAAATCAGAAGCCCACAGCCAGAAATTAAACAGAGATTGAGAGGGTGATCGACTTTGGAACATTAGCCCCAATTGGGACATCTCCATCAAAGCCATGCCACAGAGCTCAGGAACCCTGCAGGAGAGACAGAAAGATTCTAAGAGCAGAGAAAGTAGAGGACTTTTAAATCAATGTGATAAGAGCTGGTAGGAACTCACAAAGCCTGAATCAGCATGCAGAGGGCCTGTAAAGGTCTGCACCAGTTCATCTGCATATATATTATGTCTTTCACTTTAATGTTTTTATGTGATTCCTGTGTGTGTGAACCAGTAGCTTCTGATTCCTATGCCTTTTCTGGAGTGCTTTTCCTTCTGTTGGTCTGTCTTACCCAATTTCTATGTGATAGGGTTTTTTTTAATCTTATAATTTATTTCCTAAAATTTTAATATTATTATCTGTTAGAAACCTATTCTTTTCTAATGAGAGACCAGAAGGGGAGAAAATCAAAGGAGAAGAGGGAGGGGAAAATGGATATATTATATGAGAAAGGAATCTATTTTCAATAAAATGAAAAAATAATAACATAGAAACCTCATATTGCCTTTTCATTCAAGTAATATAGTTGGAACACTGTGACATTTTAATTAAGAAGTCTCTTTAAATTTAGTCTTCAGTAATTAATAGCTATGATTGGAAGATTTTCCATTCTCATCATATTTCCTTTAAATCAAACTAAACATATTGGCAGAATTTTGGCAGAAACAAAGGAAGTAATGTTTTGTGATTTGCAGCTACCACAAGTAATTTTTATGTTTCCTCTGTTGTGCTCATAATTTATTCGTCATCCCAGACCCTACTGCTTGTACATCAGTACCCTAGGCCAGTCAAAATTATGGTTGTTTTCCAATGGATAGACAGTTGAGTTGAGGTCACAAAAAATTTTGAGTCATAACAACTGAACTCTTGTATTCCAGATTCCACAGAAATTCTACCAAGCTTTTTCTCTTGGCATGCACTAGGCTGTAGAATCATGACCATCTTTGAAAAAAAAGCTTCAGGAAATATATAAAGTTGAATGAGCAAATCTTGCTTCACTTAATACCCATCATTTGCCTAAGCAAATTATGACAAACAACCGGGGAAAAGGAAGAATTAGAAATCAGTGCAAATAGTGGAATATATATATATATATATATATATATATATATATATATATATAAACTATTCTGAGCTTTTGAAAAATATTATTATTTAAAACACATAGAAAGACAGATATTTGGAACTTAGATGGGAAAATGCTGTTATATTGTTGTGCCCAAATTCTGAACCACAAAATCACTAATTCTAATGCAAATGCAGAGAGTATTTTATTATTTACTAGTTAACTGTCTTAACTGTCTTAAAAGCCCTTCATCTTCATCTGTTCCACATGGCTGGTCAGGGCAAAAAGGACCCCCAAGGGGCCGGGAGGTGGCGAATTTATAGAGTACAACAAGGGGAGTGTCTAGGGATATGCAACAGTTTCAGGACTGGTGCCCTTTGGGCTTGGGCAACTTGTCCTGTGTTGACTGGTCAACTGCTTGTTATGGTCTATAGGCCCTCCCAGGGCAGTTGCTATGCTCTGCAAGCCATTTTTACCATAAAGTATCCATAAAGCATGCCGAAAGCCTGCCAGCTAACTTCTGATTGGTTCCTTGCCATGTGGAGGGTATCTGACTTTTTAGTGACAAGGAGGTCAGGCAAGGTCAGGCAAGCACATGTTGCTGAGTCTTTTCTGCAGCCTGTCAAGGCTGCTAAAGCAGGGGGCTGGGTGAGGGTTTGGTCCCTTCAATATCATCAGAAAGACTCCAATTGAACAGTTGGGATCTGCCACTGAATTTTTTTTCTGCCCTTCTCTCTTGCAGTGTATTAAGTATTTTCCATGCTTGTTGAATACTTCCTGAAGTAAATAACAAAACAAGAACAAACAACGTCCATGGTAGCCTTTGAAAGACCTGAAAGGAAATAGTGATTCAGTCCATGTCCTGTGCTGACACTTATCAAACTCAGAACATGATTGCAGGATGCTTTCCCGGCATTGAAATTTTAAACATTAAAAAAATATTTTAATAACTACAGGGTTGATGTCAAGAATGTTTTCATCATTACCAATGACAGTTTGTGAAGGACAGCTATACTCTCATAAAATACGTACAACTGGCTATAAAGTGTATCTATCTGAAAATGTCATCAATAATAGAATGTAACATTTAATGAGACTCAAATGTACAGTGCCGACCTTTTGGTTAATAGACAAGCAAGAAGCTCTGGGCATATGAGTAGAAGCTTCTTATAAATGTATAAATTCTATCACTACTGGAGATTCATTGAGTAAAAACAAACACTTTCTTTTGTATACAAGGTCCCAAGGTTTAACCCAAGTTGATTTCAAATTCATGATCATCCTGACTCAGTCTTTGAATGCTACAATTACAGGTATGTAGTAACATGTCCAACTAAGAATATGCATTTTTCTCAAGAATCCAGATTATTTATTTGCATATATGAATAGACACAATTCATTGAAGGAGATAGTGAATGAAAGTTAGGTTTATGAACCTCCTAGATGAACCTCAAAGAAATTTAACATAAATAGTTATTAACAAGCAATAGCAAAAGAGTCCAACATAACCAAGTATATAATCACACTTTAGGAGATGATAGGTATATATGAGGTAGAGGTCTGATATTAATAATAAATGCATAAGTTGAATTAGAAACATATAATTAGTGATATGTTTCTTCCAGTGGCATTTGAGGTGGGGCCGACATACCACATTTGAAAGTGTGTCTAGAAATTACTAACTAAAGGTCATGGTTTGGTTATCTCAGGGCTGAAAAATGAAGGTTTTCTCTGATATGCTTGAAATCTTATAATCACATGACAATTAATTCCCATCAGAGAGAGAGAGAGAGAGACAGAGAAACAGAAACACAGAAAAAAAAGAGACAGAGAGACAGACATGCAGAGAGAAACAGAGACAGAGAGACAGACACACAGAAGGAAACATAGTCTGTCATAATGTTCGAAGGTTCCTAGAAGGATTGAGAATAGCTCATTATTCCTTGGGTTTACAGGAAGAGAAGAGTGCAACTGAATTTTTTGAGTATATTTAGCTCTTTAGTGTCTGCTACTTAGTTTTCATAGGATTTATATATTTTGAGAGCTTAAAATAAATCTGATAAATGAATAATTTGTATATTAACTTTAAATAATCTACTGATAAGGATACACTTGTGTCCTAGTTAGCTTCAAATGTCAACTTGATACAGCCTAGAGTCATCTAAAGAAATTTCAAGTGAGGTATTGCCACCATCAGATTGGTCTGTGGTGATATCTATAAGTTACTGTCTGAATTCATGATTGATAAGGGAGGTCCAAGTCCACTGTGGGTGGCACTGGCACTGTCACCAAGCAGATGGGCTTGGATTTTGTAAGAAGTTAGGTAAACAAAAGCCAATGAGCAAGTTAGAGAGCAAACCAGAAAGCAGTGTTTCTCCATGCTTCTTGACTCTTTGTTCCTATCCTGAATTTCTGCCTTGACTTCACTCAAGAATGGATGGGACCTAGATGTGTAAGATGAAATAAACACTTCCTACCCAAGTTGCATTTGCTCAAAGTAACAGCAGCAGAAAGAAAACTAGAAAAATTCCTGTCACAATATTATTTATGCCTTGATCTCTATACGTTTAATAACTTTATGTTAAATATGCTCATGTCTATGTTTTAAATATTGTGACCATGTTTTTCCTCTACATGTTTTCAAGTGGTAAACTATTGTTTGAGTTCTGTAGTAAGTCTAAGATATAGTGTGATGATTTTGTTTGTTTTCCATTTGTATTTAGAACGCTAAGTCTCCTGGTGCAAACAATTAAGTTTTAAAACAGTTTTGTTTATTGTTTATTTAGCAATTTTCACTGGTAAAATATGCCTTTAATTCAAATTCTTACTACATACAATATCAAATATAAGATACCAAACTTAATTAATTTACTGGACAGAGGGAAGAAAATCCAAGCAAGGGGTACCTCTTTCTAGCTATATGCACATATGTTTTAGAACATAGCTGCTCTTAAGTATATAACAATTATTTCTTTGATTACTTAGGTGATTAATACCAAAACACAATGAAGAATTTTCTCAAAGAAGAGTGCTCAGTTTGCCTGAACCAGATCCAAATAGACTTTACCAGAATCTCTGGGACTGTAATTCATGTATGCATACTTACTTTTCATACTTACTTAACTGTACCCCATGATTCTCATATGTTTAAAGCTTGGAAATCAGTGAGACATTTACCTTAATATAAAAAGCATTTCTCCTTGGGACAAAAATTAGAGCATAAAATTATTACAATATTTGTCTACTAAATTTCTGTATCGTTTTAATGGAACTATTCTAGAATCCTCGTGCAGGTTTTTGACAGCTAATTTTTTGTAGTTTTGCAAGTATTAAGATATATTGTAGCATGAGGTAAATATTGACTTCAGTGTTGGCCTATTATTCATCCATTACTTGTGTTCATCTTCTTTGCCTCAGCAGGAGACATCTGATACTTCTCTACCTGTGGCCACACTGCTTTAACCATTTACCGGGAACACATGCAAGGAATTGAAAAGCAGCAGTATTGATGAGGAGAAGAGAAGAAAAATTGATTCATATAGCAAGATAAGTAGCTGGCATTATAAAAATCAAATGACACTTTAAGAAAGCAACTTGAATCATAAAACTGAAAAGCAAAGACAACTAAAAACAAGCAAGTTTGATGTTGTGATGGAAGTATACTGATCTTGCTAATAAAAGTCAGTCAATCTTTTTGGAAAGGGTGAACCCATTTTCAAAGGAAATGACACATGTGTTCATATTGCTGAATATACATTTTCCAGAAGGAAGTCCCATAATAAGCCAGTTTACAATAAAGAAAGAAAAACAGGGCAAGTGATGAACACTGTAGGCTCATAGCTGAGTCTTCTGAGAAAATAACAAAAAAAAACCCGACTCTTCATTTTAAGTAAAGCTGTGCACAAGTAGGAGACTTAGGATGAGAAATAATGTGATACAGACCCTGAGGGTCCAGAAGGGAAAGAAGGAAGAAGGTCACAAAGAGGCAGAGTTTGGATTGGGCCAATGTCTGCAGCTCTTCCTCTTCCAAGTTAAGGCAGACTTATGAGCTGTACCCTTGTTCCAGTCTCGAGAAAAGAACACTGAAGACATGTGGATTTTTGCTACTGTTTTGCTTTGGTTTTCCTACTTTAGAGGTTTCTTGCTTGTATTTTATTTTGAATATTTTCTGTGTATGATGTGCTTTAGCCTTTCCCTTATTAAACTCAGCAAAACAGAGCCAAGGAGATGGTTAAAGGATTAGTTTGACAAACTTTCAAAAAGCAAAACCTACAATCACTCATGAAGAATCTTTATCACATTGCCCTGTGGGCATGTTAGTAGGTAGCTGTCTTGATTCTATTAATTAATGTGGAAGTACCAAGTCTAAAACTGTGCAGCATCTCTCTCTAGGTTTTGGTCCTGGTCACATAAAAATGGAACTGGGTTATATAAGTGCATTTTCATATAAGAAGGTTCCATGCTTAGAACATTTCTGCCATACCCCTGTTTCCCAATTCTACCCTTCTATCTTCTGTTGGTCTCCATTGCCCCAGGAAATTTTACATATATATATATGTTTATATATATATGATTTTTATAATATCTAGGAACTCCAAATGAGACAGGAAAATACACATCTTATTTTCATAGACTTAATTTATTCAATATGATTATCTGCAACTGATTCATTTTTTTCTGAGTGACATTTGTTCTTCTTTATGGATGAAAAAAAGTCCTCTTTGTATGCTTAATACATTTTCTTTATGCAGTCCTCTGTTGACAGACACCAAGGTTGGCTCTGTAACTTAGCTACTTGAATAAAACAGACAGTCCCTTGAATTCTACACTGTCATTCCCAGAAGCATAATGAAGACTCTCCAAGGAGGAATATTTTTCTCTTAGCCTTCTACAGCCTTCCATGGCTTCTACTGTAGCAGTCTGATTTGTCCTAATGGTGCGTGAAGGGCTTCTGGGAAATCTGATTTTATCTTTATATAAGGCTGCTGCCAAGAAGACACCAGCATGTGATATGATAGGCAGTGATCTGGAGGCAAGGGACCAACTGCCATGTCCTTCTGAGGTTTCTGGGCTAATTTTTGTGTGTGCTGCTCCCAACTATCAGCCTTTGAGGATACGCTCCTGGCTGCCAAAGCACAATGCTGCCTAATTTACACAGTTAGGGAGTTCCAATAAGAGACTTGGGAAAGTCACTTATACCATCAGGTTTTCACATTACCTCTAGATATTTCTATTCACCTAATAGGAAATGAAAGTGTGAGTTAATGCCTTTCGCATGACATTAAAAGCCTGATAGAGAAGCCCCATTTTGGCCACCAGGGGCTTCCTCCTCATTTCTGTTCTCTGCTGCCACAGCTAATCACTTTCATGCTTTCAAATCTGAAGGATGAGTTTTGTCTTCACAGAAAATGTGTTTAAAACAGAAAGTCCATGTGGCCTTCAAATTTTGGACAGTTGCCATGGCATACCATGTTTCACCTGTAATTTAAAGACAGACAACATGTGACTTCCTAAAAATAAAGTCTTGCTTGATTCCCTTAGGGCTAACACTACCACCTGCTAAACAGAAATGGAAAAAAAAAGGGCACAAGAAATTCCAAGCAAGCAAAACTTCGTGAAACATAGTTAAGAGTCACCCCGGTACAACCCTGAGGAGCAAGAATTTCTTTTTCAAACATGTTTTTATTAGTCTCAGCATCAGATACATTATAGACAGATGCTGCCCCAACTTTAAGCTTTGCAGGAGGTAAGTGGCATGAAATACTAATAACCACAGTTAGTGTTACCAACTAATGTTTGTGAGTGATCAAGAATCAGTCACTTGGGCTAAGTGTACTAAATGTGTAATGTATATTATTTTATTAAATTATTGTAAATTTGTGAGAAAGAATTTAATATTATGGTGCGAAGTTAACATAAGGTGAATGAAGCTACTGATTTAGTGTTATTAGGATATAATATGGTGAAATTATGGAATATTCTAATAATATAGAATATATAATGAAAAACATCAAACTCTTTTGATGAGGAGTTAATTTCTTTCTCTTAAAGATTTATTTATTCTTAGTTTTTATGTGTATCTGTGTTTCATGCTAGCTAGGTACCCAAGGAGGTCAGGAGAAGGAGCAGGATCCCCTGACACTGGAGCTATGAAGGTGGTGAGTGTCATGAGGGTATTGGGAACAGAGTCAGGGTCCCTCTACAACAGCAGCACATAGTTTTAACTGTGGAATCACCTCTCCAGCCCAGAAGTAAATTTATCAAAAATGTAATTCTTTAAATACATGAAGTCTTCAACAAAGACCCCAAATAGCAATTTTACAAACATGCAACAAACTGCATATTCTAATCAGGAATGCTTGAAGCTCAACAAGTTCTTTGCATGAGGCCAGTGCTGGGAGATCACGTCTCAGCTGAATCAGACACTTAAATGTGAAAATTAAAAGGCCATTCAAAAACATTAAAAATGTGTTACAGAGAGCCATGTGAGCATGGAAAGCTAGGAAAACATGCCTTTTGGACAGTTTTGGGAACAGGCTGTGCTGTTTCTTTACAGGATAGTCGTTAGTTTCCTCAGTTTCTCCTCTTTGAAAAACAGCTTTTGGTTGGTGGACTCCAGGGGCTGACTTCACCACATGAAAACTCACCCATTCTTCCTAGCACCTAAATTAATTCCTGCTCCTTCCCCAGAGCACTGTTTTATGAACTCCAAAGAACTAGAGATTTGTAGACCATCTGCTACCCAGGGAGCACAGATCCTGCCAAGACCCACTTTTTTCCTTTTCCCGTCTTAGACTATGCCTCCTTACTGCAGAGTTGCCACACTTGCTTCTCAGTGGAAAGAAAAGGCTTAGAATTAGGCAGGGAGGAGAAGCAAGCCATAAAGCTACTAGCTTAATTAAGTCGTTACAGTGTTTAGGGGTTTTTAAATGCAGTCAGTTTGAATGTATAATTGAGCCTGAGCACAACGTCATCCTGTGTGTTTCATGGTCTGCTCAGAAACAGATTGTGAACGGAAACAGCTGGGATACTATCCTGTGCAAAGAGCCAGTTCCTTGTTTTCCCAGCAGCTCCGGCATGGGTTTATGAATCATTTCCCCATGCATCCAGGGCTGAGGGCTAGATATGACAGACTTGGAGGCCAGCCCCAGGGGTAGTGTATTCCTCGACTGCGAACCTCTCCCCAGTGGTTCCAGGAATTACATCTGACTCTTGCTTCAGTGGAGAAGGCTACAGAAGATGCTTAGGGAATGTTCTCTTTGAAAAAAAAATGATCCTGAATGTGAGCCCTGAGGTCAGAGAGGAAACCAAAGGGAAAGATTACTGCTCAATGTTCTTCAAGTTCCAGTAGCTCAGGATAAGGTCAATTTAAACCTCCCTTTGGGGGAGGCACACATTTAGGAAAATACAAAAAGCCACAGTGCCTGTGCTGGGAAAACAACTCCTCACTCTGTAGACTAGGTAATTTTACTAGCTGCATGCACCAGCATGTAATTTTTCTTTTTTAGAAGCAATTCAGAGGATTAGTTTGTAACTCAGATTAACTGGCTTGTCCAGTTTCAGCCCACATGGACACATGTGAATACACAGGCATAGGAGATGCTAAAGGGAATGGATGGACATTAGCAGGGAAAGGAACCTAAATCTAATAAGCATGTTTTCATCTGTAGACAATAGCTTCTTCTTTTAAAGCCAGTTCGGAATGAGCAAGTTGATGTAGGGTGGCAGAAAAGGGCTGTTGTAACCCACAAAGGAAGGTTCTAAGTGTTTGTGAATTCAGGATGATTTCTTTCTGTTCTAACAATGCCCCTGTTTGTCTCCAACTTGCTATAGAGACAGAAATGACCGTGTACTCCCAATTCTCCTGCCCCCTCCTCTGAAGGGCTAGAATGACACCAGCATGCCTGGTTGAGTAATGCTTTAAACTACCTTACAGATGAAATCCTTCTTCAGGTCATCCTAATAATTCATTGAACTTGAGGTGGGATCAAAGACAGATTCTCAGTGAGGAAATAAACCTCCAACAAAAGGTATACGTACATTTAAATTTTACACACAAGTTATAATATTTACATATTAGTAACTGTAGAGAGAAGTCTTTTCCTTGCCAGCTGCTTTGGTTTTTCCTCACCAATTGCCTGGGCTCTGCCGTGTTGTAGTCCCCAAATAACACACAAGACGCTGTATTAATTATGAAGCTGTTGGCCTTGCTTGTTTCTTACTGGCTAGCTCTGACTTAAGTATTTAACCCATCTAAGTATTTCTCTTACTGGAGGGACATCTTACTTCTCTGGTGGGCTACATGATAACTCCCTGTGTTTCTCCTACCCAGAGTCCTCCTCAACTCCTAGTCCCACCTATCTTGCTTCCCTTTTGGCCAACAGTGCTTTATTGACATATACACAGGATTTCCCCATCAAGTAACTATGGAGATGTTTATGTGGTTCTATTTTCTAATACAAGTCAATGTCAGCTAGAACTTTAATTTTACTTGTGTTTGAACATGGGACTACATGGCTTCTCATATTGTAGCATCCCAGGAAATGTTTCTGTAAACTCCCAACCATATGAACATGGTCTTTTTCCTCCTAAATGTTGACTTGATTAAATCTTACTTTATGCTAATGTAATGTGAGAACTTAGATTTCTTAAAATAAACATAGAGCAAAGATTTCATTTAAAACAGATTATCTGAGAAAAAATGTAAAGAGTTTCTTTAATGAGCTTAAATTCTTGAATTGAAAGAAAACTAAGATGAATGTAGTCTTCTACGTAAATAGCAGTCCTTCATTATATAGAGATAATTATACCAGAAGGATGTAGTTGTGACAGCATGGATGGATGTGAAATGTGTAAGTTCAGTTTCAATTTTAAATAATGTTTCCCTGGAATATAGTTATATACAGTAGAAAAGGTCTTGTAGACTGCCCTAAAATTTGGCTAATATTTTTGTGGATGGTGGCTTTTGTCTGTATATGTTTGTTTTAGATGGTCATTTTCTGTGTATAATACAAACAGAAAAACCTCATGAATCCGTGTCAAGTCAATATGCTTGTGAAGAACACTGAAAAGCAAACTATGTGATGAACTGAATCGTGAAGAACAGACTGAATGAGGAGGTTTTGTTATATCTGTGAGAGTCTTCATTTCTCTGACATCCGTTACTTCCATTTCAAACCCCGGGATTGATAAGTTCACAACAGTTCACATAAAGAAACTTGAGGTTTTCACTTGCTTCCTTGAACCACATAGAAAGAAATCTCATATAGTTCCAAATGCACGCAGCCAGCTACTCATACTGCAGAGAATCACTCCTCACTGCGGGATCATTCATTCCCACAATGCTCAGACATTATTGAGGCTAGGTTAGTGATTTGCCCTTTAGTGTTGTCAAGAAGTCCTGTGTTTACAGCAAAATATCACTGTTCTAAAAACCAAAGCAATGATTCTTCAATATTAGGGGTACTCATTGTCACCTCAGGGGCTTGTCAAAATATAGCTTTGGCAAATCCATAGGTGATAATAAAACTAATGTTTCTAGACTAAACTGAAGACCTCGTTTTGAGGGTCTTGATGATGAGAACCAAATTCCCTGTGAGAATTACATTAGCTATTGTTCTCTGTCCTCAAGGATCCTTTGAGTTGGCTTACTAGGAAGCATGGGCTATGAGCAGTAGATATCAGGGTTAAGTGCATTAAACTTCTACCCCCATCCATCCTCAAGCTATTTGACTGAAAAATAGAGCTATGCTAGGTACCGAGTGGGTTTTCAAGTTATTATGCTTTTAAAGGATGAGCTACTCTGCTAGCTCACCAAGTCTTGTGAGATGTGGTCTCAAGGTACTTGCCCACAGGTTTGAATTTATCTTATATAACCAGGTTATGACTGGAGGGGGAAGAAATTCAGCTTGCTGTAATGATCAGTTGCATGTCTTAACATTTAGAAAGAATATCCCAAGGGAAGAAGCTTCTTTATAAGCTGTGGATTTGTGGGTTGCCTCTCTGTACAGGTTAAGTCTCTTAAGTCAGGTAATTAAGAAGAATGGGAGCGTTTAGAAACAACTGCAAAAGACACTGGGTCATTGACACGGCTTGAAGTTCCACCTTAAAATAAATGATGTCAAATATATGTAATCATACCTTAATTATCAACCTATGGTGTACAGAAATTCAAATGGAGATTCCACACATTAAGGAGAGACTTGGGACTGAGAGCAAATAGAATTTCCCAAGTAGATTTTGCTCTTGAATTTTCCTGTAGTCTTTAAGTTTGGAAAGAGGTATTGTTCTGTTGTTGTCTTTGTGGGGCCTTCCCATTTTCTTATTATTTCCTCTTTTGAGGAAAAAAAATTCAAGTTACTACTATGTACAAGGAAGCATATGAAACCCTTTGCTTGATGTTAAAATAAATTGAACATAGCCTGTAATACTGAGTTCAAATTAGAACTTCAACTCAGAAACTGTAGTGTCTATAAAATTATAAAAAACATAAACATTGTAATGCTATAAGCGTATAGAGAGAAATATATAACATTGTCTGGAGAATGAGAGGAATGCTTCCCTCTTACAGAAATCCTCCATGAAGAAAATCCCATTTAGCATGTAAATTGATACAGCTCAAAACAAAACAGCAACACAAAGAAACACTTATATTGAGGTTGCCTAGTTCCCAAAAGATCTTATATGTCCTTTCATATGTGGGTCCTAGTTTCAAATCTTTCATTGTATGTTCTTAAACTGGGTTCATGTGGAATTCATGAAGTAGAAATGGATCATTGTTGGGGGAAGATGCATATTGGGAAGTAGCAATAATTGAACACAATTTAAATGAACATAAAAAGGATACTGGAGCTAATAAAGAAGTTCAAGCAAATAATGAAATGATGGACATTGGGAATGGACACACTAACCAAAATTAAATGTACATGAAGAAAATATCTGGTAATTTATGATCCTGCAACCCACATAAAATATAATTAGAGGATATGATTGTGGTGATATTTATAATTTATTAACGCTTGTCTGAGAATTCAGGAAGAAAAGTCAGCCACAAACTCTAGAGATCAGGTGGTAGTGGCATACACCTTTAATCCCAGGACTCAGGATTAAGAAGTAGAAGGATCTCTGTTATTTCAAGGCCACTATGGCCTACACCAGAGTGAAGAGTAACAGAGCTCATGCTTTTGATCACAGCACCTGGGATCACACACCTTTAACCTCAGCATTAGGGAGATATATAAGACATGAACAAGGTCTCAAACCTAGCATTCATTCTTCAGCCACAATGAGGATAGGAAGACATTGAAGTCTCAGGATTCTCCAGCCATGCAAAAGAAAGCCAGCAGTCTGAGATTTGGTGGAACAAGGATTGCCTTTCAATCTGGGGTTGTGTAAGAGACAGTGACCAACTGCTTTGCTTTTATGATCTTCAGCTTGAAGTTTGAACCCCAATAGTAGACTCTGTATCTTTTGTTTTTCATGCAATACCATGTTATATGATAGAGCAGGGGGAGATAATTTTAGATAAAAGGTTAAGGCACATTGGGAACAGAGGCAAAGGGAAAAGGAGATATAGGCAGTGAGTAAATCCAGACTAAGGATCTATGCAGAAGATTTATAATCCCCCAACAATCTGTAAGACAATTAAAATATAATTTAAAAAGGAGAGAGTTCCACGAGGGCTTCAAAGAGATAAGAACCACATAGGTTAGTGTCAACTAAATTAATGGTGGACTTCCCATGTTAAATCAATAATTAGTAAGAGAGAAAACTAGGGCCAGCTTTCATAAACACATGCCTGGATATTAATCATTCATCCTCCTCCTTAAAATTAATCCCAGTAACTAACAAGTTTGATTCTCACAGACATCTGATTCCTTTCCCAACTCTTTGGAGTACAGCCTGTTAGACTTGAATCTGACCCTGTAACACAGGTATGTGGACTGTCTATATTTAACTTGCTACTTTTTTAGTTTTGTCTGGGTCATATGCATATATTTAGCTTGTTTTGTTAGTTCCAGTGGATACAAAATCTCTTTATTGCTTTGTGCCTCCATTTCAGGACATCTCCTCTACTTCTTTCTTTAAAGGCCAGCTAATTATATAGTTTTTCCTCTCTCACAAACATAAGTTTATTTTAATTGCTTGCTCAAGAGAACGAAAATGTGCTGCCCTAAACAAAGACGCTGTGGGCTAATTAGAACTACATTTCAATTTGGGGTGATCGAGCATCTGTGAGGAGACACGAATAGAGAATGGGGGTGTCCTCAGGAAAACCTGGTGATTATGTGTGCATGGGAAAGAGTATTTGAAAATACTTTAAGTGATTGGTGACATTTGAGATATATTTGAAAAGAAAATTGGATTTGGATATATTTACTATGGTGAATTACAAAAAAAGGGTCTCCCTTTGATCAGATATTTTAACATGTGGTCCCCAGTGTTGGTCATGGGAAAGTGCAGCCTTGATGGAGGAAGTACATCATTGGAGCAGTCATTAGATTTCATGGGTTGGCTTCACATCTAGTTGACTGACTCTGCTTTGAGTTTGTAGATAACGATGTGGTCATTCAGTTTCCTGTTCCTGCTGCCGTGTATGCCATTCACTGCCATGCTGTCCCACCACAGTGGACATTGGAACAGTGAATTGTAATAAACTATTTCCTATAAGTTGCCTTTGATCATGACATTTTATCACAGCAACAGAGAAGTGACTAATACATTTACATATGCAAAAGAACTGAAGCACAGGTGAAATATAGGTGTCTAGAAGATTAGACAATTGCAATGGCTAGCTTATCTAACCTTAGGTCATGGGCCTTTAACTCAGTCTAAGTGAAAATTTTCTTAGCTTGCTGAAGCATTCACGTTAGCTCTCTGATCTATTTTTTCTGTTCTAAAGTCCCACTTTCTGACAGTCTACCTATGGTTCTCTTGCAATATTACATGAAATGGACAAAACTGACAGTCAATAGCAAATCTGTTCTGTAGCATAGTTGGGATAATTAATAAGCCTTCAATAAAAGGTTAGCAAGGATCTACTCTGCCTCTCACCTATGTTGTTATCTTTGAGAGCAAGGCTAATTAATTTTCGGGAGTTGACTCAGTGCTTCTGTTAGTTGACTAGACAATTTCCAGTAATTAAGGTCATTTCCCAAATATATCATTGCAATCAGGTAATCATAGTAATCTGCCGCAAGTATATCTCAGGCACTCCATTTTCAGTTTCATTAGTAGAATTTAAGAGACAGCTCCTGATATCATTGCTCTTCACCTCTTTAGGTTCCCAACTTCCCTATAGAGATATTTTAGTCTAAGGCTCTGTAGACAATTTCTGTTATGCCTAATCCTGTCACCCTTCAGTCCCAAATAAACACACTGAGGCTTATATTAATCATAAATTGTTTGACCAATGATTTGGTCTTCTTATTAGCTAGCTCTCTCTTATTTATTTACCATTTTCTATTAAACTGTGTATCTCCATGTGGTTTTGCCTTACCGGAGAATGCCAGGACCTGTTACTCCTCTGGCACTACACGGCATCTCCATGGAAGCTCCTCTCTACCTTCTATTCCCAGAATTCTCCTTGTCTGGTAGCCCTGCCTATACTTCCTGCCTGGCTACTGGCTAATCAGTGTTTTATTCATCAACCAATAAGAGAAACATATAAACAGAAGGACATTTCCCCATCAAGCCTCAAATCTGGACCCAGAAAACAGCTTCATATTGATCATGTAGTTTAAAAGCATCATTCTCCTTTGTGCAATTCAAACTCTTCACAAGAAAGTTCAACTCCATAGTTCACACTCAAATTAGGCCACTATATGGTTTTCCTTTATTTGAATGTAAGATCCACAAGACATGAATTTTTCTTTTGTTTCTCTCACTGCTAGTCCACAATGCCTAGATTAGCATCTGGCACACAATAAGCATACTGAATAGGTTTGTTGGGCAGAACAAATAGATAGAGAGAGAGAGAGAGATGATAGATAGATAGATAGATAGATAGATAGATAGATAGATAGATAGATACATAAATCATAGGTAGACCAAAATGTATGAAACAACTCGCTTTTAATGTTCCTTATGTGCTAACTAAAGTTCTTTATATATTAGTTACCTTATTTTTTAGTCTATTTAACATTCTATAATAGCATTTATGCAAAAAAAAAAAAACAAGCTCGTTGGTGGTGGAGCATGCCTTTAATCCTAGCGCTGGGGTGGCATCTCTGTGAGTTCGAGTTCAGCCTGGTCTACTGAGCAAGTTCCAGGAGAGGCTCCAAAACAATAGAGAGAAACCCTGTCTCAGAAAACAAAACAAAAAACAAACAAACAAACAAAAAACCCAAATAGCATATATGTATTTTTCCACAAAAGGCAAGACGGCAAATACAGAAAAGTTAAATCAAGTTCTATACATTAAAAAAATAACATTTGCTTTTCAGCCTTCTAGATATGACCTGGAGCTTCAGTTTCCACAATAACTGTTTTGTCTTTCTATTGCTGTGATCAAATACCATGAGTGAAAAGAAAAAAAGTTGGGGATAAAAAGGTTTGTTCGGCTTACATTTCCACATTGTAGTTGTTGTAATTTAAGCAAAGTGGCTCAAGAGAGAAAGACTCCAAGCAACAGGATTCAAGAAGAGGGTATTTTGTTTACTTAGGGAAAGGTATCATAAAAGGGGGAAAGGAGAGGGGGGAGACCAGCTTCTGAAGACAGGAGCAGCTGTAAAGAGGTGACAGGGAAGAAGGAGAAAGAATGAGAGTGAGGGAGTGAGAGAACAGACAGAGGAGAGAGAGAGAGGGGGGGAGGGAGGGAGGGAGGGAGGGAGGGAAAGAGGGAGGGAGGGAGGGAGAAGAATGGGAGGTGGGCAGGTCCCGTTTAAAAGGGAACACAGTGGCTACAGCTGAGGCGTATCCTGTCAGAATCCCAAGGACAGGCCAGTACAGATGCCTGGATACTAAGGGTATTCACTGAAGGAAGTTGGGAAAGGAACTCAAACAGGGCATGAGCCTGGAGGCAGTAGCTGATGCAGAGGTCATGGAGGGGTGATGTTTACTAACTTGCTCCTCTTGGCGTATTTTGCCTGCTTTCTTATAGGACCCAGGACCACCCACACTAGGTTGTGCCCTCCCACATCAATCACCACTTTTAAAAATGCCCTGCAGCTGAATCTTATGGAAGGATTTCCCCAAAGGGGACTCTCTCTTCTGCAATCACTGTAGCTTGTGCCAACTTGGCATAAAACCAGCCATCACGTCACCTTTTTAGAGAATGTATTCTTATATAGAACTCAGCCTGATCTTGTCAGTAAAATCAAGCTCCTGTGGTTATCACAAGATGCTCTTATTCACTTGTGGCTTAAAACAACAGAGATATTAATCCACATGGTCTGGAGTCTCCATGTTTGAAATCAAGGTATTGGAATGCTGTATTGGAGACTCTACAGGAGATTCTCCTCACTTAGATTCCAACTTCTTCATTAGAATCTGGTGTTTTTAGTCTTATCTCATTGCTGTATTGCCCAATCAAATTCTATGTTATGATTTCTCTGTTTCATCAAATCATAATTAGCAAATATATTTACACTTAAAGTATAAATGTAGTGATTTGATACACCATTTTTTTGCTTTTATGAGATGATGTTTCTCTGTGTAGCCTTGACTGTCTTGGAACTCACTTTGTAGACTAGGCTGGTCTTGAACTTAAAGACATCTGCCTGCCTCTGCCTCTGAGTGGATATAAAGTGAGTATCATAATCAAATTAGTGAACACATTCATTTATTAACATGATTGCCACTTTTTTCTGAGAGTAGGATATTTAAAATGTATTCTCTTATCAAATTTTAATTATGTGATAGAATGTTGCTAATTTAGTCATTATTCTTTACTGCAGATCCTCAGAATGTATTCATCACAGCATGATTCTGTCTACGGATAATTTTCTTTATATTTAAGTTCCATACACATAGTCTTGGATAAACTCAAATTGAACAGATTACAGGGATCTGACATACACAAAGCTTTTGAAGCTCCTAATTAACCCAATGACACTGCTAAGTTCCTCTACAGCATAAATCTATCTAAGTAATTGCTGAGGTAAGAATGCTCAGCTATTACTCAGTGCCATTTAGAGTCCAACCATGTTAGCATGGGAAGAAAATATTTATTATATAGTTTTTAGGAATATTTTAGAACAAAAAAGCAGATTTTCACACAGCAGACTAGTTATCATGCAGCATCTTGTACGTTCTGTCAAAGTAGTCTTCGCCCAAACAATGTAATCTGTGGCAGGTAACATTTGTTACATTTACAGGGGCCTGTTAAGTTCAGAGTGTTTCTTTGGGCCATTGGTCTTTGTTTGGGGGATAGAACTATGAGGTGCTCACAGACATATGGAAATACTGACATATGTATTTTTGTTATATTGTTTGTTTTTTTTTTGTTTTCTAAATCCTTGTAGCATAGCCACATTATGGTCACCATTATGTCACACCTAGAGTAGAGGCTTGTACCTGTGAAGTAAATCTTGCAGGATTAGTTCATAGTCACAGTACTATGAACAAGGATAATTTTCATTGTCGTGTGTATTTAATATACAAGATATAAACCTGTAGACCATGAATGGGATCAAAATAGCCATTGTTTATAATGGCCATTGGTGAAAGTACTCATGATTCCATGTCAGAATTCAAGCTTGCAATAGCCAACTGCACATACTACATCTCAGAGCAATGGTCAATTTCCACCCCTTGGGATATGTTTGTGGGTGATTATTGAATAATTTAGTGATGAAGGGAAATCTACTTCCAAAAAATAAGGTCACAAAATTGGGTGGCT
This sequence comes from Mesocricetus auratus, assembly GCF_017639785.1. Taxonomy (NCBI): domain Eukaryota; kingdom Metazoa; phylum Chordata; class Mammalia; order Rodentia; family Cricetidae; genus Mesocricetus; species Mesocricetus auratus. The sequence goes on from NW_024429182.1 coordinate 11,896,368, forward strand.
ATTAAATGAAGGATAAATCTGGGAGGAGTTGAGGGGGTGAATATGATAAAATACAACATATTAAATTCTCAAACAACAAATAAAAGGAACTTTTGTGGCATGCACATCTTTACTGTAGCCAACCCCTCTCTAATAGGATTTAAGAACCTCTCAACAAGAGAAAATTCATGCCTGGTACTGAAAACCTAGACTACTACCCAAGGCTACTGAACTCATGGATCTTGGAGGGGAACTTAAAATAATCACTGCTCTAAACCACTATAAGCCATAACTGTACTCCAAATATTTGTCCCTATACCCACAGGTAAATATAGTCCTCACCCATCATCAAGGACACTACTATTTTCAATAGATCATTGGAGAAAATCTCAACCAATCAAAGTGCAGAGTTGTGAACAGTAGTTCAAAAGGATACATCTACAAAGCAATCCCTGAACCTGAACTCAGGGATCATCACAGAAAGTGGAGTAGGGGAGCAGAGAGATTAATAGGAGCCAGGGGTTTGCTGTGAGATTGTGTCTGCTAGTAGTATCAGTAGTTCCATCTATAAAGTCTCATCAACATGACTTCCCAAACAAGAACAGCAATGAACATTACAAAGTGTGGCAGAATATTATTGCAATGTGACTTTTTTATGCTGTTTTTGTTTAACTCTGTGAAGCTGTTATTCTTTGCCTGTCTGAAACACCTGATGGTCTAATAAGGAGCCAATAGCAAGACAGGAGCAAAGATAGGTGGGGCTGGCAGGCAGAGAGAATAAACAGAAGTAGAAAAAAGAGAGGAGCAATGAGAAAATAAGGAGAGGAAGACTTCAGGAGTCAGCCACACAGCAAGCCATGGAGTAAGAAGGAAAGTAAGATGTACAGATATAAGAAAGATAAAAGCCCAGAGGGAAAAGATAGACTAATTTAAACTAAATGAAGCTGGCAAGAAACAAACCAATCTAAGTCTGGGCATTTGTAACTAAGCATAAACCTCCATGTGTGAGTTATTTATTTGGAAGCTGGGTGGCAGACCCCTCAAAAAGCCTAAAGAGTAAAATATCATCACTATAGTAAAGTGAATGGAAAAAGCCTAGGAGGCCTCAACCCTACACACAGCATTATAGGCAACTAAAGAATGCTCAGAGTGGGAAGAATCATCTTCCCTAGGAATGAACACAGCAATTGTTTATCCAATACCGAATGGTCTGTCCCCAAGACATACAAGCAAGTAACATCATACAGGCTGATCAGGTTATATTTAGTAATACACACATATATTTGCACACGCACACACATATACACACACATATGTACATATATGTACACAGATATGTGTATGTGTGTGCTGCATATATATAACATATATGTTATACATGTATAATATATAGTGTAATAATAATTAATGCAAAAGAGGTTATGAGTTTGAAATATAGTAAGGGATATAGAAGGACTTGGAAGGAAGAAAGTAAAGGAGGAAATAATGGAATTATATTACAATCTCAAAAATAAAATAAATTTTAAAAAGAAAGCGAGTATTTCCTTAGGAATTCCTAGCTGGCTGTCTCCATCTAATTCATACTCTGCTAGAGGGAGCTAGGGTGTCAGAATTACCCAAAAAGGAGACATCATTTCTCTGAGAAAATATCCCCTTTGAGCACAACAAATCATATCCCCACTAAAAGAATTTTCCTTTACCTAACCCTATTCTATCTGCCCCATGTACAAACACTTTATATTGCTCAATTGTTTTAACCAGTTGTACATTCCTCACTTAGACTGTATGTTGTTAATTCTCATTTAAAAGATTAATGATGGTGGACTGTAGAGGTGACTCAGAGCTAAAGTTTCGTGGTGGCCTAGGTGTTTCAGTGTATGTAACCAGCGTTTCATCCCTAGCACCCACTTTAGGCACTCACAGCCACCTGTGACACCAACAGTGGAAGATGAGACTTCCTCTTCTGTCGTCTGCTGACCCCTGTACATATGCATACACATCCACACAGGTACATATGTATACATAAGTAAAAATAAATCTTGAAAACTAAAGCATTCATAATGAGAATGACATTAAATTTGCCTCATTGAACATGAAGTACAACAAATATTGAACCTAGGCTAGCCACAAGTCTGCTAGCTGCACTGAACTTATGATCCCTCTACGAGGCTTTGGAGGTGTCATGCTATGAACTAGAGAAAGCTTAGCCAACAAATCCTACATCTCCTCACCTGCTGAAGGCTCAGAATTTATACACACTCTTAGGTAGGTCATCAGTAGTACTTCAAAAATTAATGTACTCTTTTTAGCCTGCGAGGCAATGCCTAACAATAGCTATTGCCATTTGGTTGAAAGGGGTGACTAGGGCCAAGTATTTAATAAATAAATGTCTCAAGAACTCAAAGTCCCTCTTTTTTAACTCAATTGTGCCGGCCTTGTCTGTGTCTGTGTCCACTGGAGCAGTGTGACAGACATACAGTGGGACCTATGCGCAGTGACAAAGTGTGAGCTGTGAAATTTGCCCATGTCACTCAGTCATTTTCCGTCTTCTGTCTCTTTTTCATGATTCATTAAAGGCAACAGGCTGTATCAGTATCTGCAGCTGTTTACTCATTTCTAACAGAATTAGGCGGGGCAGCCCAAGCTTTCCAGTCTATTGTTGTCATGCCACTTTCTATTTCACATACACTTTTTTCTTTCATTTACTTAAAAAACATTAAAATTCCCCACAGTCCTCCTCCATGGTTACAAGGTTTGACAAATTCACCATGAGATATAAAGACCGTTTTAAAGTAGAATGCATTATTCCTAGTGTATTTGTGATGTGTTACAAGAACATGAAGCTTATATGAAATTGTTCTCAGATGATGGGAGATGAAGCCCCAGAGGGAGGGAGCTGGGATTGGGTACCAGTGGTAGGCAACACAGTGTTCCATATTCTGGCAATGATGGGGTAAGAGTGTTATTTAAAATATAGTTAAAACAATTCATGATCATCTAGTAATTTTTAAACAATGTCCATGCCATAATACTGGAAAAAGCAAATATTCCTTCTAATTCAGTTACTGATAGATTTAAAACATAAAGAATGCTAACTACAGCATATACAAAAGTAGTGAATGTGCTTAGGAGGCTGATGCAGGTTGTCTTGAGTTTCACACCAATCTGAGCCACATGGCCAATTTCTAGGCCATGCTGGACTATAGAGTGAGATGCTCCCTAAAAACTTAATTATAACTACATATATGCTTGTGTGTATGTGTGCATGTACATAGAATGTGCATATATAGAAGATCTAAATCAACATAATTTCAGTGTGTATTCTTTATACTTATTGTGGATAAGGTCATGCTATGGTGCACATATGAAAACCAAGAGGTATCTTGTGAAAATTAATTCTCTACTCCTAACTTGTGGGTCCCAGAGACTGAATTCAAATCATCAGGCTTGGTAGCAGGCAGTCTTGTTTGCTGAGCCATCTCACACGCCTGTTTATGCCAGTTCCTTGTTTGAGATTTATTAGAATGTTAAATTCTGTGTTAGGCATATTTCATTCCTGATTCCCGATGGCACCGCATGTTTCTGCAGTTAAATACAGATTAAGGAATAGAGATGTAGCTGAATGAGAGCCTGCTCTCCTGGCATTTTCAATGCCCCAAATCCAGCTGCAATGTCACAAAAAAATGAAAATGAAAATGAAAATTCTTAGAGCTTGTGTGGTAGCTTATACCTGTAATCTCAAAACTTAGGATGTGTCATGAAGGACTCTCCACAAGTTTGAGGGCAGCCTGGGCTACATAATTAGGCTAACACTGTGTGTGTGTGTGTGTGTGTGTGTGTGTGTGTGTGTGTGTGTGTGTGTGTAATAGTGGCAAGAAAGTGATTGTAAAGACTAAGCTATGGAACATTAGTTTTTAATGTCACCACTCTATAGTGCCACATAGAATGTCTTGTTTGTGCTTAAATGCATTTCATCAGATGTAGAATTTAAAGACTGACAGAATTCACTCAAAAGAAAAAGACATGGACATTATGATATTTTTCAGACTGTGTTGCTAAAAATGAATGTTCATTGGCCCCTTTGCAGGCTGGAGAAACCCACAGAAACAGCTGACCTGAACAAGGGGGAGATCATGGACCCCAGACTAATAGCTGGGAAACAGCGTAGGAATGATCCAGACCCCCGACCATGGGTGTCAGTTAGGAGGCCTGGGCAATCTATTGGATCCGTATTTATCCCTAGTGTACAAATGGACTTTAGGAGCCCACTCCACATAGAGGGATGCGCTCTCAGCCTAGACACATGGGGAGAGTTTTGGCCCTGCTCCAAATGATATGACAGACATTGAAGATTCCCCATGGAAGGCTTCACCCTCCCGGGGGAGCAGAAAGTGATAGGTAGGGGCTTGGTGGGGGGCAGGGGAGGAGGGGAGAGAGGTGAACTGGGATTGACATGGAAAACAAGCTTTTTCTAATTTAAATTTAAAAAAAATAAATGTTCATGAGCCTGGCATATCTATTACAAAGTTAAAGATTTTTCCTAATTATTTGTGTATCAGTTACTTCTTGTGAAAGACAATTTTAAGTTGAAATCAATAACATATGTTGAACTCTCAGTGAGGACAGATTGAAATTAATTTGAAATCTAGCTTGACTGACTGTGGAATGAGTCTATGTGAAAAAGATAAATTTTAATGGGTCATTTGCTAATTCACAGAAGGGAAGATGCAAAAAAAAATGTCATTCATATTCTGACTGACCAGAATGTGGATATGTTTCCTCTATTTTTCCAAAACATAATGAAAGTATTTAAAACTGCTAATTATTATTCTTTTTCTAATACTCTGCTACTTTAAGTTAGCAAGATTATTTGCTCATATATTTGTGTAAATTATGCAAAATAAAAGGGAAATTCAATTGACTTTTTGTTCATCATGTCCAAGTATTTTTATTATTTCTTGTTAGTTCCATGTTTGAAATAAAGTAAAATATTTATTTTGATTTAGACACATTCCATCCCTAATCCTTATGGTACCACACCAGTCTGCAGTTAAATATTTTTATATCAGGAATATTTCTGAAAAAATATTATATAGAAGTGCAACCATTAAAAACAAATCTGTTTTGGCTGTTTGTAATGCTTGGCAGGACATGTAAGCAATGAAGTTGACTCAGGTGTTAGAATCTGGGCCAGTTCCAGTTCTGGGGAATGTCAGTGTTGAAAGACAGTGAGTAAATCCCATCTTAAACCCAAGGAAAAGAGCCAACAGTGAGAAAATATAAACAAATGATTCTTCCAAGGACCCTTTCTCCTTGACACTCCATGCCTCCTCTTTACACACAAAAAACATTCACACCAAAAAGATGAAGGAGGAGGAGGAGGAGGAGAAGCAGAAAAAGAAGAAGGAGGAGGAGGAGGAGGAGGAGAAGGAGAAGAAGGAGGAGGAGGAGGAGAAGGAGGAGGAGAAGAAGGAGGAGGAGGAGGAGAAGGAGAAGAAGGAGAAGAAGAAAAAGATAAAGAAAAAACAGAGAGAAAGAACTTTGGAAAATTGGAAATTCAGATTACGTGGGTTCTTGGTTTTAGAAATAATGAAAAATAATGAAAGTCACTAATTAAAAACAAGACACTAAGTCTGGGGACAGAATGTTTTAAATGAGAAAAAATGACTTGTGAAAAAAATTAAAATCAAATTTTACTTCCTATGTCCATACAGCATCATATTGTATATTCAAGCAGCCACTCTTTTGAGAGCCTGGCATTTCTCTGGGAAGGTCTGGGTGCAACAGGTAAAATGCTGACGACATCAAGTCCTTTGCTTAAGAGATTTCAGAGCTGCTTCAAAAGCAATCCAAATACATGGTAGCTTCCAGCACAGCAGATGAATACAAACCGTCAATGTCAGCATCTGAGAGGAAGGGGCTGACAGAGCCTGATAAACCCATAAAGCAAGTAAATCTTTAGTTAAGTCTTGAACATGCCATTAATTAAATATTTTATTGTGGAGTTGATTTTTTTTTAAAAAGGACAAGAAACATTTTCCATTATCTGAGCAGACCTATAAATAATGAATGTATTATCCCCTTCGGCTCAATGTCAGCAAATCTTAGCTGGATCTGCAAGGAAATGCCGTATCCTTGCACCTCCTGTCATTGAAAAGGCAATGTTTTCCTTAAACAGATGAACAGGAATAGGACCATAGGAAAGGATCCAGTAAAAGGCAAACCACTGAGCATCTTTCATGACTGCAGGTTTACAGCTTGACTGTGATGCTTCATAAAGCTGGGAACAGGGACTGCTCTAAGCCCCATCTTTCTGAGTCAGTTTCTTGAGAACTAAGCATTGGTTAGTTAGTCGCCATGAAATGTTTATCACTCATCTTTGTCACCACTACTGGTCCCAGACTACTTTCTTATTCTTTCCAGATGCTTAGTAGTAATTCTAGCAATAAATAAATATGTATATTCATTATTGACTGTGAATGTCCCCCATATGTTCAGATGCTTCAACAATCGGTACTCAGTTGGTGTCAACGTCTGGGGAGGTTTAGAGGAAGCAGCCGTGTTGAAGAAAGTATATCTCTAGACAGATGCTTTGGGAGTCTAAAGTAACCCGCTTCCATTCTGCTCTGTGAGAAGTGTGATGGTTTGCGTAAAAATGGTCTTCCCATAGATTCACACGTTTGAATGCTTAGTCATCACAGAGGGGCACTATTTGAGACAGATTAAAGGGATTAGTAGGTGTGGTCTTGTTGAAGGAACTGTGTCACTGCAGGTGGGCTTTGAGGCTTCAAAGCCTACACATGCCCAGCATCTATTTCTTGGTCTGAAGACCTGGATGCAATTGTCTACACTGTTCTGGCTCCCTGTCATGATGAAAATGGACTCAACCTCAGAGGGTTTAAGCAAGCTCCCAGTTAAGTACTTTCATTTATAAGAGTTACCTTGGTCATGGTGTCTCTTCACAGAAAAAGGGCAGTGACTAAGACACGAAGTGAATATATATGTATATGTAAATGTGTATTTTGGTTGGTTGGCTGGTTGGTTCTTTTGGTTTTCCAGGCAGGGTTTCCTCTGTGTAACAGCTCTGACTGTCCTAGAACTAGTTCAGTAAACCAGGCAGGCCTGGAACTCACAGAGAGCTGCCTGCCTCTGCTTCCATTAAATGTGCATATTAAATATATATATATATGTGATGTATTTATTTATATATATCAATGAAAATCAAAGAAAAAGAGCCTATCAATTTGAGAGTGAGGGGGCACATGGTAGGCATGAGCTGAAGCCTATAAGCTGTCTTCTAATCACCACTACTATTACATGATATATCCCCCACCGTACAAATACATAATGAATGAATAAAAGCATTAAAGAAGAAAGTATCTAATCAACACTACTATTACATGGTACCCCCATGTGCAAACACATAACAAATGAATAAATGCATTAAAGAAGAAAGTATTTTCCTGATTGATGATTCCATACATGCATTCAGTATGTTGTTTCTTATATTTGTGTATGCATTTATTTTATGTGCATAGGTGTTTTACCTTCATGTATATCTGTGTACCATATGCATGATTGGCGCCCATGGTGGCTAGGAGAAGATACACGATTCTTGGGAAATTGAGTTACAGGTAGGTGGTGAGTTGCCATGTGAGGACTAGGAATTGAACCCAGATGCTTTGGAAAAGAAGCTAGTTAAGAGTAGCAGTCATCTTAACTGCTGAGTCATTGCCCCATATTTAATACAATGCATTTGGATCAAGTCCACTCCCTATCCCTTGCTGTCCAGTTGTTCCCCTATTCCTACCACCAGTATTTATGTGCAATTTCATGTGCTTTCTATTTGTTTTTACATCCACAGAGGCCACTTAGTAGCCCCAGCACCCATATTTTTGTAGGGCCCTCTGTTGGAGCATTGCTAGACACTTGTGTACCACATTCCTGAGGGGGGAAACTGTCTTTCCCACTCCCAGCAGCCACAAATTGTCTATAACTCCTCACATAGAGGTGGTAATCCCTGGCTACCTTTCTCTCCCTTTCTTGGGTTTTTCTGCACTGATAGTTTGCAAGCCCTGTGCATGCACTGGCACCTCATCCATATGTGCTACAGCCCTTTTGTATCTGGAAAATACTGTTTCACTGCAGTCATCTACTGGTTCTTCCTCTTCAGGCTTTCTGTAGTAATCCCTGAGTCTTTGTAAGGAATGTTACACAGGTGTTCAATTTAGGGCTAAGTCCTCAGCAATCTGTTATTCTTTGTAGGATGACCAGTTATGAATCTCTGGTGAGAATCGAAAGATACACGGGCCTACAAGTATAGCAGCAATTCTATAGAAGTTGATTTAATACTATATGCATATAACAGTGTTAGCATTTAGGCATTGGTACTGGGCTGCCTTTGGAATTCTGACAAGATACACCCTAAGCTGTTGCCACTAAGGGAATCCTCTGTGCCTATTCAATACGTTTCCTTTTTTTTTTTTTTTTGAGTCAGAATTTTTTTATTAATATTTTTTTTCCATTTTAAATTTAGATAAGAAACAAGGTTGCTTCACAAGTCAGTACGAGGTCCCTCTCCCTTTCCCTCCCCTCCTCCCGTGCCCTCCCCCCCATCCCCCCCCGTTTCCTTTTTAAAGGGCCCTGGATCTCTTTCTCTCATTCTCTGTGCCTGCCCCTCCCCTGCCTGTTTCCTCTCTCCTACTGCTCCTATTCCCAGAGGCTGGCCTCCCCATCCCTCTTCTCCTTTTCAGAGCCTTCTCCCCTAATTAAAAAAAACCTACATGGGAACTCTGTCACATGGCATCTTTCTCTCTTGTGCTGCTTTTTAAAATTACAACAAACAAAATAATAGTAGGATATTTCCTAGGGCCTATAACCTATTTAGTCACAGATTCTTGACCTCATTAGCAATGCCAGACAGGAGTATTGTCTTTGTGAATCAGGTCTCAAATTCAGTGTGTGAAAGAAGAAACAAAATGAGATAGGTTCTCGCCATGTAGCCCTGGATAGCCTGGTACTCACTATGCAGAATACCATGGCTCCGGACTCCCCAATCTGCTCACTTCTACATCTGGAGTGTTAGCGTTAAAGGCAGATTGCACTATGCTCGGCAGAGACAAAAATTTTGAAAATTATTAAAACCATTTTAATGGATACTCCTAGGCTATCCTAGGTTGTTATCATTCTGTAAACGCCTGGTAGATAATTGGAAAGATGATACCAAGGACTCTAATTGGGCTGGAGAGATGGCTGCAGAGCTGGCTCAGCAGTTAAGAGTGCTGAGTACCCACTACTCTTGCAGATGACCTGAGTTTAGTTCTTGGCACACATATCAAGCAGCTCACAAGTTCATGTAACTTCAGTTTCAGGAGACCCGGCAACTGTCCTCTGTGAACACCTGCATTAATGACTCTGGTACACATAAGCTCTCAATGCCTCTCTTGTCTGTTTCTCTTTTTTTTCACAAACACACTCTTCAAAAGAGAAGTCTAATGAAAAGAAAATTTTGGAGTAATCCTCACTAGCATTGTTTCTATTTATTTATGTTGACTTTAGTAGCAAATTGACTCATTTCAGTTTATTTGGTATGGATTACTTAATGAAATGTGAGATGGCCAAGTACTGCTTTAAGTATGCAGTTTTTACTCAGATTCATTAGAGCTCATACTACTATGTTTTATAAGAATCTAACATTTTCAGGAATATTTCCTACACACTAGTAAGTACTTTGTATCTATCCTTTCAGTTACTTTAGGAAGTAGAGATGGTTATTTTCTTAGATGCATTGCTAAGGTGAGACATGGAGACAAGAACAGAACATGCTGGTAAGAATCTCCTTAAGAATGAGATACTCCTTCTTCTACCTCATAGTCTATGATTGAGTAACTATTCGCAGCTCAGTCCCTCCCTAAGCATTTTCTTCAGTCAGAAATGAACATAGCCCAAAGTCTTATTCCCTCCTCAGCTATCAATCCATAGCTCCTGTAGCAAGACCTTGTGATTTTGATACAGGTGCTCCACACAGTTCCTCATCTTTCTGGCCAAACACACTGGTTTTACATTTTGTAGGAATTGCTCTGGAGGTTCACCCTCATATACCTCTTGCACTCAAATCTTTCTAGATCCTGTTTCTACTAAATAATTTAAAATAAATAATACCAGAAGTTGGCTCCAGAATAACTCTTAAATGGGGTTTAGAGCTGGACTATTTATCGAGGTGGCCCGGGTGGTAGCTGGAGTAATGCCCAAACCTAGCATGATACAGTGGTTCAATTATTAAAACTTTCTAAGCAATAAACGTAGACCCAAAATTGTAAAATAACAGTGCTGGCAAGTGCAATATGAGACCGTGGGTAAATAGACAAATAGATAAATAGCAAAAAGAAGATAGCTCTGTTGACTTTTGCTCACTGCCCCTTATACATTGGAAAAAGATAATAAAAACTTGGCAGTAACCAGCACCAATCAAAAGTGATGTGTGAAGTCAAGGATCCCCATTGCTGCTAGGCCTGAGGTTGGAGAGGGTGAGGATCAAATTGAAGATTTAGTTTGAAGAGCAGTAGAAATCCAGGGAAGGTTGGATTCTCAAACACAGCTGACCTAGAATGTAAAGGTGGGAGTCTTATTTAGTTAGAAAAGACCCTGAGAGTTGTCCTAGGCACAATACATTTGAGTACTAGATTCTCTAAACTGCCTTTGTAATGAACTAGCTCATCATACCCTGTTAGTGGCAAGAACTCTCTTTTTTGCTAAAAGACAATTTAGAGCTCACTGATTTACAGGATCTATATCTACATCTCTTCCTGACCAAGAATAATTCATATCACTTTATAACTTGGTCAGAGGAGTATTGGGTCATTTAAAGGAAAAAAAGAGATTAAAACTTGAAGGAACTAGAGAATAGAGAATATAGTCAACAAGTGTCAATAAGAGTCAGGAAAAAAGTATAGGTTTGGATCGTGAAGGTAATGGATCAATAAGGGCAGACTATAGGAATGAATAATGGACAGTTTATTGATGTCTGAACACTCTCCTATGACCAGGATTTAATAACTTATATGAATCTCAGAAGATGGTATTAACATATGTTAGGATAAAATCCTTGAAGCATTTGGTTAGAGAGGTATTCTATACCTATAATAGTAGGTAGCAGATAAAGCACTAAATGATTTAGAGAAATAGCAAATGATGATGGTTACATATTTAAAGAAGGAAACTATAACACCTGGGTAATTTAGCAGGAAGGCACCATGGAAACTCATTTAACCAAAGTGATAATCTCAGTGGAGGCTCTTCTTTATAGGCAATGGTGGTAGTAGAAGATGCTCTGATATACCTAGATTCCATGATAGCAATAGGAATAATAGACCCTGTAAAAGAAAGATGCTACTATACAGAACCTCCATCCAAATCAAGGTGGGCATGGCTGTCACTTGTATATTAGTTGGTCTGAGCTACCATAACACAGTGTACTCTATCTGTTTATTCAATGGTTTCCATAATCATGGATTCAAACAACTACTGATCAAAACGTAACAAGAAGAAACATATCTCTATTGAATATGGACAGCCACTTTTCTTTATCATTAATCCTTGTATTATAATTACAATTTTGATAACATTTAGCTTATATTATACATAAAAATAATTTAGAGATGATTCAAGTATTCAAGATAATATATATTATAATAGATGCAAATATTATGTCAGTTTGACATAAAACATTTGGAAGTTTTATGAATTTCCTAATTTGTTACTAAGTCCTAATTTTAAACAATAATTAGAAATAGGTGAGAAAACCACTGAGAATTAAATATAATTACCCACCATGAGTTGTTTTCTGTCAGAACCACTGGACTTTAAAATGGGATAGATGCATCCAGTTAGGTGTGGTGATGCATGCCTAGAATCACAGTAAGCCAGATGTAGAGGCAAAAAGATACTACATTTGAGGCAAATCTGAGTTCAAGATTGACCCCATATCACAAAAACAAATTAGAAACATTGTATGTGTGGGAAAATGCACACATTTGATTAAAAAAGCAAGTGGTTCCTATCCCACATCAGGCATCACTGTTAGACAGACTGCTCTGCTTCATTTGATCCATACGTCCATGTGATGAAGGAGTTGCTTAAAGACAGCTAATAAAAGGAGAATACCTTACAGACAGTTTCTCTAAGTAAGTGTATGCAAGTCAGAAAAGGAGTGTTGGTACGTGACAGTGTGCCCAGAAGTTAACCTGAAATGTAGTATGTGATGAAGTATGTTAAGCTTTGAATTAACTCTTTTTGTACAAGGAGAAGAAGAACATATTCAGACTCAAGATAAAAGCGTGCATTGGACAGCCAACCAGGTTTTGAAGATACAGGACTGGGGACAGTGAATCCAGCTAAGAGGAATATATTAGACCTATGATCAGCACAAAATGAAAAGGTTACCATATCTCATGGTAGTTACCTACATTATCCAGGTGATGACTATCACAGATAAGACAATCAAACAACCAAACAGATACCATGACTTGGTCAACTGCTATCCATCGATCTTCATAGGGAGCCATTCTAGTGCTGGTATAGTAGCATTAAAAAAAGTAATCATTGTGGTAAGAATGGAGGCTACATTTGTGTCTAACAGAATCCTTTCACTCATCAAGGCTTACTTGTCTACTGCTAATGTCATCTCTAACTATTCATCAGCAGAAGACAGCACTGAATCCCTAATCTCTAGAACTTGTCTTGAACTCACAAGGTGTAATTGCAATAGTACTGTTTACCAGTATTCTGGGTGACCTTTTGGAGTGTGTATGCTTTCCAAACATACAACTCTGGCTTGTCATATTAACAGCACCCAGGCTTCAGAAAGAAGTGAGCACACTGGAGAGAGAAAATAGTGTTTGAATAAGTTATGTCATGGTAGATAACAGTTCACTTTTGTTTTCTTGCTCCAAGAAAGTACTTGGAAATCAAAGTGTAAATGATTCTGATCATTTGCCTGAAATTGGATAGCTGTTATGCATAGCATCTAGACTGTATAAAAGAATGAGAAAATGCGTACAATCACTGGTATGGTCTAAGGAACTCATGGTGATCACACAGGACTAATGTCAATGATCCCTGATGATGAGTCACCCAACAAGGTAGTTCCTGGCACCAACTGAAGCACTGGCTAAGAGTGCTGAGAATTTAGAAGGATAGGAGACAGGTGCAACAAGCTTTTATTTTGAAGTTTCAAGTTTAGCTGAAGCATTATGAGTTATAATTCATCCCACTAAATTTTCTACTTCCAATTTATCTGGTTAACATTTATATCAGAATCTTAAAAGTGCTATCCCCAAATCCTAACCAGGAAAACTGAATGTTTTGCTTGCACAACTAGTGGACCAAAGAGGATATTGTATATACAACACTATCCCAAACCCCTTGTCCTCATTCTCTGGGTCCTAGAAGTTTAGGGAATACAAATGGTTAAGTTTCAACCATCAAGAATTTCCCTCACCTGGAAAGAGATCATCTAATCCTAAAGGATATACGTCTCCAGCAATAGCTAGTCATTATATGAGTAGTCAGTGCAGGGATATGAATGTGTGACATCCCTACATCCTTGATTGATTTTAACCATTGTTTCTACTTTCAGAGAAACCTTTAGGACATTTTCTTGTGCCTCCATCACACCAGTTAAACCTCTGTTTCAGTGTCACCCCTGATCTACAAATTTTGAATCAAGAACACTTACTGATCACTCAACAGTACTTGTCCTTGTATCAGACACTGACTCCCAGGAACTATAACTAAAACAGTTACCCAGGTCCAGCTGTATCTCAGAAATCTAATCCCAGAGTCTCCTGAGTAGCCAAATTAAGTATTTTTTCTTCTGCATTATTCATTCAACTTAACCGCTAAACTCCTCTAATGATTTTCCTTTGGTATTTAATGCTATGCTAGTTGGTGCTTACTTTCCTCTGACACTGATCACAGGTTTCACTAATTTGAAAAGTAGGCGCCGAAAAACATTTAATCAATAACAGGCATAAAGACATTATATCTTCCACATATGATCTTTAAGGTTATTACAAAGACCTTTTTATCAAAGGAGTAGGTCTCAGAGGTGGCACTGTTTCTCTGAAAGAATATATCCACAAGTCTATAATTAGTGATGGAATCCTAGTCTATGATGGGCACATGGATAATGCTGACTATGGAAATGCATGCATATTTGAGAGATGTATAATCTCTTCTGCACACCTAGGCAATTTGAAAATATGAGCTTGAATTCTCTTCCTCTGGTGGCACTAAGAATGGCATAATAATGAAACCAAAACAAGATTTGAAGGATTCCCTCTAGCTCTGATTTTGGCCTGTTTGGCCTTGAGTAAGTGGCTTTAGCTCCTGAGTCTCACTTTCCTGTCTCTCACAGTGACAGCATATGGAACATTCCCTGGGTTTCCAGATCATTTCAACCTGCCTTAACCATGCCCTGAGATTTGAAAAGCTCAGATCAATGCTTTCTTAATGAAACAGGTAATTCCTCTGTATTTGGTTCGAACTAAGTGAAAATAAACATGTCCAGTTAAGGTTCAATTATAACTCCTTCAAATCCAGAAACTTCTGACAAAGTTTAACACTGAAGAAATGAATAGTTCAGGTATTACATGCAAAACAAGGGTGAAAATGGACAGGTTATTTCACCAAACAATGAAGATTCTGGTTAGCATGTATTTAAGAAAAGGATTTAAGAGAACTGCACGACAGGTGTAATCATGTCTTTCATCTTAACTTCTCCTATCATCTGTTCACAATAGAAAGCCTTACTTCATCCCCTGTCCTATTTTTTGTTTGCTTTAAATGCTAGTCTTAAAGGTGCTCAAATTAACTGAGCTCAAGTGCTAATAAACCCATACATCAGGAATCCATTTAGCTTACATCAATTACAACATACTAGAGTAAATGGAAGTTTCTTCCTATGAGGAAAGCTTATAAAGAAAATTCTTAGCTCGACCAGCTTCTTTGCCAGATGCAAATGAGCAAATATCTCATCACAAACACACATGCAGAGTCTTACTCCGCAAACTACTCAGAATATCTCCGCGTAACCCTGGTATCATGTGGAGCTCTAAGTTAACAGGAAGGAGCAGGCCTATAAGTCCATATTGAATTTGTCTGGACTCAGAGTCCATTCTGTCTCTCCCACCATTCACACAAGCTTCTAAAACCACCTAACGCAGATGCTTTTTCCACTGTTAAGCCCTAGCACCTAACTCAGCACCTGTTACTGGGGACGGGGTTTTACTCAAGCAATATATACTTAAATATTAACATGCAAGGGAAGGGCACAGTTATTTTCCAGTGTGAATAATCCACTGTGGTTGTTTTCAGGTGTGAACTTATATCAGGTAACCATAAGTCAGGGGAATTCTGCTTTGAACATAGATTAAACTTTAGGAGCTATCAAATGCTGCCCTGTACATTTTTGGTTAGGAAGCTAAAAGACAGAGAGAATCAGGACTTACCCGGAAACCTGACTCATTTCTTCACTGTTCCTCAGAAAACTCTTCCTGTAGCTAGTGAGGGTGGTGAAATGCTGAGGAACAGTTCAACAAAAGGCTCTGCAGCCAAGATGACACTCAAAAACATAACCAACAGTAAGGTACTTCCACCAACCAATCAACAGGACAGGGTATTGCGAGGCTGTTTGGGGATGTAAACCACATTACACAGTGTGCATCTGCTATGAGTACAAATCATGTCATCCCACTTCTCAGGGATCACTGACTCTGGAAACTAGTTGCTTCTGTCTGTAATTTCTCTCATGAGCCACTTCTTTCCTGTCTCAAGAATAGTTTTTTGGGTGTTTGCCAGTGCTTTTGTGTTTATCTCATGAAAATATTCCATCTGCTTGACACATATACCCATGGGTAGTCTAGAACATGACTTTTCATTTAGCTATATAATTTTGATGTATAGAATATATACTGGGACATGCTTCATAACTGGATCTATTTGTTACAGGGACAGTGAACTCTTAACAGCCTGCCTTGTCCTCTTGCTCAGACTACTACACACAATTATTAGCTCACTTTTACCTCAGAGTAAGTTCAAACTAAACTAAAGGCCTTTTGTTAATAGATCGTAACTCTGAAGCCTTATAGTTACGTACAAGATCAGGGCTGCAGATATCCAAACAAGGTTACTAAGACAAGCATGACAATTCTTCACTTGTCAGTCTGTTAACAGTGGATCTGTGTCTCATAGTTGTCATTGGGCACTGTGTCCTCCCTGTGTGGTCGGTGAGGTTTTGCTCCTATGTCCTTGGGATTTCATGTTGCCATGGCAATGGTTCTGCCCTTATCACTTAGCTTAGGAATGTGTTTCTGACCAATGAGAACTATTCTTGTAAGTCTGTCTTTTGCTTCAAGTGTCTAGGGTAAGAGAAATCTTTAGAGACTAGACTGGAGAAGAAGAAGGTAGAAGAAGCAAGGAGAGGTTAGAAGTAGGGCAGGACTATTAGAGTAGAAACAGAAAAATAAGAACTCATGAAATAAAGAGCACGACCTTCAGATTATGTATGAAGTTACTTTAGAAATCTTTTACACCCTCCTTCACTCCTGAGGAGCATTTTGCCTTTGGGGCCCTGGGTAGGGGCTGGATCTGGTCTCATGGCCCTTACACTGAAAACCAAGCAAGAAACCAACTGTTCAATATTCATTAGCACTCTGTTGCTTAATTCCTCAATTCCTATATAGCTAAAGAATTTAAAACTCACTGATAAAAAAAAATGTTAAAACACAAAGGGCCCAGTGAAGTATCTTCCCTTCTAAGCACTCAATTGAAGCTTTTCTAGTAGTCCAAAGAGCCTCTGCTTTCTTAGTAGAGAATGGCTGCCCAACACTTAAAAGCTTTTTCTCTACAGTCTGCTAGATACAACGATGCCCCCTTTCTCATTAAGTGTAGATACAAACTTACTTTGCTTTCACTTAATTAATGAAGGCAATCTAGCTACCTGCTTGAAATCAACTTTATTTAAAATGGGATATAAAAAGGTATCCATTCCACACCTGGAAGAATTAGACATACTCTGCTATATCTGGCTTTGCCTTATCAGTGACATGTCCTGCTGTAACATGCAGACTTGACAATTTTTGCTGTCCTGGGGTTGACTTTCAAGTATGCAGCCATATCTGCACTGCCCCTGTGAGGAGGTATATTCAAAGACAAAGGAAGACTCATTTCAGAAGCTTGCCTTCAAACAGGGCCAGAAAAAAATGGTTTCTGTATCTTGTACTCACCTCTGAAGACTGTGAGGAGTGAAGCAGAATGGTTTATTTATAAATAAAATAAGCATGTTTCCCACAGTTCTGAAGGCTAAGATGTCCAATGCCAAATTACCAGACTCCAAACCTTTTTCAGATGTTATAATATGGCAAAGGGCATCACAAGTGATGGCTAGTGAAATCACCTTGCTCTAATTTCTCTTTTTCTTATAAAAACATTAATCCTGTCATAGAAGCTCCATACCTCATTTAATCCTAAGTACTTCTCAAAGGCCCCACCTCCAAAGTACATGAGTTTTAGGAATAAATTTCTAGTTCATGAATTTGAGGGTATGTATTTGAGACTGTATTAGAAATCAGAACCATATATTCTAATTTCAGTTTATTCAGTGGTCATCCGCACCCGAACTTCCCTGTTCTATATGGGGAGTGGAGGACTCACATAAAGTAAAATGGCCATACAGGACTACTGCAAGTATCAAATGTGACCTGTTTCGAGAAGTGTAAGCTGTTTAGCTACTGCATGGGAAAGCACTGGAAGTTCTCTTGAAAGATTAAAACTCTCATTTTGTGCTCCTCCAGAGGGAGCCATATCCAGGAGGTGATTAACAGACATGCACAATATTGGCTTGTTAATGAATTACCACTAATGAGAAGTCAGATAATTAAATGGCTTGTTAGCATCATTCTGGAGCTGACTTCAAACTGGCATGTAACACATATATCAAACCTCTTTGAATTTCTAGTCTTTGTTATTTTTCTTAATCTTCCTTTGCACTCCTGCAAACGTGACTCATTTCTAATTGCACAGTTACAGTCTTGTAAGCCTTTGCTAAATGCCCATCTGTGAGAACAAATGAAGTAATGTGTGAATGTCTGAATAAATTATTGATAAACTGTGAACTGATGAGTTTGCTTCCAAAGCAGTGAACAGTTCACGGTGAATTGTGTTTTCCAATAGGTTCTCTATAGAGGGGATACTGGTCCATAAAATTGGAAGAAAAGGGACATTTC
This sequence comes from Mesocricetus auratus, assembly GCF_017639785.1. Classification (NCBI taxonomy): domain Eukaryota; kingdom Metazoa; phylum Chordata; class Mammalia; order Rodentia; family Cricetidae; genus Mesocricetus; species Mesocricetus auratus. Next base: position 11,914,631 of record NW_024429182.1, read on the forward strand.
ATACTTTTTTCATCACACAGTTGTGAGGAAAATCATTGATCCTAGACTGAACTCATCTGTGCAAGACTGACCTCTGTCCCTGCAGAAAGGAAAGTTACTTTTCATAAAGAACTCTTTACTCCCTCTGCTGGCCAACTGGAGGATACCATACATTGAGGAAGTCACAGTTCCAATGGAGTGAAAACCGAACTATGAAGAATTTTTCATATTCAAAATAGATTTGGTTGAAATTCACTGACACGTCTCTTATTGTTGGAACAAAGAAACAACCAATAATAATAGCAATGATGGAGATAACAAAAACTACATGTTAAGAACTGCGTTTCAGGAACGTCTCTAAGCTCTTAGGCATGCATTTCTTGCAGAACAGTTTTTTTTTTTTTTTTTTTTTTTTTTACTATGGCTGGCAGAGGGACCACAATACTACAAAGTAGAATTATGGACAATTTAGCAAAAATAATTAGAATGTCCCATTAGATGTAAATTTTAGTCCATCACTTAAAAAAGGGGGTTATTTCAATTTTAAGGTGAAGACTCAGAAACAAATTCATCTTAAAAATCAACTAGAATCACGTCATGTCAAAAGCTACAGTGCAGTATAAATAACGAGGTTATCTAATTGAGACTGTTATTTTATACAAACATGAACACTTTGTCTCCTTTTGTTACACAAGACTTGTATCTAATATTGGCCCAGAATTCAGTATGTATCTGAAAATGACTTTTTATTTCTGATTCTCCTACGTCAAAGTCCCAAATGGAGTGCAAGCCTTCCAGACATTTGGTTTTGTGAAGGGATTCTTGAAGAGCAGACATCCTATTCTAAGTAAGAGCCCAAGTGGGTGTTAAAATGTGTGCTTCAATCAGAATTTCTCCAAGCTCAAAGCTCATGTTGGAAAAGTTCCTAGATGGACCTCAGGGAGGAAAAACACTCTGCTGTTTGTGTTTTGTTTTCCATCAGCTTTTTTTCTGTGTGCTACAACATGCAAAATGCCTTGGCAGGAGCTAGTAGAATCATGGTGATGTAATTTTGATTTAGAAATGTTCTATTTTCTAAATATTTTGAAGAAAGACTATGCAGTTCAGGAGACAATATGGAGTAGAAAGAGATAACAAATTGGAGAATTAAACAGATGTGACTTTGAATCCTCTCCAGTCCAGGACACATAGTAACCATATTAGTCACAGCTTCACTAGAAGCAATGGGGAGGAAGATAGACAGAGGAGGAAGATAATGATGAAGACTTAGAAATTCTAGAAAGATGCACAAACAAGCATTTCTATAAGGATTTACCCTTGGATGTTTGTGAGAGCTGTAAAACTGTTGTTTCTAACTCTAATGCTGCGATTTGAAGTCCACATGAGAAACAACAATGAAGAGAAAACCAATGTAAAGAAGGGAAATACAATGAAGTTATACCTTCCAACAAGAGCTTGAAATCAAATTTGAGAAAACAAAGCCTTTGTCAGTTCTTATTGACTGTTGCCTTGGTGGATATGGATATCCATTTAGACCCTCAGTCCTAGAAACACACGTACGCACGCACACACACACACACACACACACACACACGTATGCACCATATACAGCCCTCGATTAGGAAGCTAAGCACAGAATCGGGAAAAGGTAAATGGTTGTGATATCAAAACCTACTTCATGACAAGGCATTTCTCACAGAGATTCTCATGTTTACCACACAAATGAGAAACCTATCAAAGGAGCCAGGAAACATAGTTCACTCTAAACAACTTGACATACTACAAAACCACCTCTCATAGAAACCATTAACCTATTACTACTTGTTATGAGCATCCTTCTCATCAGCCTGGTCCCAAAGCCACGTCAGTCTCAAATGACCATGCGGGATGCCATATTAATTATGAAGCTGCTGGCTGTTTGCTATGGTTTCTTGTTGGCTAGCTCTGACTTAATTATTAACCCTTAACTGATAATCTGAGTATTTCCACTGGTCTTTTCTTACTGGAGAAGGGGTCAGGACAACTTACTCCTCTCGCATCCTGTGTCCTACATGGTGACTGACTGTGCCTCCATCTCCCAGAATCCTCCACCTCTCCTAGTCCATCTATCTTGCTTCCCTATTTGCCAACAGCGCTTTATTCATCAACCAATAAGACAAACATATACACAAAAGACCACTCCTCATCAACTACTGGTATACATGAATGACTTATAATGAATTTTTTCATTTAAAACCTTAATTGCAGCTATCATTAGTAGTTATTGTGTCCTATGAGCTGTCCAGTAATGAGGAAAGTGCAGATAAACCACAGATTTCATTTATATTTTTCCAGAACCTCACGAAGCCATAAGATATAGGACAACCCATGTTACAGTCCAATAATTCTCTATATTCAGTTGATTGGGAAAATGGAAATCTATAGACAATAAAGGTGGTTTTTGTTAAGCTTAAATTGGCGTGATTGATTTTTCTGTGGATCATTTAGATTCCAGAAATCATTATAGAATAAGAAATATTTACTCTTCATTTAAAGTTTTACTACAGGAGAAAAAAATAAAATAGATGCAATAAAGCATCACTGAGGAGCCAGGTCTTTATGTGGTAATTTGAAGTAATAATCTGGACTATAAAGAAGGGTTAATGTGCTCTGGAAGCTCTGAGAAAGGATTTCATTGTCAGAATAAAAGCTCAGGCACTGGTAAACTCTGTTATGACCTATACAACAGTCCTTTAAAAAGTTTAGTGTGTTCCTCTCCACCACCAGAAACTCTACTCTGAGAAGTAAAAGGTTCTTAGTGGGTCACTAAGTACACCTTCCTGCCCGGTGGGGAGAGTTTATCTGAGCCAGTGATAGATAAGAATGGGCAGATTCTTCACTCACCACATTCAGTTATGATTGAGACTGTGTGATGTATGACACACAGAATGGTAATCAATTACTACTGCCATAATTGGAAGAAAAGGAAAAAGTGACAGGGAATCAGAAATTTTCAGGAACCTTGCTCTTGGATTTGTTCTCAGAGTGGATGATTTTGGGAGGACCAGGCTGGCTGACTCGGGAGGGAAAAGAAAGCATGATGATTCAAGTCAATTACAATTTTAAATGCCTGAAGTCCATCACGATTGAAACTCCAGTTCCAGAAACTTGGAGGAAAGTACAAATGTCTTATCAATTTAATACATTTAGAGCATATACATTTTGTGTGTATGGGTAATGACATGCTGGTGTCTATTCAGGTGTGTACATGCATGGGTATGTCAAGGGCAGAGGTCAAAGTCAGGTGTGTTTATCAACTGCTCTCCACCTTAGGTTTTGAGACAGGCCTGTCACTGAACCTGGAGCACACTGATCAGCCTTGACTGACTGGCTAGTCCTAGAGATCCCTGCTTGTCAGCCTTTCCAGTACTTGAACGCTAGGCTTAAACTGACCCACCCAACTTTGTTCATGTCGCTGTTCAGGTCCTCATGTTTGCAAGACAAATCCTTTGCTAACTGAACCACCTCCATGTCCCCAAGTAACTTTTTATAGGTTAACTAACGTGTTTTCCAAATGTTACAATGTACTCCCAGTGGTGAGTCTAGGCAATATCCCCTGGCCAATCTTCCCCCTTCTTAAACTAAACACAAGTATAAAGCATAAATTCTCACATAAAGGAATCCTTCTAATCCGGTATACACCTGAAGCTATGAAAGATCTTTCATGACACAACTCCTTAGCCCTATTAGTGTGGGTTTGTTCTAAAGGTCAGCTTGACTTTTAGGAAAGACAAACCACATATCCACTTGCCCAGGCATGTGTATAACTTAAGCCCAGAAGGCAAAGGTCAATGGATTCACTGATCTACTCCCAGGAGACATTATCATGAACACTGTCACATTTGCCTGTTCAGTGCGCTTCTCCCTCCAACATTAGAACCCGAATTGTTCTTTAGGGAAGCTAGTCTCTTTTCAAATGACACCAATCTTGGACTTCAGGAATTCATGATGCTCTAGGTTTGAGCAATCACATTTCCTTATCCCTTTGCTTTCATTGGTTGATTTATCCACAATCAGGCATGCAATTTAAAGAACTCCAGCAATGTCTTCCCTGAAGCTCTGTTTCTCCATCACTGCCAAACAGGTGACATTAGGCATGGAGTGATTTGACCATGTTCCTTTTTAAGAAAGAGTCAGCATTTAGAAAAGACAGTGAAGAGACAGAAAAAGACCAACTCATGATGGCATTGAGAATCAGAGTGAAACCATGCAGCAATCAATTATGCTGACAGCATAAGAAGGCTAGATTATTCTATCTGCCAAAATAGAAGAAAACTGATTCAATTATTGGGCATGTCAAGATATACAAATACCTGAAAGTTATTTTTCAATAGTTGGAGTCTTACAAAAAGAAATGTGATATGACATTTTTACTGTATCATTAACACATACAATATTTGCTTAATTGATTCTCTCAGCATTTTATAATAAGAAATAACATGGACAAGAATACAAGTAATCTTTTTGACAGGTGGATGTTCATAGTTTGGAAAGAATACTGGGCATGCGGGGTTCGGCAACACCCAAGGTGTTGATCATTTACTTTGGATGTGCTTGCAGTGTTTGAAAGGACACTGCACCGTTCTTAAGTAAGTAAAGTTGTTCTCTACATGAAAATGTGCTTTTCACATATCTTTCAAATGCCACTTAAACACGGAATGCATTTACAGCTCTTTCCATGGAAGAATAATAAGCCTATGTGCAAAATTCAAACAATAATGATTAAATTAAGTTATTCTTCATATCAGCATCCTACTTATACCCAATGAACTGCCCACAGTATCTTGAAATGCCTTTAATTTAAAAGTACATTTTTAGTGAATTATCACACTTCATAACCAAAGATAATTGCATTCATTTAAAAAATGAAAGATACTGTCAAATTAAAGTTCAAAAAATATCTAACATTTTAAATGTATTCCTATGTGATGTATGAGATTTTCAAAGTCTCAATGGTAGCATACCATTATAAACATTTTAAAAGAGAATGGTCAATTCAAACTTTCTGTACCACTTAGAAATAAAGTGTAATAGCATTATGTCATTAGTATAACAGCAATGTATATAGTGAAGTAAGCATGTACCTTGCCATGATGCCCTTGTGAAGTGTTTTCACTACTTCTCTTTTCAAGTCTCTACAACAGCACAGATGTGGATTCACTAACTGTTCAAGGCTTTTCCCATTTAAACACATTGAAAATATAAATCCTTTACATAAAACTTAAAAGCAAATAGAAAACTGAAAAATAATTACACACACACAGATACACACACAATATGATATAGCAATCAGAGAAAAAGAAATATTCTGACATAATATATACAGTTAATATATTAAGAAAAATCACAAAGCAAATTTTTAGTGATATGAAGAATGACAACACATGAAAAATGAACAATAAAGCTGTTTTGTTTGATGATTTCCACAAAAGGGAAGAGAAATCAATAGGGAATTCAATGAAATACAAATGAATAGCCATTAGAAACAAAATCTTGACATTAACTACTGTTCAACAAAGCACACAAAATTAAACAAAGTGACACAGTACGTTGTTTTCTATTAGTTGAACTAAAAGAGTAAAAGAGAAAACAACACATTAGACTTGCAAAATTCCAAGTAATTTCTGGTATGATAAACCTAACAATTTACTCTCTATTTTATAAGTATTGTTTATGGTTTTGGCTTTACTGGTGGCATGCTGGCTCCCTCCATTCACTGCACTAGTCTGAATTACTGTAAATATGTTTTTGTAGCATTTTAAATGGCTTCATTTGAGGAAATGAAGTCAGATATTCTAAGTATGCCTCCATTTTAATGAATGGTCACTGATTTATTTTACATATGAATGCCTTTACACATACGGTCCCCTGTGTCCATAAATTACATATGGACTCAGCTAACTATATTGAAAATATTCAAGGAATGAAAATTATGTTTGCTGTTACTCAATGGGACTTTGAATCCAGGAATCCCAGGCATACTCTGATGCCAAACTCTCAGTGATCGAGAACTGTATAAGGTAGGCAGTACATACATGAGATTAGCACACATCCTCCTATGCATTTGAATTCATTTTTGGATTACCTATGACAGCAATCCCACATACATTCTGTATTAGTCTTGTTGTTATGTGTTTTTCTGGGAGTCATGTCAAGAAAAAGAAATATATAAATGTTCAGAACTGACAGTATTCTTATTTCAAGGAAACATGCTGGGTGATGCATGAGGATATGCTTACAATGAAAAGAATGAGTGTGTATGACTTGAAATAATAAAATAATATGTTATACCATAATTTATTACATGAAATAAATAACAATTTATGTCTGGACCTAGTTCATCTCCTAAAAAGAACAGTTTGAGAAAAAGTGTCTGGACATAAAGAAATGCTTTATTTAATGTCAAAAAACTTAATAGAGTCCTGGTATGAATAAACATCTGAAGTTTACCTACTTTACTAATTTTCTTCTCTGCAATTTCATGGTCCCAAATGGAGAAGTGGAAGCTCTGCTAACCAATCAGCCTCTCTCATACAGGAGGCTTGAAGCAACACAGATGGAAATCAGAAAAAGTTAAGGAGACAGGCTCTGTTCTTCCTTTCTGTGGTATGGTGTTTCCAGTTTGGGAGAAAACACTGCTTTTTCAGTGTTCAGTTTGTGTATACACAGGAGTCAAGTAGGATCTGACCCAAAGATCAAGGCAGCAAAGGGGGAAGATGTAATATGAAGACACAGACACCAAGATGTTCATTCAGTCCCACTCACCCAACAGGTATCTGCAGATCCAAGTAAAGAGACAGTGTTTTCAGCAAAATAAATAAATAAATAAATAAATAAATAAATAAATAACCTTTACGTTCCTGTAGACAACACTCTTATAGCAAAGAGAGTGGCAAAATGATATTTGGCTGCCTGCTCCAAAAATCAGTGGTTTTTCAAGTGAACTAGGAGTTAATGAAGCTAAAGCACTTGTATAGATTTTTGCTTAGTAGCACCATGGAAGAAAATGTCATTATGAATGTTCATGATTTTGCTCTGACAGGCTGTCTCCTTATGAATTGATGTGGGGGTTTTGGGGAAGACGCTTTCCAGAATAAGTTACTTTCTCCCTGGGAACAGTGAGAAGTGAAATAATGATTGTGAATTTTCATTGAAATACTGTATGAATAGTGATATATTTTCAATGAAATTCTACACCCTCCTCCACAGAAGGATGAGATACAAAACAGAACAAGGCTATCCATCCTACAGTGGGGAAGAGAGGCCACTTCCTCACTAACTTGACTTCTTACTGAAGGAGTTTAGAATAGGCCACCCCAAATATACCCATTTTAAACCAACAGTTGTTAGGGAACTTCCTGCACAGTTACCTGATTCACCTGAAACCAGTTCCTCCCAAAAGATATAGATTGTCCTGAGGGTCTTCCAAGGGACTCTGGGGAAGCAGGAAGAATTCAATGCCAGTCACAAAAGATAAAACAAGAGGTCTGAGCACCATGCAGTTGGCTTCTCTGATTCTGAGGACTTCAGACTTCAAGAGTAAGGTGAGCCTCCTTCCTTGATTCTATTGCTAAATCAGTATATAATAGCATTTACTCAAATAGCATGAATACAGATGAACTCCTCAGTGTTCATATGGTTGTCACTCACTAGCACTTGCACTTGTACAGAATTTTGACATGAATTCAGCCACAATTGAACAGACTGTCAATTTATAGTGCAAAAACACAAGGTAAGAAATGACCTGATTATGTATAAGGGCATCTTATTTATCCATTGAGAAAAAAAGACTGTCTCATAGAATTGCTGTATAACTTGTCTTGGACAGAGACAGAGACACATTTGTCACTGGTAAGTTTTGAGTGTAGCTTCTCCACAGAGGGGTTTGTTCTAGCTTTAGTTTGGGGCTTGTAGTGCAGGTATTTCATTTAGATTTGAGGGGAAATGCTGATTATTATATTAACTAATGGTATTTTTCTAATTTGTGTGAAAATATCTATAGCTCCACATGAGCTTAATGTGCAAGGCAAAAGATAGACAAGTGAAGATGCTTGCTTACAATTCCGGCAAGTGACAGCATATTTCAGGCCCTGGGGCTTCCCTACATGTTTGCCATCAGCTCATTGTGATGTGCACGCTTCCTTGGGAATTTATCAAACGAACAGCAGATACAGGGACCCAAAAATAGGATATATTGCTAACTACTTGTCATTTTTTGTTTTAGCTACAAGCTTAAATGTACTGACTTCATTCCCAAAATTGTTCATGTGAGATGTTCTCTAGAGTTGCTTACTAAAGTCTTCCTCCTTGGGTTAAGGCACAATTTTAGAAGGCTACAAAGGTTTTGAGAAGTGTGAGCTGGATGGAAGACTTAGATGATAAAGGTGTGGCCTTTGGGCTGTATCTTTCCTAGGTTACTCCTGTCCTCCCGCTCTGCCTCTCCGTCCTACCTACCATACGGTGAAGAGCCTCTTCTTCCCTGCACTGTTACCAACATGATGTTGGGGTTCCCCATCAGCTCAGATTTAACCTAGGTGAAGACTATGGCCTGAAATTGCCAGCCAAAATAAATCTTTCTTGCATTAAGTTATTTACCCTGGACATTCTGCCACAGTGATAGGGAAGGTAACAAACAAAATTCCGAGAAAGGTTTTATATAATTAGAATTACCAACATTAAAAGGACATGTTTCCTTCCTCCTTAGCTAACGTTACCTTAACCTGCGTTGGAGCCAAGATGACTCTTGTTCACTATCATTCGGGATGTTCTATACCCACAGCCCACGTAAGATTGGCCACCTGCCACCCCCTAGGAGTTCATCTCATTTTGACAATCTCCTGTACATTTATTCTAAATCATTTACGTCTCTCTATCTGTCTGAATGTCTGCCGTGGACAAAGTCCCTTTATCAGTGAATAGAGTTTCTGTAATTGCATTTATAAATCTCACACTTCATTTTGTCTCACACAAAGATTCATTTTGCTATTTTCTAAGAGTTGTATAATCCATGCTGAAATAAATACTACTTGCAATGAATATAGCATCTTCGTGTCTGTATAAATAATATTTATTATACATAAATCAAAACAACAAAGAAATGAAGGATATTGGTAACTCAGTAAGAGTACAAAAACTAAATAAAGTGATAAACACTAAAGGCTAGTTTGCTAAATTTCAAAAATCTAATATGTACAATGAGAGAAGTAGCGGTTTTATTGTTCTGGGAATTCTTTACACCAATGGCTTTCTATTGTCTGGTGCTACCTGAGGACTGAAAACCAGAAGGAGAAAGCACACTCACTCTCTTGCTCTGACTGGTGTTTGGCTGGGTAGGAGACCCAAGCAGAGAAGTGGCGGCCCAGGGTCAGTGACAGCTTCAGCATTAATCTGTATCTGTGAGTTTGTCCTTTACACTACACCCCCTAATACGTCAGTTTGTATAACTTTGTGATTTCATGCTTCACCTGGGGCACAACATGGGGCATGAACCCACAATCCCGAGATTAGGAGTGTAGACACATTTTTCTGTGATATTTTGTGTGGTGATATAGAGTGTCCCTAAGATAATTAATAAATGTGCACTTACCTATTGTTCTCCATATGTTCAAAAATATTCAGAGAGTTCCATTAGAATAAAAAAGTGATTTCAAGTGTCTGCATTGTGTTTTGTTAGGTATGAGTTATAATTAGCTTGACTTGTCCTTCTATTGGTGGGTATGAGTTGTTCCAATGTCCTGTTTTGTTTTTATAGATATTAATGACATTAACATATTTTGTATATTTTTATATTTTTCTTTGAAATTTTTCAGATTCTTTTTAATTTAAATGAGAAACAAGCTTGCTTTACATGTCAATCCCAGCTCCCTCTCCCTCCACTCCTCCCCCACCCCCCAAGCCCCCTAAACTCTCACCCAATCCCCGTTCGACTCTCCAGGGAGGGTGAGGCCCTTCATGGGGGATCTCCAAAGTCTGTCATATCATCTGGGACAGGGCCTAGACCCTCCCCCATGTGTCCAGGCTGAGAGAGCATCCCTCCATGTGGAATGGGTTCCCAAAGTTCATGTGGATGCCAGGGATAAATTGGGGCTGGAGATGGCTCAATAGTTAAGAGTGCAGGCTACACCTGCAGAGAAATTTTTCAGGATTAATGTGTATGAACATTGCAGGATAAATAGAACAGTGTAGTCCAGAAACACAAAATTTTTATAGTTAATACAAGTTGAAAAATGTCCACACTGCTAGAGCAGCCAGGAAGCAAAGAGGACCCTAAGAGAGACATACATGGTCCCCTGGAGAAGGGGAAAGGGACAAGATCTCCTGAGCTAATTGGGAGTATGGGGGGGGGGAGTTAGGAGAAAGAGAAGGGGAGAAGAGGAGGGGAGTGGAGGACAGGAAGACAGGAAAGATCAGGAAGATAGAGTCAGGAGACGAATAGAAGAGAGCAAGAAGAGAGATACCATAATAGAGGGAGCCATTATAAGTTTCAAGAAAAATCTGGCACTAAGGAAATGTCCAGATATCTACATGGTTGACAACAATCTAAGCAATAGTCTGAGAGGCTACCTTAAATGCCCTTCCCCAATAATGAGATTGATGACTACCTTATATGCCATCCTAGAGCCTTTATCCATTAACTGATGGAAGCAGAAGCAGACACCCACAGCTAAACACTGAGCTGAACTCTGGAATCCAGTTGCAGAGAGGGAGGAGTGACGAGCAAAGGGGTCAAGATCAGGCTGGAGAAACCCACAGAAACAGCTGACCTGAGCAAGGGGTCACTCATGGACCCCATACTGGTAGCTGGGAAACCAGCGAAGGACTTTTCCAGACCCCCTGAATGAGGGTGTCAGTTTAGAAGTCTACTTAATCTATGGGGCCTCTGGTATTTATCCCTAGTATATGCATAGACTTTGGGAACCCAATCCACATAGAGGGATACTATCTCAGCCTAGACACACCGGGAGAGGGTCTAGGCCCGGCTCCAAATGATATGACAGACTTTGAAGATCCCCCATAGAAGGCATTACTCTCCCTGGGCAGCAGAAAAGGAATGGGAAAAGGGGCCCTTTGGAGACAAGGGAGGATTGGAGGGAGAGGGAACTGGGATTGACATGTAAAAGAAGTTTGTTTCTAATTTAAAAATAATAATAATGAACCCAAACAAACAAGCAAGCAAACAAACAAAAATCATGTTGAAAATTGTTTCCATTTAAAGCATCTTCAACAACAGTTAATTGTGTTACTGGATATGTAGCTTTATTGTGAGAACAAAATATTTTATTTTTGTTTACTTTAAATTCTTTCTTTTTGAGATGTATTAATAATTTCACTAGCTTTTAAGCTTTTCTCATCAAGTACAATGTGTATGTTATATACAGCATGTTGTTTTAAAATTTAGAGGTGTAAAAATGACTCAATTGAACTAATTAAATATTCATTACTGTATACTCACAATTGTGATGAAGACACTTTAAAAATTGTCAATAAGCAATTTTAAAGGATGCTACACTTAGTAGATATAGTCACCCTGTGTACAATTCATTTCTTGAACTTACTTCTGTTGAGTAGGTGAAACTTTGAATCTCTTAGCCAATAATTTTATGATTCCTTTTCTCTTCCAGGTCTTGCTAAATTCCATTTCATCATGTGATTTGATAAGTTCAACTTTGAAAGTTTTCCAAATAGGTGAGATCATATAATAATTTGCTTTTCTGTGGCTAGCTTATTTCATTTAATATACTGTTTAATACTTTGAACCATTTGTTCAATATGTGCATAGTATATATTACACATATATACATATATGCATATATAATATTTTCTTTATCAACTTACCCACTGATGAAAATTTGATGATATAGCTTCATAATCATCAAAGAAAGGGGACTTATTCTGCATATTGAAATTCATAATTCAGGGGTGGTTTCTTCTTCATGTGTATTTCATGCCATAAGAAAAGCCACAATTAATGAAAATATTAAGTCTAACTAGTGAGAGTTAACAGCTGTCTAATTCTATAAAAGTTGCAAATATTTACTTTTCTCAAATGTTACCCATTGAGTTAATAGTCATGGGGTGATTTGAACAGTACATAAAAATAGTATCTCAAAGGCTAGTAATTTTTTAGGTACAAATTAAGTATTTGTATCTTTATACACAAAAAAATTCTGAGCAGAATGTGTCAGTCTTCAACTAGCTTCTTTGCCTCTACTAGCAGTATTTCTGGGAAGGTCATTGAGTTTACCTCAAAGTACTACTCTGAGGGTGTTGGCATGCTCTGTTTTCTAAGAATCAAATCACTTTCAAGTCTTCATGGTACTCTGTGTTGCCATGTTTCACTATTTCGTTTATGGTTACTCAAGTGAAGAAAAATATAAAGATGATTAATATTGAAATATGAACAATGAAACCACAAAATAACTCTGAAGAAGGCTTGAAAAAATTTGGCTTGTGACAAGTGGAGGAAAACTGGAAAGTCTGGTCAGCCTCCCCCATCCACTTTTCTTGTACTCACTGAGAAGGGGGTTTGCCTGCCAGGGACGGAATATTGGGCAGTTTCAAGACCTTTCTCACAGAGAGGTTCACTAGTAATGCTTTTCAAGAAATTTCAACAAGAATCATCTGTCTACAAAGACAATGTGTACCAAAGAGACGAAAATAGGATTTAATCTTTGAGTGGGAATAGGAAAGTCTTGCTTTGCAACCCAGGCTACCTTGGACCTTTGGTAATCCTCTTTGCATCACCTTCCTGCATGCTGGGTCTACAGGGTTATACCACTATACCCACTAGATTGCAGATAATTATTGCAAAGTAAAGTTATTTTTCCAATAATATAAAAAGTTCTATGCAAAAGTGAAATCACATGATGAAATATCTCACATTCTGAAAAACAAGATGGGAGGCAGAAAACTCTGATTCATTTCTCATTTCTTTTATTCAAAATCAGCCCATAAAAGAAAGATAGGTATAACTTAGATCTCATCTATAACACAAAAATTGACTTTATTCCTGTCCCTTAGTATATTAAATTGTGTAAAATATAGAGTTTTCTACAACTTTTCCAGGAATAGCCTTAGATATTGGATGAAGGGAAGAGTAATTTGAGGCATTAGTTTTGAAGGCTTAATGCATACTTGTTCTGTATGCAATATATAAACTATGTGTTAAGAATGTGTGGTTATGAAAAAACCATACAAATGAATCTAAAGGTCCCATGTGAGCCACAAGTAAATCATACTTAAAAGCGAGACTTTCTTTGCTCACCTTCCAATCAAGGGATATTTCAGGAAGCTGAGAAACTCTGGAGCACATAGGGTCATGCTAAACTCAAATCTGACACTTCACAAATAGGAACAACTTCATTGAAAGTTTATATCTGTTCTGTGACCATGCTCCCACAGGAAAATACTTATGACTGTGTGCAAATATTTTGGGAGTATAAAATTCGTGGTAACAAACGCATGCATTTTTAAAGGTTGAGTTAAAATTTGTTTGAGATAAATGATCATTTAATTATAATTTCTGATATGCATTTATTTGATGCACCTTTTATTATATCTGGCAATAGGCTAATTCACAGTTATTACAGAGAATACTGCCGATTTATAAGAGCAAATTTCATAAGGTTTTGCAGTTCTTTATTTGTCTTCAGTACATTATGACTTTCTACCAGGCACATGTCCTTCATCGATTAGACTTATCTGACCCATGTTTCTCAATATAAATTTTGGCAGATGTTAAACCCAGGCTCTTGTACTTTCTAAGCACATGCCTAGACACAGTTAATTTTTCTCTTTAAGGGTGATGTAAGGAGAGAAAAGAGAGGAGTGGTATGGTTTTCTTGGAGATCAAATAATAGGCAGTAAAAGTTTCCCTTTTTTACTATGCAGATTTCTCCTTATAAAAGGGAATAACACTGAGAGTGGGAAACTCCTCCATGATTCATGAAAGGAACTCAAACAAAATGAAGTAATATTTAACCCTATTTTATTTTTCTCTCATCACCAAATATTTTCCTTGTGTGTTTCCATTTAATTCCTAATGTAGGTCTATGAGGGAAAATTCCTATTAAATCATCCCATCCTCATTGCTCTAGGCTCTAGTCCACATATAAAATCTGTTCTATGCCCAGGGAGACTTCTGTGTATTCCCATTCTCTTTCTCTTATGCCTAATGATGGGGAATGTTCTTCTGTGTTTATGTTTCTCTTATTGGTTAATGAATAAAACACTGATTGGTTGATTGGTCAGACAGGAAGTAACAAAGCGAGGCAGAATCAGGATATAAGCAGAGACAAACAGGAAATCACTCTCTTCTCTGCGGAGATGCTGGACACTCATCATGTAGCAGGCAAAAGAGTTGCAGGTCCAGTATTCCTAGTAAGCCAAGACCATGTGGAAATACTTAGATTAATAGAAATGGGTTAATAATTAAGACAGAGCTAGCCAATAAGAAGCCCTACAAAATGGCCAACAACTTTATAACTAATATAGCATCCATGTCTTTCTTTGGGGCTGAGGAGGATGTCAGGACCTGCTAGGCCAAAAGACCTCATGTTACAGCCTAATCATTCTGGGTTGATGAATCATAGCTTGTTTATCACTCATCTAATGACTAATATACAGATATCAATAAATGCATAATATTTATATTTCTGGATATGTGTTATCTCACTCAACATGATTTTTTCTAGTCCCATCCATTTTCCTGAAAATTTCATGATGTCATATTTTTAAGAGCTATTGTGTAAGTGTACCACGTTTTCTTTATCTATTCTTCAGATGAGGGACATCTAGCTTATGGCTATTATGATTAACACCACTATGGACATGGTTTATCAAATGTCACTGTTGTAGAATGAAACGTCCTTTGGGTACATGCTCAAGAGTGTCGTAGCTGGGTCTTGAGATAGATCAATTCCTAACCTTCTGAGTATCTGCCATATTGATTTCCATTGTGACTGTATGAGTTTGTTCTCCCACAAGCAATAGAAAATATTCCCCTTGCTCTATATCATTGCCAGTATGCATTGTCATTTATATTACTAAAATTAGCCATTCTTACAGGTGTAAGATGCAATCTCAAAGACTTGCATTTGCCTGATGGTTAAGGATTTGAGCATTTCTTTAAATATTTCTCAGCCATTTGAGTTTCCTCTATTGAGAAATCTCTGATTCGATCTGTATAACATTTTTAATTGAGATTTATATTTATATATAATATTTAATTGGGATGTAATGTATATATATAATTTAATTGGGATATATATTTTTTTCTTGAGTTCTTTATGCATTTTGGATATTAACCCTTTATTGGCTGTCAAGATCAAAGTCTTTTTCCATTCTGTAGGCTGCTTATTTGTTCAAATACTGCTGTCCTTTACAATGCGGAAGTCTCAGCTTCATGAGGTTCCATTTATTTTTTCCTGTTATTATTGTTTTTATTTATTTAATTTAAAGTCAATCTTATTTTACATATTAATCCCAGTTCCCTCTCCTTCCTATCCTCCCATGCCCCCCACCTATCCCAACCCTCATCTACTCCCCAGGGAGGATGAGGCCTTCCCATGGGGGATCATCCAAGTCTGCCACATCATTTGGGACAGGGCCTAGGCCCTCCTCCATGTGTCTGGGATGACAGTGTATCCCTTTATGGGAAATGGGCTCCTGAAATCCATTTGTGCACTAGGGATAAATACTGGTTCCACTGTCAGAGGTCTCATAGGCTGTCCAGGTTTCCTCACTGACACCCACATTCAGAGGGCTTAGTTCTGTCCAATACTGGTTCCCCAGCTTTATGACCAGGGTCTGTGTGCTCTCAGTTGGTCAGATCAGCTGTTTCATTGGATTTCTCCAGCCGGGTCTTGACTCCTTTGCTCATTCCTTCTTCCTCTCTACAGCCAAACTCCAGGAGTAGTGCTAAGTGCTTAGCTGTGGGTGTCTGCTTCTGCTTCCATCAGCTGCTGGATGAGAGGTCCCATTTACTAATTATTAATTGTTGGTCTTAGTTCCTGTGCTAATGATGTTCTATTCAGAATGTCTTTTTCTATACCTGTGTTTTCAAGGCTGTTTCCCACTTTCTCTTCAATCAGGTTCAGTGTATCTGGTTTTATGCTGAGGTCTTTGATCAGTTTAGAACTGAATGATATGTATTAATCTATTTGCATTGTTTGGCATATAGTCATCAAGTATGATCAACACGATTTGTTGAAGATGCTATTTTTTTTTTATGAAGGTGTGTTTAAAAATGGGTGAGTTTATTTCTGGATCTTTAACTTGATTCCAATGATAACTGAATCCATTTTTATGTCAATACCATGTATATTATTATCATTGTTGTTGTTATTATTATTATTACTATAGCTTTGTAACACAACTTGAAATCAGGGATGGTGATACATGCAGCAATTTTTTAAATTCATTATTGTTTTAGCTATCCTGCGGGGGGTTTTTTGTTGTTGTTGTTGTGTTTTGTTTTGTGTGTGTGTGTGTGTGTTTCCATATCAAGTTCAAAATTATCCTTTACTGATCTGTGAAGAATTTTGTTGTAATTTTATTGATGATTTCATTGAATCTGTAGATTGCTTTTGATATGATGATTTTTTTACCATCAATCTTATATATCCATGAACATGGGTGATCTTTCCATCTTCTGATATCTTTTTCACTTTCTTTCTTTAATGATCTCATGTTAGTACCATACAAGTCATTTATTTGTTTGGTGAGTGTTACCCCCAATGTATTTCATATTATTTGATGCTATTGTGAAAGGTGTGGCTTCACTGATTCCTTTCTCAGTTTGTTATTTTTATAGAGGAGAGCTACTAATTTTTGTGAGTCAATTTTATGTCCAAATGTTTTACTCAAACTTTCATCAGATGTAGGAGTCCCTCAATGGATTTTTTAGCATCATTTATGTATCCTGTTACATCATCTGCACATAAAGATATTTTGGCTTCAATATCCTCAGTTTAAATTTTCATCATGGAGAATTTTTAATAAATATTTTTGTTAATTCTTTGAAAAATAGTCCCAATGTTCCAGTGAAACCTGATGTCTAGAGGTACAATAATGTATCTGAATTCACCCATCTTCTGAGTGGTGAAACCAGAACTGAACCATCTAGGTTTGAAAATAGACTTAAATTCTCACAGGTTATTGCTTCTGCAAGGTCCATGAAGAGGAAAAAATATCATTAAATTTTTATTTCTTCATAATTATAGTTTATGTCTTCAATAACAAAACATTTGTTCAATAAGCTTTCTCCTAGGTACCATATCATATTCAGGATGGATTCTACTAGAACTTAAAAACCACCAAGAGGTAAAGGGAATGAAACAAACAAACTCTCATGTCTACTATTGGACTCCCAGGTTTTATAAGACACATAAAGGTTTCTGAATAAACACTTACTAAAGGAATGGACTGAGAATCCCGGTATATGATGGAGGACTTTTCAGATTCGATCATGCTTGTTATTACTGAGAAGTTGTTGGCAGCTGTATTATTTTTCTTGCTGCTAGGACTAAATACCCAAAAAAGAAGTAAGGTAAGGAAGAAACACTTCATTTCATCCTACAGTTTGAGGGGTTGGTACATCAGGGCAGGAAATGACTCTTGTCTGTGGACTTACAGGAGAACCTTGAGGCTACTTTCCCACATCTAGGCAGAGCAAGATACACAGAATGGAAAATGCCAGCCTCTTGTGATTTTGTCCTTCAGTTTTTATTCATTCTCAGACCAACACACAGTAAGATGCTACCTACATTCATGGTAGAGATTCTATTTTCAGTTAAACCTGTCTGGGAACTTTCTCATACATCCTAGGTGATTCTAAATCTAGTGAAGCTGACAACTGAGGATCAACCATTGCAATGGATCCCTAGGGTCTCTGCAGAGAAACCAACCTGGATCTTAACAGTCATAGAACATGATGTGATGGGGAAGTCCTGTGTATATGTCAATAAAGCACTGTTGGCCAAGAGGGAAGCAAGATAAGTGGGACTAGGAGTTCAGGAGGATTCTGGGAAAGAGAAACACAGGGAGTCACAATGTAGCCTCCAAAGGAGTAAAAGATCCGGACCCTTTCTGTGGTAAGAGAAAATACTTAGATTAACAATTACGAGGTAAATACTTAAGTCAGAGATAGCCAGTAAGAAACCAAGCAAAAGGCCAACAGCTTCATAATTAATATAGTTCCTTTGTGTTATTTGGGGACTGCAACTGTGGCAGAACCCAAGCAGCTAGCAGGGAAAACCCAAAGCGACTGGTGGAGGAAAAGGCATCACCCTACAATGATGTAAGTTGAGGAAAGTTTCTAAAATGTCTGTCCTTTGGGTCACTTGAAGATGCTCTTTTTGCATGTATAAATGGAATCATTTTTCATAGTTTGAGCTAATTTAAGAATTTATGAAGAGAAAATCCCTTTCAGTCTGCATATGCTCAACCAGACAGGCTATGAAATAATTCTGTATTTCTCAGAAACTCTCCCAAAAATCTCTGACTACTTTTACACCAGGTAGATTCTGGCCTTCTGTGGGCATTTGACAGAAAGCGATGCCTGAAATCCAGCAAGAAATCCATAACTGTAGGACTTCAGATATCAGGAACATTATGACAATATTATGCAAAGGTGAATAAAACAAAACTAAAGATTATGAGGAAGATTTCTTTCTATTTCCCACTTTATCCCACTTGGAGCAATGTACTTGAAATATATTTGTTTGTAGGTAGAAGTGTGATGTTTATATGTCTCTATGTTTATGTGCTGTGCAAATGCATACTTGCCAGTTTATGTGGGGAGATCAGAGGTGTCAGTAATCATTTCTTAACCTCCTTTGAGACAGAGTTGCTGATATGTACACCATGCTAGTTGAGTTATGCACGTCCAGAAATTATCCTGTCTTCACCACCCATTTCATTGTATATTGGGACAATAGATGTGTGTTACTGTACTAGAACTGTACATGGCTTCTTGGGATTGGATTCAAATTAACAGAGAAGTTGGTACCATGGACTGAGGTTTTGCTGTGATGAGCCTCATCACATTTTTTGTTTAAAGAAATATAGACCTTGGGAATGTGGATTAGAAAAGCAGTTGAACACTTTAAGTGCTGCTTAATGGACCATACATGGAAGACAGTGGGGCTGAGTATGAGTTGAACTGGGGGAGCCTGGATCAAGATGGTACAGAGGAGAAGAATATGAATATGTGCCCTAGAGATCACGCTTGTGATACTTTGGTGAAGAATATGGCTTCCATTTGCCCTTGTCCAAAGAATCTTCCTGGGAGTAAATTAAGGAGATTTAGATTACTTCCACTGACATAGGAAATCTCAAAACAGTGTGGTATAGATTCTGTTGTATGGTTATTAATGTTAACTCTGATGAAGAATTATAATGAAATGGAGCAAGCTGAACAAATAAAAATACAAAACGTACAGATTAAGAAATGTGGTACCAGGAAGTGGAATAGAACAAAATCCTCAAAGATTAAGAAATGGAATAAAAGAGGTAATGACTTTAGGTCAAAATCCCACCCAACTAATTTTCCAACTTGTGAGAATAAATTAAAGAATATCTTAGAGCCAAGTGTGGTGGGGCACAGCTTTAATCCCAATACTCCAGAGGCAGAGGCTGGTGAATCTCTGAGTTTTAGGCCAACCTGGTCTACAGAACAAGTTCAAGGATAACTAAGCTTAGACAGTGAAGGTAACTATCAAAAAACAGAAAGCTGATGAAGATGTAATTGAATGAGGGGCCAATATCCACCTCCGGCAAGCAGAAGAACTTGGCAGGTTTAGCCACACAGTTCTGGCGTTAGAGTTAAGGATAGACAGAAACAGTAAATGGAATTTACCTCCAAGACAAAGGAAAGCTTATGATGCCATGAATGTTTCAGGGGTGTCCCTGAATAGAGGCTAGAGAGGCCATGGTTTAAAGCTGAGAAGTTGCAGCTAGATTGTCTTGGAGACCCCAAGATGTTGGAGATGCCAGAGCCCTGGGATACCTGCCAAGGAGAGCTTCTAACAGGGAATGGAACTAGTCCAAGAGAAAGAAGTATGTTGCACTCAACAAAACTGAATAGAGTTAGGGATCTGAAGAGCATTTTGACATTAGGCATGAAGATGTGGAATTTAGAGTATGCCCAGATGGTTTTCAGTCTTGTCTTGGTTCAGCATTTCCTCATTGTGCTCTCTTCCCTTTGGTTTGGGATGGTGACATATATCCTGTGCCATTGTATGATGAAAGTATGTGATTTATTTTTTATTTTAATCTTACAAGGGATTGCTTGAGTCTCAGAAGAGACCTTCAACTTTAGATTTTTAAATAAATTTGAGACTGTTATAGACTATGGAGACTTTTGAAGTTACATTGAATGCATTTTTGCATTATGATATGCTATAAGATTTGGGGTTTAGGTAGTAGAATGTGGTGCTTTGAAAAAAGTGGTCCCCAAAGAGAGTAGAAGTATTAGGAGGTGTGGACTTGAAGGAAGCGTGTCACTGTGGAGGTGGGTATTGAGGTCTGAGATATGCCCCAGCCACACCCAGTGAGACAGTCCACTTCCTATTGCCTTCTAATCAATATGCAGCCAGCACCATGTCTGCCTGCATGCAGTCATGTCCAACCATGATGATAATGGACTAAACTCAATTACATGTTTTTTCTTTTATTAGAATTGCCACAGAAATAGAAATCCCAACTAAGATACAGATCCTTGTACTTGCATGACAAGCACTTAAATAATGTGGCCTTCCCCGTTATCCAAAGGAGATATTCTCTCTCTAATGTTAAAATGATCCTTTTAGGTTGCCGTAATATGGTGTGACTCCACTATTTATTCCTAGCGTTTATGCTTCTGGACTTCAATAATTCTGCTTACTCATGCATGCATGTGTACAGACAATCAGTCACCACCCCTTCAGCAGGCATTGCCATGTGATAAGGACAAAAAAGACACAAGACTTTTCTCAAAGGAACATAAAGTCAATGGAAAAGGCAATAGGTTGAACATGACTAAGATGCCACAGGAATAGAGACAGTCTATTATAAAGAAAGCAGAGTCAGGACAACCTGCAAGTCACTTATGATTTTTATGTAAGATCTGAAAATGTGTAGCTAATATGCTACCAGAGAAGTGTGGAGTATCACATCTGTCCAAAGCATACTTTATTTCCTAGGCTTCTGTTTCATCCTCAAATAAAATTCAATCTGGGTAAGACATTAAGAAGAAAGTAGCCAATGACAAACTGTGAGCCTAAAAATGAAATGGGCAAGAAACCCTCTGAGATAATAAGGAATTTTGAGTTTAGACTCTACCCTTTGTGAATCCTGATTTGGTTTGTCACAGAAATGTGATATGACATATTAGTGTTGTGCTCAAACTCTGAACCCCAAAATCACCAAGAGACCTGATCCAATGCAAAAGCAAAGATTCTTTGATTTTTACAAGTTAACTTGGTTCTCCCATTCATTCTGACACAACAGGTGAAGCAGGTGGGACCAAGAGGGACCTCGAACAGCCATGGGGCAGGGAATATATTGGGGTAGAGCAAGAGGAGTGTCTGGGGGTCCACTAGTTTCAAAGATACAGTCTCAGGATTGGTGTTCCACTGGGCTTGGGCAGCCTGTCCTGTGTTGTTTGGTCAACTACAGCTGCAGGAATGATGCCATGCCTGGAGGCACTCCATAGAGCACATCCAGAGCCCACCAGCTAATTTCTGATTAGTACCTTGCCACAAGGAGGGCATCTCATGGTTTATTCCCGGTAATTAGGGAAAGGCAGGAGCTGAGTACATGTTGCTGAGTCAGAGGTCTTTGTCTTGCTGGGTCTTTTCTGCAGCCTGTTATGGCTGCCCAGGCAGGGGGCTAAATGAGGGCCTGGCCCCTTCATTAGTTATTCTGGAAGGATTGTTCTGCCTGCGTGAAACAATAGAGAACAAGGTGAAATAAAGAGGTTTAGAGGAGGAGACTGTAGAGTGTGACTGTAGAGTGTGACTGCTGTGATGGACATGCTCTCAGAGAGACAGGCCAGGCTTCTGCAATGACTGGCCTAGGGTAGGAGAGACCTCTCAATGATAGATGACTTACCTACCATACAAGTCATGATTTTAAGTTAATCAGTTGCTGTCCTGTACTTGTTCTGTGTTTGAACCTTGGCTGGCTTGTCCAAAATGGATTCAACCATGCCTACATAAGAGCTGTTTGTTGGCACTTTTCTCCTCAGCAGAAAATGGGTCACCTGTTACACACGAAAGTATTTCCTTCGAAGGGTTAGCTCTTTAGAGAACATAGGAAATCTAAGAGTTGATTGTTATATGGATGAAATTACTTCTCTGAATTTAGGATCTTTAGCAAGAGCAGAGATCCTTCTGGAGCTTAGATCTCCTTCCCTAGGCTGAGAAAGGAATAGCAAATTACCAAACTCACTGCATTATCATAACAATGAGGAGGGCAGCAGCATGAATACAATGCCTTATATCCCTGTTCTCACGGACAACATGAAGCAAGGAGAGTTCTTAGCATTTCTGAGTGAGAAACATAATTTATCCTTCTGGGTTCTAACTATTCTTTTTCCTTCCTTTCACAGGGAGATCATTTGGTAAATGGAACCCAGCTGCTAAGAAAAAGACAGAGGCCTGCAGAAAGGA
The DNA here is from genome assembly GCF_017639785.1 of Mesocricetus auratus. Classification (NCBI taxonomy): domain Eukaryota; kingdom Metazoa; phylum Chordata; class Mammalia; order Rodentia; family Cricetidae; genus Mesocricetus; species Mesocricetus auratus. The sequence continues at coordinate 11,937,301 of NW_024429182.1, forward strand.
AGAAAGAAAGAAAGAAAAAAGAAGCAACCAATTCTATTCTTAATCCTTTGTTGCTGGTGCTGTTCACGGATCCTCTAGTGACTAATACTGTTCTATGACTTCATGTTCATATAATTTTTCTAGCCTTTGATATTCAACAGATGTGTGCATAGGGATGCATATGCAATGAGAGCTGTGCCTCATGGTTGTGTGAGTAAATGCATGACTGAAGGTGGATGGCAGTTCTTGAAGTTGGACGAACACTGTGCAGAACGTAACTTCTGATTTAACTACCAGCTGTTTCCATGAATTTCTTCCTTACAAGCTTTCAAAATCAATAGCAGTTCTGGCTGTGAGTTAACCTATAAAAGGAGATCTGGTCTCACACGGATAAAAACGTGCAAAGCTGTGTGCAAAAACAAAAAATATAGTCCATCCAAAATGTAGACTGTGGGGCCAGTCATCGTGGTTAGGGTGGACCACAGGGAAGGGTACTTGAAATCTCAGAGAGTAACTTATTTAATGACAGCTTTGGTGTCACAATTGACTGGCTATTTTAAATATTAAGCTAAGGAAAAAGGAATGCTAGTAAGGCTGAAAATTTTGATTAAAAATTTTTCTAAAGGATATAAATGGCAAAGTGGATTACAGCCCAGCCTTGTTATCAAGTGACAGCTACTTTGGGGACCAATTTGAATACTCGAGTCAATGGACGTTGTTGTATTTGCATGAATTGATGGCTGCTGTCTAAATGGCAGGATGTTTATTGCCTTGAGCAGTGAGGTAAGGATGGATGCACTTGAAGGTGTGTGCAGTGAGAGCTGCCACCTGCAGAGTGCTCCTGGGATGCCCAGCAGTCCTCTGATTGATGAGCAAGCCCTCTGCTGTGCTTGGAAGATGGTAAAATGGTGTATGGGGAGGGTGATGGAGAGGGAGCAGTTCAATCCACTTCCCAATTTTCACAGAAATTGGCCCTTATGGTATTTTTAATTCACATCTGGAGGAAAATAAATGTGGCCACAATTATTAACACATTCTGAAAGAAATAAGTCAAGAGCCGCTTAGGCTGCACAGGTGTCTGTTATCAAGATCTCAGCAGAGGTGCATGTTTAGACGCCACAGGTGGGCTGCAGCTAACAGGAGAAAAGAGCCTGAAAGAGATGCTTAACTACAGAGTGTTAATTTTGCAAGAAAGGAAATCAGTGAATGAGATTAGAGGAATCCACTGGAGTGTGTATTTAGAGACAGCAAAAGGAAACCAGGGAAACCAAAAATAAATCTATGTTAGAGAAAATCTTAAAGGGATTTTCTAGTGGAGAACGACTATCTGGATCTTATTTTTGTTTGCTTGTTTGATTCCGGATAGATTGAGATTCATCCCCCTTCCTTATTGACCATTACTCTGAATTAATTTGCATGTGTTTAGTAATAAGATCTCTTTGAATATTGTTGTAATTTATGAAAAGCAGCACATGAGAGAAAGACATTATGTGACCAGGTTCAAGCAGAGGGTTTTTTTTTATTAGGAGAAAGGGGAGGGGGAGACTGCCTATGGGGAGTGGAGTAGCAAGAGAGAGAGGAAAGAGGGGCACAGAGAAATAGAGACAGAGACAGACAGTGAGAGTAAGAGGTTGCTCTCTGCTTTTGTAGGGTGTGTGTGTGTGTGCGTGTGTGTGCGTGTGTGTGTGTGTGTGTGTGTGTGGTGTGTTTTTCTGAGGGTTTTCTGTTTGAAATCCAGAAGCTTGGGAATCAGTTTTGTCACTTGGAGAAATGTAGTCTACGTTATAAATGGGGACATCTTTAGAGACCTTAATGATAATAAACATCTTAGAATGGTCTAGTTTTCAAGTGAAAATCCTACACCTAGTATATGATGCCAAAAATGGAAGTAAAGACATTATTTAGTTCACCAATATTTATTATTAAGAATAATTTCACTATTTAAAAACAAAGAATAATGATGCTTCTTAGTAGTGCCAGGTTTGAAATCAGAAGAGATATTTGACTCATAGTTTTCTCAGCTGAAACTTTGGCACTTTATATGGCTTGGTTTACATATAGTATTCTAAATTCTAAACCAGAAAAATATAACCAAGACACATTATGAAAAGTTGCGATCTCTAGTAAAATATATTATATGCATGCCTCCCACGCAGCGTGTGTGTGTGTGTGTGTGTGTGTGTGTGTGTGTGTGTGTGTGTGTACATGCAGAGAAAGATCTCCTTAGGATTGGAAAATGTGGCTAGAATGAAGGGACACTAGCCCATTTGAGCATGTGGCTTTAGCAGGCGTTACCCTTCTCTCGAATTCCCTGTCTTGCTAAAATCCATTAAATTACATTCCTAAAGTTGCCCTCCTGGTCTATTCCCTTATTTGGTCAATCCCTCTTCCTGAGGTTGACTACCAAGGTGTGTAGCTATCAAAGTATTGAGGTACATCAATCAAAAGCCCTTTTTGGCTCACACAATTGGCATGCCCAATTAAAATCAAACACCTCATCCTAACACAGAATTTCCCCTTACAGCTTTATAAACAGCCATTTCCCTATGTGCCGTGTTTGCCTCATGTCTGTCCAGAGGCAAATACCCTTGCCCCATTTCCCTTGTTTCTTCCCTTTCCCCCACATCCTCTATCTCTAGTCTTTGTCTCTTATTCCCTTCCCTCAGAGCCTCTGGGGCAAGTAAATCCCATTCATGCTGAGAACTAGTTGTGGGTGTCTTGAGCAACTTCAGGGCTCTCTACGCAGATCATGCAGCTTTACATGCTCATCTTTTTCAGTGGCACTGAAAAATCACTTCTGAATTCATCACCTGGTGTCTCAATATTGTACCTTTTTCTTAAGATGAACCATGTTGATCAGATCTCTCCAGGAAGCAACTATTTAAATCTTTTGGTCAAGGATATTCTGGCACCATTTACTTGCAGGGATTCAAAGGGGCTCAAACACAGCAAAACAGATGCGATGACTCAGAGCAGCAGTCTTCTTGGAAATCAACATCTGGTGGCTGCAGAGTTCTCTGAATTGGGCCTTCTTCACAGAGGTTGCAGAGCACAATGTCTTTTATCAGACAGTTTCAATACTCAGAGGAAGTTTGGCTTCTCCATAGCAACTGTCAGCACACCACAAAGGGAGATATTCAGGTCTAGGAGACAGGAAGGAATGAAGCTATGAACTTCATGGCAGAAACCACCATCAACACCACTGTATAGGGATACTACCCATGGAAGGCATACGTCGTCGAGATCAAAACTGTTTAAGATCTTTAGTGAGTTTCATCTTCAGAGAATACATGGCTATTTCTTGGTAAATAAGTATCTTCCTCCTACAGGGAATTTGAAGATGTAAGATGTAATTCTGGTTCTTCAAGTGCCTAGAAAACTAATTTAATAGCAGATATTGTATGCAGAATATGCAAAGCTTCCCAGAGGATAGAATATGTCTGTGGTGGCATCTAATGAGGAAATCTAGAGAGACTCTTCCAACAAAGAAGCATTGCTTCAAGGGTGGATAGTGAGATCTAATTAATGGAGTCAATTTTATAGAGGAGAAACTGCTTAATAGGATTTCAGTACCTCACAAAATTAAACTGAATAATTAATGTGATATAATTTATAAGGTAGAGATAGTTGAAAACATTTCATGGTTGTCTACATAATAATTTTATTGAAATACAACATCTGTATTATAAATGTATTCATTTATTTAAAGCACAAAATTTAGTGCCCTCTACTGTATTTAGTGTTGTTTAAGTATCAATGTTATTTAATGATTGCTATTTAAACAATTACTTATGAAGTCTATGGTTTTTGTATAAGCATGATGTTCAGAATCTTGGTTAATTCATTTATTCTTGCTGCAGATTTTCTTTCTTTTTTCTTTGTATGAGTTAAATATCAGCTACTGTCAGTAAAGCGATGGGTGCCAATCAGGGAGAGAAGCCACTATTTCAGGTAGTGTCAACTAGGAGCTGTATTTTAGCTGAGAATTAAGGGTGTGAAGGAGTAAGAAAGAAGTAAATAAATCTGAAAGTATAGACTTTCAGGTGACAGGCAAAGGAGATGAGAAGGACAAGGTATCCTGAGCATGAGTTATAGATGGCAAAAAGTAACCTAAAGAGCCCAGAGCTTGTGGCCCAGTGGGAAGAGGGACTGTGGAAGAGACACGAGAAGTTGCCAAAGGATGGAACATCTAAGAACTTGCAGGGTATGAGTAAGTCTGTTATCTAAATTAGATTATTTTAAATATAAGGCCTCACATTTTCATTTTAATATGTTTATCCATGGAAAGGTGAGTTTATGGAGGCAAGAAGAGAAACAGTAATATTGGACCAAATCTCTGCATTACTTCAAGCAAGTTGGATCAAAGGCTCAAGTAGGTTGGCAGAAGTAGATGGGACTGGGAAACTACCTTTCCTTTATGTATGTCCACAACTAAAGACAATGATTCACCCTCTGCCAGAACCCATCAGTAGCCAGCCGTTCCCCAGGAAAGGGTGGAGCCACATGAGCCCCACTGGCATCCATGACAGACAGCTGATGGGCTCTATTGTACTGGCCCAGTGCAGGCAACCATACCTGCCGTGAGTTCATGATTTAAATGGCTATGTCATGTGCAAAAGATGACATTTATCAACCCTTCCCCCATCATCCAGATCTTACCCTCTGTCACCATTATTCTGCAATGTTTCCTGAGCCCAAGATACAGTCCATGGAGTAAATAATGTTTTTCAAAGTCATTTTCTATTCTTATATTAAACATCCTTTTCTCTTCAACCTCTTCAACACTTCTCATTGATGAAGGATAATATCTCATTGTAATTTTTCTTTGTATTTCCCTATTAATTAGTAATATTGCACACTTTTTATATCAGTTAACTGTTCATGTATCTTTGAAAACAAAGATTGATTAGATCATTTGTCCATTGCTAGTCGAGTCACCTTCTTTCTGTCTATTAGATTTTATGAATTTCTTATATGTCTCACATATCCATTTATCAGATGAATGTTTTACAGTTATCTGAACATTTCACTTTCATTTTCTTAACTTTTTCCTTTGCTGCCCACAAGATTTTAAATTTGATGCCATTCTGTTTAATTTTTTTTTTATTTTGCTGCCTGGGGTTTGTGGATTCTATCCAACAATTGCTTTTTCCATGCCAATAGTAAGAAGATTAATGGTGTTAGTTAGGTACAAAGAAGCATTTAAGCCGTTTCAGCTACTGTCAGTACATGTTGTATATATTGCAAGATCAAGGGGAATCTTCATTTTCTCTTATTTGTGTGCAGATGTTCTCCAATATCCATGATTTAAGGGAATATATATTCACAGCCTTATATTTGCCATTTTTGTCCAAGTTTAAGTGGCCATAACTGTATGGCTATATTTGTGTACTGTTTATTCTGTTCCACTGATGTATGTGTCATATGCCACTTTTTCATAACAATTTTATTTATCAGCTGCAAACAGTAAACAACAAGAGAACAAACATGAAGTGGGACAAGGTTACAAACCCTCAAAGGCCACTGCTGGTGTCATCCTTCTTCCAGTAAGAATTCCATTCCTTAAACCTGTCCCCCCAAACAGGACAACCAATTGCAGTCAAGTATTCAAATATGTGAGCCTACAAGTACCAGTAGGTTAATTTCACCTCTCTCATTGTAAATGTCTTTTCTTCCTTTTTCTTATCTAGTTGCTCTGGCTAGGACTCCCACTACTGTGTGGAATAGAAATAAATAATGTGAGAACTTATGTCTCATTCCTCATTATAGTGAAAAATATTTGTGGGCAATAGTAGACTACAACACTAAAGAAAATCTTTTTCTCTCCAGCAGTTGTTTCTGATTATATAAACCAAAGGGACCTAGTGATTCTAATAAATTTCTTAGCTTTCTGAGTCTTGCAGGGTTTGTGAATTTTTGAGCCTCATATGTTTTCTTTAGTGCCTGAGTCTTAGGAGTGCCCCACCCTTTCCAGATGGCATAATCAGAGGAGGCAGCATACAATACTATATACTGCTCCCTTTAACTCTATTGTTCTTTCTACATTCTCCTCCATGATACCCTGATCCTGAATGGGGTGATATAGATATCTATTTGTTTTCATCCATTTATGCCTCAGCAGTGTGGTAATCGCCTGTATGAACATTTATTCTCAGCAGACTGGCAAGTTATGTTCTTAGCAATAACCACTATCTACCACAAATAAAGAAGTCTCTCTGCAAGATGGAAGCTGAGAGTCTTAATCTATATGCATAATCATACAGGATTAAAAGGAAGTGGGAAAGGCACATCATTTGTATTTAACAAGATGACAGAAATATTTTCCTACCGATATGTAAAACAACCCAGCCATGGACTTTATTCCTGGCCCACAGTATCAGACACAGGTTCTCTCATGTAAGGGGAAACCTTAAATCCAACTGGAAAACAGTTGGATTCTACCCACAAGCATACAATACTCTTATACTAGTAGTATAACACATAGGCCATAATCAAATATGACTAATAGCAATACATTCAATACATTCTCCCCCAGAAACTATAAGGGGTTTCCCAGCAATACAAAAGCCAACTGGTAGGGATAAGGATTCCAACTTGTTCTTTATCTGATTTCCCCACATTCCTTAGACAAATCATGCTGTGTCTTTGGCAAAAGAAATTTACCATGCAGTTCTGGCATGCAACTAACTGCATTCGAGTACTTTTAAAAGTTTGAGGCTCTCAGTGGTCTCTCTGATTCCACTTGATGGAAGTAGTCCAACTTTGGCACTTATGTTTTTCTACATGATGGTTCCTAGGAAACACTCTGTCCCTTTTTTTCACCCACATGGTATCAGACTTTTGCCTGTAGTTTTACTATTTTCCTGGATGTTTCTGCAATTTTGTGGCACACTCAGTGGCTAGCATTATATAATTAAACCTCTTTATAGAAAGTGGGCAAAATCTCCGAAGATCCTGGCTGTTCATTTCAAAGAAGTATAAATTACTCTCAAGAGTTGGTATCTAAGGACATACAAAAAGAAATTAGTGAGGTCTAATGTGGAATAAAAACTAATCATTTGCATCAGTTGTTGCCTTCTAGGAGCAACTTTGGGGACAGTGGCATGAATGGGGAGGATACTACTCTATTAGGCCTTCTGTAATAGTCATTGTCCAGAAAACATCTGGTGTCTTACACAAGCTACATCAAGCTTTTGAAAGGATTTTGGACTAGGTGAATGATTTCTACCCCTTAAAATGTGATTTTGTTACAACTCCAAGTAGTATATCCTGTTTGAGAATCATACCCTCATTAGGGAATCTCACTCAACTATGAATAGTGGCATTTACAAGCCTTACTCTTAGGTAAACCTCTACAACAGTAAGTCACACTTTTGTCACAGAAGTACCTCACAGTGATGGTCCCTCACTGGTAAATGCTTGAGGAAGATCATTGTCCAAACCTAGGACAAGCTTAGCTTGTTTCACCCGCACTATACTCTCCTCACATACATAGCCTGCTGCCTTTGTCCCATTACTTATGGAGTTATTATAATATAAGGTATTCACTGGAGTTTGAAATCTTTATAAATTAGTAGGGAATAATTGACAGTATAAGTCAATATGGATACTAGAGTTACCATGTGTGTCCCTTGTAATCTTTACCATCCATCAGAAGAGTAGCTTGGTTTGTTTCCATCCTGGGAAATCTCTTTCCTCCATAGCAGGGGACACAGTGATTCTTACCTATAACATGTTGTCTTCCATTTCCTTCACCTGCTTCCTGAACCACTTGTCAGGCTTTCAAGGCTTCCAAGGACTTACAAGCACAGCATTTGGCCTTCTACCTTTATGTTTTTTCCATCTAAGAAAACTATATTATCCTAAATTTTGCCATATTGGCTTTTTGGTAACATAGATGGGCTTCAGTGTTGGCTCACACTCCTTTGTTTTCTTCTGTCTCTGAATGTTTCAGCATCTTATGGAGTCAATTTATATGCTGATCAAAATCACTTAGTG